>NC_061514.1:62690529-62741452 GCF_022539505.1 Lolium rigidum | reverse complement strand
CTTAGCGGACGATTTTGAGACGTTGTCTATCAGAACTTTTCTTGTAGTGAAGGCGACTTTTAGAGTCTTGCTCCACAAGAGGACCACAATATCTTTATCAATAAAGACGGCGAAACCCATCTTGCCAAGGGCGGAAATGGAAAGCAAATTGTAACCAAGGGTTTTGACAAGCATGACATCCACAAGTGTTATGTTGTGTGCAACCACAACCTTGCCAAAACCCAATACCTCGGATGTAGAATTATCGCCAAAGGAGACGGTGATATTGTTTATGTTGGGCCTCAACTCCTTGACGAGGTTCTTGCCGCCGGTCATATGACTTGTACATCCACTATCAAGTACCCATTTTGAACCTCCGTGGCATAGTCCTACATGAGATCAATGCTTGGATTTAGGTACCCATTTCTCAATGGGTCCTCTTTTGTTAGCAACAAGGGTCTTTGGGACCCAAATAGACCAAGCAACATAACCATCATATGGGCCAACATATTTAGCATAAACATCACCATAATAATCTTTGAATAAAACATAGCGAGGGTTAGCATTTCCCGCATCATCATCATTAATGGTTTTGCCCTTAGGGGCTTCACCATTAGTGATATCTTTCTTCTTCTCTTGTGCGGGCTTGGCCTTTTGCTTGTTTGCCTTCTTTGCCTTGGCTCCATAACCAAGGCCCTCCTTCCCATTGTTTGATCTTTGCTTACTCAAGAGATCATCCAAAGAAAGTTTACTTTGGGGAGAGGAGGCCTTAGCAAGTTCATCCTTCAACCTAGCATTTTCCTCAGTAATATTTGCATGATCACATGAAGGGGTAGAGGAACTAGGCACATCATATGAAGCAAGCCTAATTTGAAGTTGCTCATTTGACTTGGATAGGAGAGCGTATTCACTCTTCAAAGCTTTGTGAGCTTTGTCTAGTTCATCTAGATCCTTCACAAGTTTCTCATGATCAACACCAAATTGGGCCATTTCCTTTTTAAGCAATTTAGTCTTAGCCCTAGCATGATCTCTAGCTTTAGTGAGCTTGTTAATTTCATCTTGAGGCTCTTCAAGATTTTCTAGCCTCTCCTCAAGAGAAGCTATAGTTTCTTGACTTTCCTCAAGAGCATTTTTAAGAGCATGGATTTCAAGAGAGTCTTCTCTCTCTATTTGACCCTTTTTCTCAAGAGTAGCATTTTGTTGAGCTAAACGAGCCATGAGATTTGAAACATGCTTTTTGTTGATACCTTGTAGGTTAAGAATGAATTCATCAAATTCTAGCATTTCTTGTTTCACTTTTAGACTAGCATCATCAACCCCTAGATCACTTGATATGTTAGGCATAGAGGGGCTAGGAGATGATACCTCGGAGGATTTAGCCATGAGACAACTTTCTTCCTCCACATGAATGATCTCATTGGGGGATTCACTTGGTGATGAAGAGTTAGTGGAGAGGGAGGCAAGAGCGACCAATCCATTAGAGGTTGCATCTTCTTCATCATCAACATCATCATCTCCGGAGGTATATTCTTCTTGAGTTGATAGCACAATAGATGTGTCCAAGGAGGATTTTGCCATGAAGCAATGTGCATTCTTGTTATGAGGATTCTCATTGGGGGATTCAAAGAGAGATGAAGAGGGAATGTTGGTAGTGACAATGGCGGCCACTTCCTTTGAGCTTTCTCCTTCATCATCACTAGAGCTTTGAACTTCATCGGTAGAATACTCTTCCCTAGTCACTAGCACAACTCTTGGAGGCCTCTTGCCCTTCTTGGTCTTGTTGTTGTAGAATTTCTTGTTGGGGGCCTTTGAATATTTGCCCTTTGTGTCTTTGCTCTTGTCCTTGGGAATGAGCCTTCCATTATGAAGCTCTCTATTCTCATAGGGGCATTCGGCAATGAAGTGGCGCTTGTCATCACAGTTGTAGCATGACCTTGTCTTTGGAACAAAGCTAGTGAACCCACTTTTGTGGTTTCTCTTGATGTTGTCTTCCTTGGCCTTAGAGGGATCAACCCAAAATGACTTTGCATGGAAGGCCATGTGATCATGATAGTGGCATTCCAAATCTTCCGGATAGGACATACTCCAAGATGCCCTATATTGTTCTTGAGGGTACACTTCTTCAACGGGGTTGACCACCAAGGCAAGATTGTTCCCTTTTGCCATACCAATGACACAATTGCGAGAATCATGAGAGTTTTGCTCGAGCACCTTGAGGGCTTGCATCTCGTGCACGGCATCTTGAGATGAGAGAGAGGAATAGCATTCTCTCCCAACAAGGGTCTTGACATCAATGGGTACAAACGGCATCAAGCATTCAATGTACTTCTCCTTGATCCAAGAGTCATTGATGTGGGTGGCACCACTAAGCCGGAAGGCATCGGCAACAATGAGGAGTCTTCCATACATGACTTGATGATCTTCATCCGGTAGCCTCATGAATCCTTCGGCTTGATTCCGAAGAGCATTATACTTGTTCCTTCTTGTGCTCTCACTTCCAATGCAACTAGCGGCCAAACCATCCCAAGCTTCCTTGGCGGTGGTGTAGTTCCGAACACGAGGCAGCTCTTGTGTCCCCACACTAGTTTGAATCATGTGCAAGGCGGTGTTGTTGAGTTGACTATCAACCGCTTCTCTTCTAGTCAACTTGTCGGGGTTGTAGGGCTTGAAGCCTTCCAAGATGATTCTCCAAAGTTCATTGGAGGCACTGCAAACATGAGAGCGAAACTCAAATTGCCAAGTATCGAAATTATCAACGGAAAACTTAGGTGGGTCGCCTCGGATGTTCAAATGGGGATGAGGAACCGGTATATCGGGAGATAGAAAAGGTGGAGCTACTCGATTGTAGCTCTCACCTCCACTAGTTCCACTAGGAGATGCAATGGGAGGTTTGATAGTGTTTAAGTTATCACCTTCCACGGGTTTAGTAGAGGAGGGTAATGTCGAAGCACCTCCCTCTTCTAACACACCCGTGTCCTTTACCTCTATGACGGGAGCCCTAGGAGGGACCGGAGTCATAAGCTCGGAAATTAGTTTTCTCATGATTTCCATTTGAGCGTCCATGGAGGATCTCAACGAATTGATGTCCTCCATGGTGACCAACTTACCGGCCTCTTCCGGAGGCACATCGTCCGGCATACTCTTAGGCGGTTAAGCCCGAAATAAGAGCCGAGGATCTGATACCAATTGAAAGGATCGTATGCCGCACCTAGAGGGGGTGAATAGGTGCTAACCAATTTTTAGTTCTTTTTCAATTTAGGTTTGACACAAAGGTAAATTCTCTAGATATGCAACTAAGTGAATTTACCTATATGACAAGGTTACCAACTAGCAAGATATAGCTACGCAATATATAGGAGATAGAGTGGGATAGAGGTAACCGAGAGTGGAGCACGTGTTGACACGGAGATGATTCCCGTAGTTCCCTTCCTTTGCAAGAAGGTACGTCTATGTTTGGAGGAGTGTGGTTGCTACGCAAGCCAAACCAACAGCCACGAAGGCTTCACTCGGATCTCCCGTGAGCAACGCCACGAAGGCCTAGCCCACTTCCACTAAGGGATTTCCTCGAGGCGGAAACCGGGCCTTTACAAGGTTCTTGGGGCACACATCCACAACTGAATTGGAGGCTCCCAAATCTGTAACAATACAACAATCAACAACAACACATCAACACAAATCAACTAGGGAACCAAATAGGAACACTAGCATGAGATCCCTCAAACAAATGAGGGGGAAATGAAAAACGCTTCGGTGAGGATGTAGATCGGTGGCTTCTCCTTCGAATCTCCAAAGATCAAGAGATTTGGTTGGGGGAGGAAGGAGATCTTGCAAATCTTGTGTTTCTTGAGGTGGCTCTAATGGTGGTGTAGCTTGGCAGATTTCTTGTGCAATGATTGAGCAACTTGTCCCTTTGGAGAAGAGAGCTATTTATATGATTGGAGCTCTCAGATCTGACCGTTTGAACTTTTACTCGTAACACGGAAGTTCCGGCCAGGAGGGCCGGAAGTTCCGGCCGGCACCGGAAGTACCGGCCAGGCGAGTCAGAACTTCCGCCAGGACAAATCTTCGTCAGGCAACCTGTCAGAAAAAGGTGAGGGCGGAACTAGGGCGGAACTTCCGGTGACCGGAAGTTCCGGCCAAGTTCCGAAATAACGCGAAAACCATACTGGATGTTACTAAGCCACAATCGCGGACTTTCGGAACTTGTCCGGAAGTTGGGCGGAAGTTCCGCTGACCGGAACTTCCGGCCAGCTTCACCGGAACTTCCGGCCAGAGAAGAAAAACTGTAAACAGAACTATGCTGAAGGCCTTCTGTAGGAAGCAACAGGGCGGAACTTCCGGCTGTTGGGGCCGGAACTTCCGCCAGAACCAAAAAACCTTCAGAGCTTCAGAATTGCCACACCATTTTACCGATCGACAATGTTTATCGAAAACTTGTACCTGTCTACATCAACACACATGAATGTATACCTAGTGTTGACATCAAACACACAAAACCCAAAAGGGCGGGAAATGTTCTTTCAACGTCTGCACGGCGTCTCCGTCCACCACGTCTGCCTTCTGGGCCAGCGGCAACAGCATCCTGCCGCACGATGGCGGCGTCCCTTCCAGCAGCCGACCCGGCCCAGAACCCGGTCGAACCAGCCAGGCGACCGGCCGCCCCGGTCAAAACCGGATCCCTAACTGGTGCCAACCGGAGCAGTATCCAGGGGCCTCCGCCCCCTCGCCCGGTCAAACTTGTCCCCCGGCCGGCCCGTCCGGTCAGCAGGCCGGTCCAACCGGTCCGCCGACCGGCCCATCCGGTCAGCCGGCCGGTTCAACCGGCTCCGCGACCGGCCCGGCGACCGCTGCTGCGTCCTCCTCCGCTCCCTCGCCGGTGCCCACCTCGGCTCGCGCCGCCTTGCGCGACCCGCATTGGCGCGCTGCCATGCAGGAGGAGTACGATGCGCTGCAGCGCAACCGGACCTGGGAGCTGGTTCCCCGGCCCCCTCGCGCCAACGTCATCACCGGCAAATGGGTCTTCAAGCACAAAGCTCGGCTCCGACGGTACTCTTGAGCGCTACAAGGCGCGCTGGGTCGTGCGCGGCTTTCGGCAACGCGCTGGCGTCGACTTCACGGATACGTTTGCCCCGGTTGTCAAACCGGGCACGATCCGCACGGTGTTTGTAATGTCCCAGGTTTAGAGACGATCGAGGGGTAGAATTTAGAAAGGGATGTGCATTGCATCGTAAAATCTGGGGAAATTTTGCGCTTTTAAAGAAAAATTGCATCGAAGGGGGACAAGTTTCTCTCTCGACACCTTACATGGTTAGGGTTTCGAGAGTGCGATAAACTTGGACCTCAATTAGCTCAATTAAGGTTTTCAAGAAGAGAGGGGGATAACCTACCTCTCAACTTAAGTTGCATGATTGAATTCAAACAACTTGTGTTTGAATTTCAAATTTATACATCAATTGAATATGTCATAATTCAAATTGAGATAATTCATTAAACAAATAAATAATCAAGTATATTAAATAATACAATACATAATTAAGGCTCATTAGAGAAACCTTGAGCTTTATTGATTAACACACATGATACAAAGTCATTTACAATATTCACATGAATAATTAGAATTACAACACATTACAGAAATCAAATAAATGAAAAAGAAAATGAAAATTACAAAGATTTATCTAATTGGCTAAGCTAGCTAATTATTCCAGAGTTCTTGATCATCTCTTGATGAAGAATTTTGAGAACATCCATTTGATCCCTGCACAATATCACAACACAAAGAAAAACAAGTTATGCCAAGTGGCAAAGCCACTTGGCAGATTAGAGAAGAAATCAATATGGTGGATAATACCACAGCTCTGCCGAGCTGATCCATCCCAGGTCAAGTTCCAAGCCACACACACACAGGCAGCACACAAGGACTACTGCATGTGTAGCAACACACAAGGCCAGGGAGAGTCACCAAAATGACAAGGTAGTGCTGTCGACCAGAGAAGCAGGGTACATGATGATATAAAACCTTTTCATAGCCAGAAACCCTAGCAGCTCATCGCCAGGATCTCCAGGGTAAGAACTCAAGAACAGGAAGAACACATGGCTAGCCAAACCATCCAGAAACAGTTCCAACAAGAACTGCTTACTGTTGAGCAACAAAATATGGAGTAGATCAAGCATCAGCTAGCCAGGAGGAGCAGGGCAAGCACAGAAACCATCCAGAAGCAAAACCTCTACACCAACACCATTTTCTAGGAGCTGGAGTGAGGTATACCATAATCATGAACAAACCAGATGGTTTTGTTCATCATATGCACAACCATGTATACACAGATGCACAAAAGGGTGGAATAATCCAGTATTGATCATCACTTGGTCATAGACCAAGAGTAACCTGATAGAAATGGCAAAAATCAGGGATCAATCAAAGCCTATGACCATGGTTATGCCAACCAGACAAGTGGTAGCATATTTCCAAATGGAAATAGGAAGAAAACCATCCCAGACTTGTACCTAGATACACACAGACTACTCTAGCCCATTTAAAACCATCGGATATGCGAGAGATATATGTTTTACGCAAGTATTTTCAACAACAAAAGCTTCTGGTAATCCAATAGGATCACCAGCAAGTATTCACTCAACCACAGCAAGCCACAGAGAGGGGGAGCTACCCTTGGACAGCATCAAGATGTTGTCAGGGCCACCTCAAACCCACAAAACCACACATCAAGCCACTGCATCATTACCCAGAGGGTTCAGTATGAGCTAGGGTACCCAACCAGTGGTTGGCATCCCTCTAACTACATCAAATCCATCCATGAGATCACTACTACTAAGCAGTTCACATCATTTATCTATTCAACACATCAGAGCTACACAGATAAATGAAACAGATAAGCAAACCAAGCACCAAGTCTTGCACATGATCCAAGGGATAACTGCAAGCATCAGTAGATGCTTTACCAAGCTCAAACATGCATCAGCACCAGATATAAGCACCAGTCAAACACCAACAACAGATTAGCAAGACAACCACAAGCAGCTAATGATTAATGGATCATCAGAGCTTGCTTGAGCATACTAAAGCATGCTAGATTCAAGCCTAGCACCAATACATGAATCAATTACATGAAATGGCCACAGTTAAGCAACCAATCTATCACATATAATCAAATCAATACATGATAATGGTATGCAGAAGCACATTAACAGAATACAGAACTGAACAGCTAGTAGGCAAGCTCCAGAGAGCATCCCCATGAAGCAAAACCCTAGGAGCATCACATAGAGGCACTAGCACTTGCATAATTGCAAGGATTCTTCACATAAATCAAGCCAGGGGCAAGTACATGTTTATACAGGAAAGGCACAGCACCAGTAGCAAGTTCTGGACCAACCTAGCATGGCAGTAGCATCATAGAATGCTCATGAGCAAGTGCTCATGAGTCACAGCAGCACAGAAGGTGAGCACACATGCTTAGCTCAGGGAGAGGAGAGTACCAGCATGAGCATAACAATAGAGCTAAGTCATGGCAGTAGAGCAATAGCAGCAGCTAGCACAGTACAACAGCATACACACAGCATAGCATAGCAGCAGCAGCCAGCAAAGCACAGCCGCACTAGTACAACATGACATCATCTCCAAGAGGAGGAGCAGCCAGGGCTTGAGCTAGAAGAGGAAGGAGAAGCGATGGGAGAGAAAGGGGAGGCGATGGAGCACTTACAGGTGAAGCGGGCCGACGAACGCGGCCATGGAGGCCACGGCGGCACACGCCGGGGGCACGGCAGCGCCAGGCCAGGCCAGGCCACAACAGCGCCGCAGCGCCCAGCACCACTACGGCCAGGCGCGGCGACACCACAGCACCAGGAGCGCCGGTGAGCGGCGCATCGCCGCAGATCCTTGCGGCCATGTGTTGCAGACGAGTTGGGGGCGAGCGGTGGCGATGGCGAACCCCAGATCGACGCGGATCAATGGATGTGCCGTCGAGAGGCGGTCAGTTTGTGACCGAACTCATCGCCGGGGATGGTCGGAGTCAGCCGGAACAATTCGGCGACGGTGGCGGCGACAGAACGTCGCTAGAGAGCGTAGGGTTAGGGTTCGAGGCGACACGGAGGAGAAGGAGGGGAGTGAGCGACCGCACGGGTTGGTCGGACCCGAGTGGGTCTAAGCCAACCCATTGGGCTCCACTGACAAGTGGGCCCAGGGGCAAAATTGTCTTTTCACAATTTTATTAAAAAAACAAAAACTTTGAATAAAATTAGAAAATAGATAAGAACTCTAAAAAAATAAGTAAAAATATGAAAACCACTCAGCATAAAATTCTCTATCATAATAAAAAATGGGATTTTTGAGATAAATAAAATTAAGTCATAATTTAATGAATATAATAATCATTAAATATTACACCTAATATTTTTAATAATAAAATAAGTCCATAAAATTCTTTTGGACTTTAAAAACACCTTGGCAACATTCCAAGGTAGTATTTCGCCTTAAACAGCGTATCCCTAAATTATTCTTAGTAACCACTTCCAACATGAAATAATAAAACACCGAGAAGGAGGGAACAAACCCTAAAAGCCGAAAGCATGCGTATTTGCTTCTTTAAGCATTGCCCTTATCGGACAATGATGCTATTTTTAACCAACAGAGGACAAGGGTCAGTCCACACCATCCAACTGCAACACTTTGCAGTGTTCAGGCAAGTTCATCGCTTGCTCATGTCATTTGAGTAATTTTATAAAATTACTTGCAAAGTACTATATTTATCACTATTGCATAAAAAGCAAAACCACTATTCTCATAACTATGAATATGACTAAGTGGTGGCAATGGAACCATGGATTTTGTTGATATGGTGGAGGTTCCATTGCAAGGGTTTATATCCATCTAGGATTAAACAACAAATGTCGTCCAGTGACTGTTGTGTCGTAAAACCCGTGTTCACCATAAGATCTGGAGTGGGACGGAGTAGTCAAAAGTGTTTCCACCTCTCGTTCATCAATGGACGCGCTTTACCGTAGTACACTTGTAATCCAAGGGGGCAAGCGGTGAGGCTGGGGAGTCCTAAGTCCCCACGGCATAGTCCGTAGTACACTTGTCGCCTGAAGGAGCAAGCGGTAAAGCTGGGGAGTCCTAAGTCCCCACGGTATTGCGGTCTATGAGGGGTTGCAACGACCGGCGAAGGTATCAGGCCGTCGTGCCTGATAGTAGTCGAGGTCGGATGGTATCTTTGGATACGCTGGCCGGCGAGGACCCAAGGTCGGAATTGCAACAGAGGGTGGGTGTTCGAGGTAGCGGAGGAACATGATTGACTAGGACCTTATACCGGGCCTCATACCAAAGGAAGTGTGGACGGGAAAGCTGCCCGGTTGGCACCAAGGTTAAGATCTCTTATGGGTAAAGCAACACACCTCTGGAGAGTGTAATGAATCGTGACCAGTCACTCCTTGTTCCGGGATTTGGAACTGCGAACGCTGCCGGAAAGGAACTCCATGAAGTTCTAGTCAACCGGTGAAGGCTGACGGACATAGTTCTTCTGAATAAAAAAAACCTTTTGAAGAAATGGTTATCAAAACCTGCATGGTATCAGACTTTCTGGTCTAGTATCGTAGATAGTGCATTAAACACCTCTTTCCTAATATGAACTTGTTGAGTATGCTCGTACTCATACCACTCTTAAATCCCCTGCTTAGATTGTCTGAACCATCTGGAGGAGGACAACGACAACCCTGAAGGAGCCGACATCATCGGCTATGAAGAACCGGACCTCTCCGGAGGTGTCGAAGGTGTAGACTACCTTATAGTCTACGGAACCGGGGAGGGTTCCGGAGGAGAACAAGCTTAGACCGATAAGTAGTAGTAGTATCCGAGCAGTACGAACTCTTAGTACTTAACTGCTTGTTGGAATAGATGTATAATCTAGTAAGACTCTTATATTGTAAGTTAAGTTGGGTTCGCCTCAAACCCAGGAGTATCCCTCTTAGGACCCAAGAGGAGCTCCGAGATGATACGTACATATGGCTTGTAATAATAAATGAATGAGTTATGGACCTGCTATGTTCTGTTGTACTACTCTGAGGGATGTAATATTTGCGGATTGGTACTTCGTGAATGTTATATCAACGACTGGCATACTACAACATGCAGTGGTATGCAGGGTCACCACAGTTGGTATCAGAGCAAAAGCTTTGACCTTTGGTTGGAACCTAGTAAATGGGACGAAAACGTTAGGATTTAAATAGGATTAGTAAAGAATTCTCTAAAAATATGGTATATATTCACTTGAGAATAAAACAATCATATCTTTTAGTGCGAAAATTCTTTATTATCTCTATTATGATGCATTATTACTAATCTTATATTCTTTCTTTTCTACAGCCAACAATGGCAAGTTCACGTTCGGGACGTAACGTGAAAACGATGGAATCAAACCTGAGTGAATATGATGGAGGACTCGCAGATATTCTTCGTGCTATGTTGCTTGAATTTTTGTGTGATCCCCAAATCCACGTAACGAAATACATGTACTACGACGGTACAGTGTTAGCGAAGTGTAGGGTAGGATTAAGACTTCCAGAATCCCTAGGAATGAGTGTAGTGATGCCAGTAGGTGAGGCTAGAACTATCCAAACAGCCTACCACATTGCCATAATGAGAGCCATCACTGATATTCGGGAATATAAGACGAAGGATCTTATTGGTTCCGAATTCTCTCATATTCCTCATATGGAGGAGGAAGATGATCCTATGCTTAATCACCTCAAGTATGCTAAACGCAAACCAGTAGAAGTCGCTAAGTACATGGATAATTGTCGCAACCTACTGACATTGTTCTTTCAGATGAACCGACATTTGTCGGGAGCAATTGACACAATGTTGGAAGAAGTCACTGAGCCCAAGGAGGAGACAAAAGGAAAGGAACCTGATACGTCTCAAACGTATCTATAATTTCTTATGTTCCATGCTACTTTTATGACAATACTTGAATGTTTTATACATACTTTACAGCATTATTATATATTTTCCGGCACTAACCTATTAACAAGATGCCGAAGTGCCAGTTGCTGTTTTCTGCTGTTTTTGGTTTCTGAAATCCTAGTAAGGAAATATTCTCGGAATTGGATGAAATCAATGCCCAGGGTCCTATTTTTACATGAAGCTTCCAGAAGACCGAGGGGGAAAGGAAGTGGGGCCACGAGGCGGCCAGACAACAGGGCGGCGCGGCCCAGGCCGTGGCCGCGCGGCCCTGTGGTCTGGGCCCCTCGCGTCGCCCCCTGACCTACCCTTCCGCCTACAAATAGCCTTCGTCGCGAAACCCCCTGTACCGAGAGCCACGATATGGAAAACCTTCCAGAGACGCCGCCGTCGCGAATCCCATCTCGGGGGATTCGGGAGATCGCCTCCGGCACCTGTCTGGAGAGGGGAATCATCACCGGAGGGGCTCTACATCATCATGCCCGCCTCTCGATTGATGCGTGAGTAGTTCATCCTTGGACTATGGGTCCATAGCAGTAGCTAGATGGTTGTCTTCTCCGCTTGTGCTATCATTGTTTAGATCTTGTGAGCTGCCTAACATGATCAAGATCATATATTTGTAATGCTACATGTTGTGTTTGGTGGGATCCGATGAATATAGAATATTATGTCAAGTTGATTATCAATCTATCTTATATGTGTTGTTTATGTTCTTGCATGCTCTCCGTTGCTAGTAGAGGCTCTAGCCAAGTTGATACTTGTAACTCCAAGAGGGAGTAATTATGCTCGATAGTGCGTTCATGCCTCCATTGAATCTGGGATCGTGACAATAGGTTCTAAGGTTGTGGATGTGCTGTTGCTACTAGGGATAAAATATTGATGCTTCGTCTAAGGATATTTGTGTTGATTACATTACGCACCATAATTAATGAAATTATCTGTTGTTTACAACTTAATACTGGAAGGGGTTCAGATGATAACCTGAAGGTGGATTATTTAGGCATAGATGCATGCTGGATAGCGGTCTATGTACTTTGTCGTAATGCCCTGATTAAATCACATAGTAATCATCGTTGGTATGTATTGAATCTTTATTTGTCAATTGCCCGCCTGTAATTTGTTCACCCAGCATGTTAGTTATCTTATTGAAGAGACACCTCTAGTGAACTGTGGACCCCGGTCCATTCTTTTACATCTGAATACATTCTACTGTTCTTTACTATTCTTTGCAAACAAACACCATCTTCCACTCGATACGCTTAATCCTTTGTTTTCAGCAAGCCGGTGAGATTGACAACCTCATCTGTTACGTTGGGGCAAAGTACTTTGATTGTGTTGTGCGGGTTCCACGTTGGCGCCGGTTTCACCGGTGTTGCGCCGCACTACATTCCTCCACCAACAACCTTCACGTGCTTCTTGGCTCCTACTTGGTTCGATAACCTTGGTTTCTTTTACGAGGGAAAACTTGCTGTTGTGCGCATCACACATTCCTCTTGGGGTTCCCAACGGACGTGTACATCTACGCGCATCAAGCTCTTTTTTCTGGCGCCGTTGCCGGGGAGAGCAAGACACGCTGCAAGGGGAGTCTCCACTTCCAATCTCTTTACTTTGTTTTTGTCTTGCTTTACTTTTATTTTATTTACTGTCTTGTTTGCTACATATTAAAAACACAAAAAAAATAGTTACTTTACTTTCTGTCTTGTTTACTTGTTCTATATCAAAACACAAAAAAAATAGTTACTTGTCTTTACTTTATTTGCCTAGTTTACTTTATTACTGTTATAATGGGTAATCCTGAAAATACTAAGTTGTGTGATTTCACTAGCACAAATAACAATGATTTTATATGTACTCCTATTGCTCCACCTGCTACTACAGCAGAATTCTATGAAATTAAACCTGCTTTACTAAATCTTGTTATGAGAGAGCAATTTTCTGGTGTTAGTACTGATGATGCTGCTGCCCATCTTAATAATTTTGTTGAACTTTGTGAAATGCAAAAGTATAAGGATATAGATGGTGATATTATAAAACTGAAATTGTTTCCTTTCTCACTAAGAGGAAGAGCTAAAGATTGGTTGCTTTCTTTGCCTAAAAATAGTATTGATTCATGGACTAAATGTAAAGATGCTTTTATTAGTAAATATTATCCTCCTGCTAAGATTATATCTTTGAGAAGTAGCATAATGAATTTTAAAAAATTTGATAATGAACATGTTGCTCAAGCATGGGAGAGAATGAAATCTTTGGTAAAGAATTGCCCAACCCATGGACTGACTACTTGGATGATCATCCAAACCTTTTATGCAGGATTGAATTTTTCCTCGAGGAGCCTATTGGATTCAGCTGCTGGAGGTACTTTTATGTCCATCACCCTGGGCGCCGCGACTAAACTACTTGATGATATGATGACCAATTACTCTGAATGGCACACTGAAAGAACTCCTCAAGGTAAGAAGGTAAATTCTGTTGAAGAAACCTCTTCTTTGGGTGATAAGATTGATGCTATTATGTCTGTGCTTGCAAACGGTAGATCTCATATTGATCCTAATAATGTTCCTTTAGCTTCATTGGTTGCTCAAGAAGAAAATGTTGATGTGAATTTCATTAAGAACAATAATTTCAACAACAATGCTTATAGGAATAATTATGGTAACAACAACTATAGGCCATATGCTTCTAATAATGGTAGTGGTTATGGTAATTTTTATGGTAATTCTTACAACAATAATAAGAGTGTACCTCTGGTCTTGAAGTCATGCTTAAAGAATTTATTAGTACACAAACTGCTTTCAATAAAACTGTTGAAGAAAAGCTTGGTAAAATTGATGTTCTTGCTTCCAAGGTTGATAGTCTTGCTCTTGATGTTGATCTTTTAAAACTTAAAGTTATGCTCGAGGAAGTTAAAGATGCTAGGTTTGCTAAAACAAATGCCATCCAAGTTCGAATTAATGATAATATTAGGCTCGTTGGCTGAATTGCATGCTAGGTGGGATAGAGAAGAAAAAGAAAAACTTGCTAAAGAGAATAATGTAGCTAAAGTATGGACTATTACCACCACTAGTAATGTTGATTCTTCACATGTTGCTACACCTCCTACTATCAATGGTAAAATAATTGGTGTTGGCAATGTTTCTACTCCTAGTGCAAAGCGTACAAAATTTCCTGAAACTGTTAAAACTGCTGTTTGTGATAATACTGCTGAAATTTTTCAAAATATTTGTGACAATGATTCCATTGCTGTAGAACATAATGGTTTAGATTTTGATGATTTTCATATTACTGAAGTTATAAAGTTCTTACAAAAACTTGCTAGAAGTCCCAATGCTAGTGCTATAAATTTAGCCTTTACAAAACATATTACAAATGCTCTCATTAAAGCTAGGGAAGAGAAATTAAAACTTGAAGCTTCTATTCCTAGGAAGTTAGAAGATGGTTGGGAGCCCATCATTAAGATGAAATTCAATGCCTTTGAGTGTAATGCTTTATGTGATCTTGGTGCAAGTATTTCTGTTATGCCTAAAAAGATTTATGATATGTTTGACTTGCCACCATTGAAGAATTGTTATTTGGATGTTAATCTTGCCGATAATGTTAAAAAGAAACCTTTGGGGAGGATTGATAATGTGCGCATTACGGTTAACAATAACCTTGTCCCCGTTGATTTTGTTGTCTTGGATATTGAATGCAATGCATCTTGTCCTATTGTGTTGGGAAGACCTTTTCTTCGAACCGTTGGTGCTGCTATTGATATGAAGGAAGGTAATTAAATATCAATTTCCTCTCAAGAAAGGTATGGAACACTTCCCTAGAAAGATAATGAAGTCGCCTTTTGATTCTATTATTAGAACAAGCTATGATGTTGATGCTTCTTCTCTGGATGTTACTTGATTTGCACTTTACGCGCCTAGGCCGAAAGGCGTTAAAGAAAAGCACTTCTTGGGAGATAACCCATGTTTTATTTTATTTACTTGTATTGTTGAGTCTTGGAAGTTGTTTACTACTGTAGCAACCTCTCCTTATCATGTTTTTGTGCCAAGTAAAGTTTATATGCTAAAGTTGATGCTATATTTGGGATTGCTGCGCGAAAGCAGACATTGCTTGTCTTTCACGAATTCTCGCGAGCTCTACGTAAAAAATCGAAAAAATCTGCAAATTTACGAGCGTGATCCTCATATATGTACGCAACTTTCATTAGTTTGAGTTTTTCCATTTGAGCAAGTTAAGTGCCCCTGCCGGATTCATCTTTACGGACTGTTCGTTTTTGACAGATTCTGCCTTTTATTTCGCATTGCCGCTTTTGCTATGTTGAATGAGTTTCTTTGTTCCATTAACTTTCAGAAGCTTTGTGCAATGTCCAGAGGTGTTAAGAATGATTGTTTCACCTCTTAATATGTGAATTTGTAATTATGCACTAACCCTCTAATGAGTTTGCTTGAAGTTTGTTGTGGAGGAAGTTTTCAAGGGCCAAGAGAAGAGGATGATATAGTATGATCAAGAAGTGTGAAAGGTCTAAGCTTGGGGATGCCCCGTTGGTTCATCCCTGCATATTTTAAGAAGACTCAAGCATCTAAGCTTGGGGATGCCCAAGACATCCCCTTCTTCATCGACAACATTATCAGGTCACTTCTAGTGAAACTATATTTTTATTCCATCACATCTTATGTTCTTTACTTGGAGCGTCGGTTTGCTTTTATTTTTGTTTTGTTTTAAATAAAGTTGGATCCAATCATTCTTATATTGGAGATATTACGCTCCGCTTTTTCATATGGAACACTTGTGTTCTTAATTGTGCTTTAATGTTCATGGCGAAGGCTGAAATTGCTTCGTTAAATTGCTATTTGGTTGGAATCAGAAAATGCTGCATATGGTTTGGAAACTTGGAAATTGTTTGAGCTCTCATAGATCATGTTTAAGCTCTTGCATCATGTAGTTTAATCTATTAATGAAGAACTACCGTAGAGCTTGTTTAATTTGGTTTGCATGATTGGTCTCTCTAAGTCTAGATATTTTCGGGTAAAATGTTTGAACAACAAGGAAGACAGTGTAGAGCCTTATAATGTTTGCAATATGTTCTTGTGTAAGTTTTGTTGTACCTGTTCATACTTGTGTTTGCTTCAAACAACCTTGCTAGCCCAAACCTTGTTCTGAGAGGAAATGCTTCTCGTGCATCCAAACACCTTGAGCCAAAACCCATGCCATTTGTGTCCACCATATCTACCTACTATGTGGTATTTTTCTGCCATTCCAAAGTAAATTACTTGAGTGCTACCTTTAAAATTTCATTCCTTTACCTTTGCAATATATAGCTCATGGGACAAATAGCTTAAAAACTATTGTGATGATGAATATGTAGTTATGTGTCTTAGTTCTTATAAGTTGCTTGTTGAGCGGTAACCATGTTTCGGGGACGCCATCAACTTTTTACCTTTGTTGGATATCATGTGAGATGCTATGCATGTTCGTCTTGTCACGAAGTAAGTGCGATTTCATGATCAAATGGTTTGAGTATGCATATGTTAGAGAAGAACATTGGGCCGCTAACTAAAGCCATGTATCATGGTGGAAGTTTCAGTTTGGACATACAACCTCAATCTCTTATGAGAATATTAAGCTCGTTGTTGAATGCTTAAGCATTAAAAGAGGAGTCCATTATCCGTTGTCTATGTTGTCCCGGTATGGATGTCTAAGTTGAGAATAATCAAAAGCGAGAAATCCAATGCGTGCTTTCTCCTTAGACACTTGTACAGGCGGCATAGAGGTACCCCTTTGTGACACTTGGTTGAAACATATGTTATGCGATGATAATCCGTGTTTTCCGAGCTAAGTAGGACAAGGTGCTGAGCACTATTAGTACTCTATGCATGAGACTTGCAACTTGTAGGAAGTATTATGCATAGCACATATGAATTATTACTACCGTTGACAAAATTGTTTCTATGTTTTCAAAACAACAGCTCTAGCACAAAAATAGTAATCCATGCTTCCCTATGCGAAGGGCCAATCTTTTACTTTATGTTGAGTCAGTTTACCCACTTCTTTCGATCTTAGAAGCAAACACTTGTGTTAACTGTGTGCATTGATTCTTACATGTTTACTTATTGCACCTGTTATATTACTCTATGTTGACAAATATCCATGAGATATACATGTTACAAGTTGAAAGCAATTGCTGAAACTTAATCATCCTTTGTGTTGCTTCAATGCATTCTACTTTGAATTTATTGCTTATGAGTTAGCTCTTATGCAAGTCTTATTGATACTTGTCTTGAAAGTACTATTCATGAAAAGTTTTGCTATATGATTCATTTGTTTAGTCATTATCTTTGTTAGCAATCTTTTGTTCAGATCACTACATTCATCTCATATGCTTTACAATAATGTTGATCAAGATTATGTTAGTAGCATGTCACTTCAGAAATTATTTGTGTTATCGTTTACCTACTCGAGGGCGAGTAGGAACTAAGCTTGGGGATGCTTGATACGTCTCAAACGTATCTATAATTTCTTATGTTCCATGCTACTTTTATGACAATACTTGAATGTTTTATACATACTTTACATCATTATTATACATTTTCCGGCACTAACCTATTAACAAGATGCCGAAGTGCCAGTTGTTGTTTTCTGCTGTTTTTGGTTTTAGAAATCCTAGTAAGGAAATATTCTCGGAATTGGACGAAATCAATGCCCAGGGTCCCATTTTTACACGAAGCTTCCAGAAGACCGAGGGGAAAGGAAGTGGGACCACGAGGCGGCCAGACAACAGGGCGGCGCGGCCCAGGCCCTGGCCGCGCGGCCCTGTGGTCTGGGCCCCTCGCGTCGCCCCCTGACCTACCCTTCCGCCTAGAAATAGCCTTCGTCGCGAAACCCCCCTGTATCGAGAGCCACGATACGGAAAACCTTCCAGAGACGCCGCCGTCACGAATCCCATCTCGGCGGATTCAGGAGATCGCCTCCGGCACCCTGCCGGAGAGGGGAATCATCACCGGAGGGGCTCTACATCATCATGCCCGCCTCCGGATTGATGCGTGAGTAGTTCATCCTTGGACTATGGGTCCATAGAAGTAGCTAGATGGTTGTCTTCTCCGCTTGTGCTATCATTGTTTAGATCTTGTGAGCTGCCTAACATGATCAAGATCATCTATTTGTAATGCTACATGTTGTGTTTGGCGGGATCCGATGAATATAGAATATTATGTCAAGTTGATTATCAATCTATCATATATGTGTTGTTTATGTTCTTGCATGCTCTCCGTTGCTAGTAGAGGCTCTGGCCAAGTTGATACTTGTAACTCCAAGAGGGAGTAATTATGCTCGATAGTGGGTTCATGCCTCCATTGAATCTGGGATCGTGACAATAGGTTCTAAGGTTGTGGATGTGATGTTGCTACTAGGGATAAAACATTGATGCTTTGTCTAAAGATATTTGTGTTGATTACATTACGCACCGTACTTAATGCAATTATCTGTTGTTTACAACTTAATACTGGAAGGGGTTCGGATGATAACCTGAAGGTGGATTATTTAGGCATAGATGCATGCTGGATAGCGGTCTATGTACTTTGTCGTAATGCCCTCACATAGTAATCATCGTTGGTATGTATTGAATCTTTATTTGTCAATTGCCCGCCTGTAATTTGTTCACCCAGCATGTTAGTTATATTATTGGAGAGACACCTCTAGTGAACTGTGGACCCCGGTCCATTCTTTTACATCTGAATACATTCTACTGTTCTTTACTGTTCTTTGCAAACAAACACCATCTTCCACTCTATACGCTTAATCCTTTGTTTTCAGCAAGCCGGTGAGATTGACAACCTCACTGTTACGTTGGGGCAAAGTACTTTGATTGTGTTGTGCGGGTTCCACGTTGGCGCCGGTTTCACTGGTGTTGCGCCGCACTACATTCCTCCACCAACAACCTTCACGTGCTTCTTGGCTCCTACTGGTTCGATAACCTTGGTTTCTTTCTGAGGGAAAACTTGCTGCTGTGCGCATCACACCTTCCTCTTGGGGTTCCCAACGGACGTGTACATCTACGCGCATCAGAACCCATGGAGGGAGTGGTTCACACACCAGTTTATTCCGCTGGTGACTACATTAGTATTGACCATCCAGAACAACAAACCACACCTATTACACCTAGGTACTTTCCTAGTAACTCCTATGGAGGATACGAGGGTGGAGAGGAACCCGGAAACCATCAGCGTTCTGAGACTCCTATAAGAACTCAACAGGTTGGCGTTGGGGGTCAGACACGGAAACCTATAGCAATCCAGCCAGAGGTAACTCTGAGATGGAAGAGGACGCCACAACCCATTTCCAGAACAATCAGTATAATAGAGGAGATAATGAGGAGTATCCTATGCTGATTGAGTCTGATACTGATGGTGGAAATACTTATGGCGGAGTCACCGGGGAGTACACCCGATGGGTGGATTATGATGCACTGAATAACCAATTCATGAACACAGATTTCTCCCTGGGGTCATCATCCGATTCCTACTACAAGCCTACGGGAAGACCCTATGTTCCAGATTCTGTCTGGAGGACTACACGTTCGACCGGATGGAAGCCTGGGATGTATCGGGAGTGAAGCACGAGTAGAGACCACCAAGGGAGGCGAGACTACAATACAACTGTACCACATGTATTTTAGTGTGTAATATTTGTAGAAACTTGTACATATACTTCAATAAGTGAGTTTGCATACTCACATCGCTACTGAGAATTGTAATAAACCACTTAAGTATGTATATACATGGTATATGTTTTGTATGATTTGCATTTACTTCCTGATTTCCATTGCGTGACTAGTTCTGTGCACAAAGTTGAGCTCCAAAAGCTTGCGCATGGAGTAATTATGAGTACCACTTTGTGTTGCAGAACTAGGGGGATATGTCGGGAGCGCCGAGTGAGGAGAGCGAAGAACATCGCCTCGAGCGTGAGGCCAAGCAGAAGGCAGAGGCTGATGAAGCAGCCAGAAACAAGTTTCCACCACCACCACCACCGATGACGCAGCAAAACTTCCTCCAGTATATGCAAATGATGGAGGAAAGGCAAAGGATTACCATGGAGCAGCAGAATAAATTCTTCCACGATCTGCTGCAACAGAACAAGGTGGAAAGACCTGAGAACCATGGAGTCACTCTGTCAGACTTCCAGAACACTAAGCCAATCTCCTTTGCATATGCGCCCGAACCTATGGACGCGGAGGATTGGTTGATGGACACTGAGCGTAAGCTCAATACAGTAGGATGTAACGACCTGGAGAAGGTCAGATACGCAACACACTTGTTGTGTGGACCCGCCGCATCATGGTGGGATAACATAGTAGCCGTTTATCCGGCTGATAAGGTATTCACTTGGGAGGAGTTCAAGAGGAAGTTCAGGGAATCCAATGTCCCTGAGAGTATTGTGGAATTGAAGCGTCAAGAATTTGAAAGTCTCGAGCAGAAGGATAAGGCTATCCTGACTTACGTTAGGGAGTTCTCTGGATTGTCCCAGTACGCCGTGGAGGAGGTCAACACTGAGGACAAGAAGAAGAAGAGGTTCATGCGAGGATTGAATCCTCAGTTCAAGGTACAACTCAGGATGTTGAGAGCTACTGAATTCCAGGAGTTGGTGGATGCAGCCATCACTCTTGAAGATGACTTCAAACAGCTGCAAGAAGAAAAGAGGAAGAAGGCTAAGTTTGAGCCTAAGAGATTTGTGAGTAATAAGCCAAACACTGGCTTGAGCTTCAAGCCAAGGTACAACAACAACAACAACAGGAGGAACCAAGGATTCCAGCCTGCAACCCAGATTGTTTGCCGTAGCTGTGGAGGCAAGGGACATTTTTCCAAGGATTGCAAGAGGCCTAGGATAATATGCTTTGGTTGTCGCGAGGAGGGGCATATGCTTCGGGATTGCCCCAAGAGAAAGAATGGAGGAGGTCCGTCAGGAGGAGGAGGAAACCGAGGCGGGAATACCGGAGGAAATTGGAAGAACAAGAAACCCTTCGGCAAGTTGAACTGCACCAGCTTGGAGGAGGTGGTGAACTCCAATCAAGCAGTGATAGGTACGCTTCAGATACTCACTCATCCTGGCAAAGTACTTTTTGATACTGGTGCAACTACATCATTCATTTCTCAGCAATTCATCATCAAACATGGGATTAGATGCACTAAGTTAGATAAACCCATAACCATACTTTCCGCAGGGGGAACGATATTAGTAACCCACACAAAACCTGGACAAGTCATTATGATCAATAAGTGTGCGTTTGACGCAGACCTGTTCATTTTACCGATGAAGGACATTGATGTCATTCTTGGTATGAACTGGTTAGAGGAAAATGGAGCACTAATAGATTGTACCCATAAGACAGTGTCTCTGAAAAGCCCAGGTGGAGAAAGAATCATATACCAAGGAGATAAGCATACTCAGATTGAGGTTGAGTTAAAGTTGAATAGTATGAAGGAGGTGAAACTCGAGGACATTCCAATTGTCAACAAATTGCAAGATGTATTTCCTAAGGAATTACCTGGAATGCCACCAGATAGGGAGATAGAATTTACTATCGACCTAATTCCAGGAACAGCTCCAATTGCTAAGGCACCATACAAGATGGGGCCTAAGGAGTTGAAAGAACTCAAGGAACAATTGGATGACCTGGAACAGAAAGGATTCTTACAAGAGAGTATTTCACCATGGGGATCACCTGTGATCTTTGTGGATAAAAGAGATGGAGGTCGAAGGATGTGCGGAGACTACAGGAACCTGAATAATGTTACTATCAAGAACAAATACCCACTTCCTAGAATACAAGATCTTTTTGATCAAGTTAGAGGCGCGGGAGTCTTTTCCAAGATTGATCTTAGATCCGGTTATCATCAGATAAAGATCAAGAAGGAAGACGTTCCGAAAACAGCCTTTGTCTCGAGGTACGGACACCATGAATACCTCGTAGTACCTTTTGGATTAACCAATGCCCCAGCAATATTCATGAATCTTATGAATAAGATCTTCATGCCATGTCTAGACAAGTTTGTCATCGTATTCATAGATGATATCTTGATATATTCCAAAGACAAAACTGAACATGCTGAACATCTCAGAATCGTGTTACAAACACTAAGAGAACACCAACTGTACGCCAAATTCAGTAAGTGTGAGTTTTGGCTAGATCAAGTAGAATTTCTTGGTCATGTCATTAGCAAGTATGGGATAGCAGTAAACCCAAGTAAAGTAGCATCAGTTTTGGATTGGGAAGCACCCAAGAATGTCAAGGAAATCCGAGGATTCCTGGGAATGGCAGGATACTACCGGAGATTCATTGAAGGATTCTCTAAGATAGCAGGACCAATGACCAAGCTGTTAAGGAAGAACACACCATTCGTGTGGTCTGATGAGTGTGAGAAGAGTTTTCAGACTCTGAAAGAGAAACTCACCATAGCACCGGTGTTAGCAGTTCCGGAAGTTGGCAAGGATTACACCGTGTACTGTGACGCATCCAAACATGGATTGGGATGTGTACTCATGCAAGATCGGAAAGTAATATCTTATGGATCAAGGCAACTCAGACCTCATGAAGTGAATTATCCAACTCATGATCTAGAGTTAGCAGCAGTTGTATTTGCACTAAAAACTTGGAGACATTTTCTCTATGGAGCCAAGTGTGAGCTCTATACTGATCATAAGAGTCTCAAGTACTTCTTCACTCAGAAAGAACTCAATATGAGGCAGAAAATATGGCTTGAATTGATCAAGGATTATGATTTGACCATCAATTATACTCCAGGAAAGGCTAATGTTGTAGCAGATGCCTTGAGTAGGAAGAGTACTGGAGGAATAGAACAAGAAATATCACCGGAGTTGAAGAAGGAAATAAGCCAAGCCCAAATACAATTTTGGGAGAAGGAAGCTCATGAAGGACTATCGGTGTTACAAGTAGCCGATGAACTAAGTGTCAACCTAAAGAATGAGATAATTATGGGTCAATTGGATGATCCATTCATCGTAGAGGAGATGAGAAGGATTGATGAGGGGAGACCATCAGAATTCCATCGAGGAGAATCGGGATCGTTATGGTTCCAGAAAAGGATTTGTGTCCCGGATATTGATGAGATCAAGGAAGTTATACTTCGGGAAGCACATCAAACACCATACTCCATACATCCAGGAAGTACAAAGATGTACATGGATCTCAAAGAATTATTCTGGTGGAATAACATGAAGAGGGAAATAGCACAATACGTGGCAGAATGCCATACATGTCAAAGAGTTAAAGCTGAACATCAAAGTCCGGCAGGAAAGTTACAACCTTTACCAATACCAGAGTGGAAATGGGAAGAAATAGGAATGGATTTCATCACCGGACTACCCATGACTAATAAAAAGAAGGACATGATATGGGTAATCGTGGACCGGTTGACGAAAAGTGCACACTTCTTAGCAGTAAACCAACAAGATAAAGGGGAGAAACTCATCGATCTTTACATCAAGGAGATAGTGAGTAAACATGGAGTGCCCAAGAAGATCGTGTCAGATCGAGGATCCGTGTTCA
The DNA here is from genome assembly GCF_022539505.1 of Lolium rigidum. NCBI lineage: Eukaryota > Viridiplantae > Streptophyta > Magnoliopsida > Poales > Poaceae > Lolium > Lolium rigidum. Next base: position 62,717,948 of record NC_061514.1, on the reverse strand, counting down.
CATCAGCATTTTGGAAGCAACTACATGAAGCTTTAGGATCCAAGTTAGACTATAGCACCGCCTATCATCCTCAGACAGGTGGACAAACAGAGAGGACAAATCAGATATTGGAAGATATGCTTAGGGCATGTGCCCTAGACTTCGGAGGATCATGGGAGGAACACTTACCACTAGCAGAGTTTTCATACAACAATAGCTATCAAAGTAGTATCAAGATGGCACCATTCGAAGCTCTGTACGGAAGGAAGTGTAGATCACCGATATGTTGGTATGAAGCAGGATCAAGCAAGGAGTTCAATCCTGATTATGTTAAGGACAAGCAACAAATCATTGACATTATAAGAGATAGGCTGAAGATAGATCAAAGTCGACAGAAGAGCTATGCAGACCAAAAGAGAAGGATTTGGGAGCCACAAGTGGGGGACATGGTATATCTTAAAGTAAGTCCGATGAAAGGTCTTCAGAGATTCGGAGTAAAGGGAAAGTTGATCCCTAGATACATCGGACCTTTCAAGATACTGAGTCAGAACCGAGGGTTAGCCTTTGAATTGGATCTACCGGGAAGGTTAGCCCAAGTTCACAACGTATTCCATGTGTCCCAACTCAGGAAATGTTTAAAGACCCCAGATGAGCCAGTATCACATGATGAGCTCGGGTTACAACCAGACTTGACTTACATCGAGAAGCCAGCCAAGATTCTTGAGGAGAACTGGAAACAACTCAGGAATAGAGCCATAAAGTACTGCAAGATTCAATGGAAGCATCACCCCGAGAGGGAAGCCACCTGGGAAAAGGAAGAAGACCTGAGGAAAACATACCCCGAACTGTTCAGGTATTACAACCACAACTTCGGGACGAAGTTTTCTTTAAGGGGGAAGGCTATAATGTCCCGCATTTAGAGACGATCGAGGGGTAGAATTTAGAAAGGGATGTGCATTGCATCGTAAAATGCGGGAAATTTCGCGCTTTTAAAGAAAAATTGCATCAAAGGGGGACAAGTTTCTCTCTCGACACCTTACAGGGTTAGGTTTTCGAGAGTGCGATAAACTTGGACCTCAATTAGCTCAATTAAGGTTTTCAAGAAGAGAGGGGGATAACCTACCTCTCAACTTAAGTTGCATGATTGAATTCAAACAACTTGTGTTTGAATTTCAAATTTATACATCAATTGAATATGTCATAATTCAAATTGAGATAATTCATTAAACAAATAAATAATCAAGTATATTAAATAATACAATACATAATTAAGGCTCATTAGAGAAACCTTGAGCTTTATTGATTAACACACATGATACAAAGTCATTTACAATATTCACATGAATAATTAGAATTACAACACATTACGTAAATCAAATAAATGAAAAAGAAAATGAAAATTACAAAGATTTATCTAATTGGCTAAGCTAGCTAATTATTCCAGAGTTCTTGATCATCTCTTGATGAAGAATTTTGAGAACATCCATTTGATCCCTGCACAATATCACAACACAAAGAAAAACAAGTTATGCCAAGTGGCAGATTAGAGAAGAAATGAATATGGTGGATAATACCACAGCTCTGCCGAGCTGATCCATCCCAGCTCAAGTTCGAAGCCACACACACACACATGCAGCACACAAGGACTACTGCATGTGTAGCAACACACAAGGCCAGGGAGAGTCACCAAAATGACAAGGTAGTGCTGTCGACCAGAGAAGCAGGGTACATGATGATATAAAACCTTTTCATAGCCAGAAACCCTAGCAGCTCATCGCCAGGATCTCCAGGGTAAGAACTCAAGAACAGGAAGAACACATGGCTAGCCAAACCATCCAGTTACAGTTCCAACAAGAACTGCTTACTGTTGAGCAACAAAATATGGAGTAGATCAAGCATCAACTAGCCAGGAGGAGCAGGGAAAGCACAGAAACCATCCAGAAGCAAAACCTCTACACCAACACCATTTTCTAGGAGCTGGAGTGAGGTATACCATAATCATGAACAAACCAGATGGTTTTGTTCATCATATGCACAACCATGTATACACAGATGCATAAAAGGGTGGAATAATCCAGTATTGATCATCACTTGGTCATAGACCAAGAGTAACCTGATAGAAATGGCAAAAATCAGGGATCAATCAAAGCCTATGACCATGGTTATGCCAACCAGACAAGTGGTAGCATATTTCCAAATGGAAATAGGAAGAAAACCATCCCAGACTTGTACCTAGATACACACAGACTACTCTAGCCCATTTAAAACCATCAGATATGCAGAGATATATGTTTTCTGCAAGTATTTTCAACAACAAAAGCTTCTGGTAATCCAATAGGATCACCAGCAAGTATTCACTCAACCACAGCAAGCCACAGAGAGGGGGAGCTACCCTTGGACAGCATCAAGATGTTGTCAGGGCCACCTCAAACCCACAAAACCACACATCAAGCCATCGCATCATTACCCGGAGGGTTCAGTATGAGCTAGGGTACCCAACCAGTGGTTGGCATCCCTCTAGCTACATCAAATCCATCCATGAGATCACTACTACTAAGCAGTTCACATCATTTATCTATTCAACACATCAGAGCTACACAGATAAATGAAACAAATAAGCAAACCAAGCACCAAGTCTTGCACATGATCCAAGGGATAACTGCAAGCATCAGTAGATGCTTTACCAAGCTCAAACATGCATCGACACCGAGATATAAGCACCGAGTCAAACACCAACAACAGCATTAGCAAGACAACCACAAGCAGCTAATGATTAATGGATCATCGAGCTTGCTTGAGCATACTAAAGCATGCTAGATTCAAGCCTAGCACCAATACATGAATCAATTACATGAAATGGCCACAGTTAAGCAACCAATCTATCACACATAATCAAATCAATACATGATAATGGTATGCAGAAGCACATTAACAGAATACATAGCTGAACAGCTAGTAGGCAAGCTCCAGAGAGCATCCCCATGAAGCAAAACCCTAGGAGCATCACATAGAGGCACTGGCACTTGCATAATTGCAAGGATTCTTCACATAAATCAAGCCAGGGGCAAGTACATGTTTATACAGGAAAGGCACAGCACCAGTAGCAAGTTCTGGACCAACCTAGCATGGCAGTAGCATCATAGAATGCTCATGAGCAAGTGCTCATGAGTCACAAGCAACACGAAGGTGAGCACACATGCTTAGCTCAGGGAGAGGAGAGTACCAGCATGAGCACAACAATAGAGCTAAGTCATGGCAGTAGAGCAATAGCAGCAGCTAGCACAGTACAACAGCATACACACAGCATAGCACAGCAGCAACAGCCAGCAAAGCACAGCCGCACTAGTACAACATGACAACATCTCCAAGAGGAGGAGCAGCCAGGGCTTGAGCTAGAAGAGGAATGAGAAGCGCTGGGAGAGAAAGGGGATGCGATGGAGCACTTACAGGTGAAGCGGGCCGACGAACGCGGCCATGGCGGCCACGGCGGCACACGCCGGGGGCACGGCAGCGCCAGGCCAGGCCAGGCCACGACAGCGGCCGCAGCCGCCCAAGCACCACCACGGCCGGGCGCGGCGACACCACAAGCATCGGAGCGCCGGCGGAGCGGCGCATCGCCGCAGATCCTTGCGGCCATGTGTTGCAGACGAGTTGGGGGCGAGCGATGGCGATGGCGAACCCCAGATCGACGCGGATCAATGGATGCGCCGTCGAGAGGCGGTCAGTTTGTGACCGATCTCATCGCCGGGGATGGTCGGAGTCAGCCGGAACAATTCGGCGACGGTGGCGGCGACAGAACGTCGCCAGAGAGCGTAGGGTTAGGGTTCGAGGCAACAGGGAGGAGAAGGAGGGGAGTGAGCGACCGCACGCGTTGGTCGGACCCGAGTGGGTCTAACCCAACCCATTGGGCTCCACTGACAAGTGGGCCCAGGGGCAAAATTGTCTTTTCATAATTTTATTAAAAAACAAAAACTTTGAATAAAATTAGAAAATAGATAAGAACTCTAAAAAAATAAATAAAAATATGAAAACCACTCAGCATAAAATTCTCTATCATAATAAAAAATGGGATTTTTGAGATAAATAAAATTAAGTCATAATTTAATGAATATAATAATCATTAAAAATCACACCTAATATTTTTAATAATAAAATAAGTCCATAAAATTCTTTTGGACTTTAAAACACCTTGGCAACATTCCAAGGTAGTATTTCGCCTTAAACATCGTATCCCTAAATTATTCTTAGTAACCACTTCCAACATGAAATAATAAAACACCGGGAAGGGGGGAACAAACCCTAAAAGCCGAAAGCATGCATATTTGCTTCTTTAACCATTGCCCTTATCGGACAATGATGCTATTTTTCAGCAACAGAGGACAAGGGTCAGTCCACACCATCCAACTGCAACACTTTGCAGTGTTCAGGCAAGTTCATCACTTGCTCATGTCATTTGAGTAATTTTATCAAATTACTTGCAAAGTACTATATTTATCACTATTGCATAAAAAGCAAAACCACTATTTTCATAACTATGAATATGACTAAGTGGTGGGCAATGGAACCATGGATTGTGTTGATATGGTGGAGGTTCCATTGCAAGGGTTTATATCCATCTAGGATTAAACAACAAATGTCGTCCAGATGATTCTTGTGCCGTAAAACCCGTGTTCACCATAAGATCTGGAGTGGGACGGAGTAGTCAAAAGTGTTTCCACCTCTCGTTCATCAACGGACACGCTTTACCGTAGTACACTTGTAATCCAAGGGGGCAAGCGGTGAGGCTGGGGAGTCCTAAGTCCCCACGGCATAGTCCGTAGTACACTTGTCGCCCGAAGGAGCAAGTGGTGAGGCTGGGGAATCCTAAGTCCCCACGGTATTGCGGTCTATGAGGGGTTGCAACGACCGGTGAAGGTATCAGGCTGTCGTTCCTGATAGTAGTCGAGGTTGGATGGTATCTTTGGATACGCTGGCCGGCGAGGACCCAAGGTCGGAATTGCAACAGAGGGTGGGTGTTCGAGGTAGCGGAGGAACATGATTGACTAGGACCTTATACCGGGCCTCACACCAAAGGAAGTGTGGACGGAAAAGCTGCCCGGTTGGCACCAAGGTTAAGATCTCTTATGGGTAAAGCAACACACCTCTGGAGAGTGTAATGAATCGTGACCAGTCACTCCTTGTTCCGGGATTTAGAACTGCGAACGCTGCCGGAAAGGAACTCCATGAAGTTCTAGTCAACCGGTGAAGGCTGACGGACATAGTTCTTCTGAATAAAAATAACCTTTTGAAGAAATGGTTATCAAAACCTGCATGGTATCAGACTTTCTGGTCTGGTATCGTAGATAGTGCATTAAACACCTCTTTCCTAATACGAACTTGTTGAGTATGCTCGTACTCATACCACTCTTAAATCCCCTGCTTAGATTGTCTGAACCATCTGGAGGAGGACAACGACAACCCTGAAGGAGCCGACATCATCGGCTATGAAGAACCGGACCTCTCTGGAGGTGTCGAAGGTGTAGACTACCTTATAGTCTACGGAACCGGGGAGGGTTCCGGAGGAGAACAAGCTTAGACCGATAAGTAGTAGTAGTATCCGAGCAGTACGAACTCTTAGTACTTAACTGCTCATTGGAATAGATGTATAATCTAGTAAGACTCTTATATTGTAAGTTAAGTTGGGTTCGCCTCAAACCCAGGAGTATCCCTCTTAGGACCCAAGAGGAGCTCCGAGATGATATGTACATATGGCTTGTAATAATAAATGAATGAGTTATGGACCTGCTATGTTCTGTTGTACTACTCTGAGGGATGTAATATTTGCGGATTGGTACTTCGTGAATGTTATATCAACGACTGGCATACTACAACATGCAGTGGTATGCAGGGTCACCACAGTGTTGCACCTTGCCGCCTCTCGCCTTCCTTCATGGCCATTTGCACCAGATGGACATCTCCAACGCCTTCCTTCATGGCCATTTGCAGGGGCAGGTGTACTGCCAGCAGCCCATCGGCTTCGTCGACACCGAGCGCCCCGATGACGTGTGCTTGCTCTCTCGGTCCTTGTATGGACCGGCAGGCGCCCGCGCCCGGTACCGGCGCATCTCCGGCTTCCTCGCATCGGCTTGGCTTCCGCTCCACGCGTTCCGATGCGTCGCTGTTCGTCTACCGGACCGGCAACGACATGGCCTACCTGCTGCTGTACGTCGACGACATCATCCTGACGGCCTCCACCGCTGGGCTTCTTCGACAGCTCACCGACAGTCTTCGCGCTGAGTTCGCATTGAAGGATCTTGGCCCGCTCCACTACTTCCTCGGCATCGAGGTTGTCCGGCGTGCGGACGGGTTCTTCCTTCATCAGCGGAAGTATGCCCACGAGCTTCTCGAGCGTGCAGGGATGCTTAACTGCAACCCTGCACCTACTCCTGTCGATACGAAGGCCAAGCTCTCCGCCAGTGATGGGTCGCTGGCGTCCGACGCGCCGTTCTACCGCTCCATCGTCGGTGCTCTCCAGTACTTGACGTTGACGCGACCGGAGCTTCAGTACGCTGTGCAGCAGGTGTGCTTGCACATGCATGCTCCTCGGGATGCTCATTGGGCCGCGGTGAAGCGGATTCTCCGCTACGTCTGTGGTACCATGGGCTACGGCTTGTTGTTGCATGCTTCGCCCTCGACGTCGATCGACCTCGTCGCCTACTCGGACGCGGACTGGGCGGGATGCCCGGACACACGGCGCTCTACCAGCGGCTACTGCGTCTACCTCGGCTCGTCGCTTGTCTCTTGGTCCTCCAAGAGGCAGCCCACCGTGTCTCGCTCCAGTGCTGAGGCCGAGTACCGCGCTGTGGCCAACGCCGTGGCCGAGTGCACGTGGCTTCGCCGGCTTCCGTCCGAGCTCTCTTGTCCCGTTGACAAGGCTACGGTGGTCTTCTGCGACAACGTGTCGGCCATCTACCTCTCCGCCAACCCCGTTCATCATCGGCGCACCAAGCACATTGAGTTGGACATCCACTTCGTTCGTGAGCAAGTTGCCCTCGGTCGTGTTCGAGTTCTTCACGTACCGACGTCTCAGCAGTTTGCCGATATCATGACGAAGGGATTGTCGTCCATGACTTTTCCGGAGTTTCGGTCCAGTCTATGTGTCGGTGCCGACCCTTCGACTGCGGGGGGGGGGGGTGTTGAGTAACATATTGTATACGTATAGGTCCCCGTGTTTTTTCAGGGTTGTACCTGTAATTGTACATGTGTCCGCCTACATATATATGAGCAGCCGACCCTATTGGTGCTGTGCAATCTCCAATACCTCTTCTACAGATTGTGACCACCTTTTCTTACTAGAGAAGGATTAGGGGCATCTGGCAGTAACAAGGCTGTTGAACAAGTCGAACGGTGACAAATTAAAATACAAAACGTTCAACGGTAGAGGAAACTGATCAGTGACAACTTGATAGTGCCAGGCTGCCAGCTGTCAAGAACTTAGGTAGGAAATCCTTTAGTCATCTAACACCTCTTTATTGATTGACTTGGCAATGCAGAAACTTCTTCCAGAGCTCTTACAGCTTACAAGTGTACCACGCAATGAAGTCAAACAACAGTCAATTAAAATATTTGTAAAATATTTATGAAGAAAATGGGAGGTTTTTCTATCGTTATAACTTCTTGGCATCTAATTTTCTTGAATGCAATCTTTACTGTGTATATTATGAACAGATGTTCATGCTACTATACTATGCACACCTTGTTCATGAGGCCAAAGTAAGCCCTCTTTGATTTATTTTTGTTCTGCAATGCATGTAAATTCGAAGCAGAACACACTGAAATTAATTGTAATTTTCTGTAAACAACTCGAAATGACTTAATTCCATTCATTTTTCCTGTTCCCCAATCTCCAATAAGATGCTTCAGCCTTCAGTACTACTGGTCAGACCAAGCCTGGTATATACTACAGAACTGACATAACACATTCACATTGATGGAACATAACACAGAGTGCAGTAAGCACACAGATAGAAAGAATCAGCAAAAAGCCAAATTATCTTTCTCACATGTCCACTTTCTACTGGTGCTAGAAATTTGGAATAATTTTTATGTGGCAGTTTTCTCATCGTAAGAAACTACTTGTCGTTTTGCATAAGGTCAACAACCAAGGATATGAACACTTGTTGTGCCACCCACATGAATTTCAACAATTCTCCTTCTGAACCTTGTCCTAACTATGTCTTGACTACCTATAGTACCAACTTAGGTTGAAGCGCTCGTTCTAAACTGACATTTCCCTTGTCACAAAATCATGGTGACGAGGTTTTTAAGAATAAATATCATACTGTACTACCTCTGTCCATAAATAGATTTTTAAATTTTTGTTGAAATTCGGATGTATCTATACGTATTAAGTGTGTACATACATCCAAATTTTCACAAATTTAAGACATATGACATGGAGTATTTTTAAACAGCTTGTTAGTCATCGATAGCATGCCTACCTCACGATAGGTAACCTTTTGCCAGGATCATGTGGAAGAAGCTCGGAATCAGCCATTTGCCGCACTAGCACTGCTCCAGATTCCTTGTGTTTCACTTTGCAGGGTAAGGTGGTGCAGATGGAATTTCTTCCGTTCTCCCTCTCCTCTAAATCTAGTTTCCCTTCGGCAGAATTTTGCGAGTTTGCCTTGCCATCTTCATTCTATCTTGCTCCACATTCACAAATGCACGATCCAGAATCAGTTCTCTAGTTCTCCAATCTCCAATCTCCAATCTCCAGCACCCCAGCTCAAAATGAGCACAAATATAAAAGACGTGTAGAAAGTGCATGCGAAGTAAGGAGGGAGGAGGAGTACCTCACCCAGTCCGCCCGGTCGTTGTCCCGTCCGCCGACCGCCGACCGCCGACCGCCGACCGCCGGCGTGTTCGCCTGCGTGGCTGCGTCGGTCGGCGCTAGAGCAACAGAGAGGAGGCCGAGATGGGTTAGTTTTCTTTTTCGGTCTATGATGGGCTTCATACTCTGGTAGCCAAGTTAGGTTATCTTTGCCTCGCGTTCATACCTGGCCAACGGGCCGGCACCGGCCCGGCCCCCGCTTCACGTGCTAGGTACGATCTGGCACGCCTGCGGCACGTGAGCTGGCGGGCCGTGCCGTTCCGGCCCACGTGTCCCGACGCCCGGCCCCGGCACGGCACAGTTGTTGATGGGCCGACACGTCAGCCCGTTTGGCTCGCGGGGAAGAAAAACAGCCCGTTTTGTCTTCTTTTTTTTGTCCTGTTTTGCTATTTCTAACTTGAAACTGTCCTGCAAAAATCGAAAAAATTCGAAAAATTTCAGAAAAAGCAATATGACAAGATTTCAAATGGGATAAAATAGCTTTATTAGATGCTGCCTCGTTAAAAAAACTTACATCCCGAAAAAAGAGTACAACCGCTCTAAAAATCTAAACTACATTGACGCTCATTCATGCATGTTCTGGTGCCTCACCAAGTGGCCAGTCCCACCCCCACGAACTAGATTGAAATTGTGTTGCCATCTATTACACACAGCTCTACACTTTAGACACGTGCCATGTTGCGCCCGTGATGGGCTAAAATCACGTGCTTGCGGGTCGGCGTGTCACAGCCCGGCATGTTGACCAGGTATGCTCGCGTTACATGCATACACTTTTTTCGAGTGAGCCAGGCCTGGGGATAGGTTGTGGGGAAGAGAAAGTTGTAATGTGAGCTCCCGTTTAAGGTACTAGAGTGTTCGTGAGATTAATGGAGACAATTCTCTAAAGTATTCCTGAAATTTCTACATCACTTAATTTTCACAAAGTTCATCTCCAATTGACTATGTAGGTGTAAAAAAATGAAAATTGAGGGAATTACACTAAAGTTTAGGAATAAGCGTGGATTAAACTCGATTAATATTGCAGTATCAAACATGCTTTCAGGAATAATTGAAAATTTAGGGTTTGATGTGAATTATTCCACTAATCCCCATAAAAACCCTAGTGCCAAAATAAGACCTAACGCGGCAATTCTTATATGATACTCATCACATCTTATAAATAAATATATAAAATTGAGGGGTACCTCCACCCTTGCCACCTATTATAAGAGGGACTGCTCACCGCAATTCAGGGTGTGTAGGTTTTTTTTGTTTGTTTTCCCCTGTTTTTTGGTGTTTTGTTTTCCCATCTGATTTTTACATTTTTATTTATCTTTTTATGTTTTCATGTTAATTTTTAGTTTTCACTTTTTTCTTGTTTATTTTTTTCTTAAATAAAGTAGAGCATTTACAAATTTAAATATTTTTTTAGAATCATGCAATTTTTAAAAGCTAAAAAAATCAAATATGATTTCCCCTAAAATCTAAAAGTTTTTTAAATCTAAATAAATTAATCTGAATAATTTTTCAAATCTGAACTTTTCAAATATGGGAATTTAAAAAATAGGAAACATATAGAAATAAAAATAAAAAGAGAAAAATAAAAAGAGAAAAATAGCAAGAAGAAAGCCGTTACTTGGGCTGGCCCAACAGGAGTGTACACATGGTCGTCGACGTCGTTGCTTTTCATTTATCGCATGAGGTATCGCCGGTTTCTATGTTTTCTGCTCCAGCTTTTTATGGTTCTCTTTTGTTTTTTCACCATTTTTCATGTCTAGGTCTTCTTTGCTAATTTAAATTTATTTTCCATTTTTCCTTTGTATTTTTATTTTCCTTTTTTTTCTTTCTTCTTATTTTGTCCTTTATATATTTTTTGTGTTTCTTTTCTCCTTAATGGGAACATTTTCTCAAGATATGTGACATATAAAATGTTCATAAACCTTGATAATGATGGTCTATGTTTTACGAAAAAAATTCATGGGCTCGGAAAAATCTTAAGCATTTCAAAAGGAGCATGTTTAATTATCTAAAAAGGTGTTCAAGTTTCACTTACCAGAATGAATTAGTTTTTTAAAAAAATCCATTTTCATTTTTTACTAGTTATCTTATTTGCGTTCGGTTTTGATGATTTATTGATGGTTCTTGATGATTTCTTTGATATTATGCAAGTGATGAAGTTTTCCATGATGAAATTTACTTACCGGAATGAATTTGTTTGCTTGAAATATTTAATTGTAAAATTGCAATATAATCACAAATTATACAAGTGACCTAAAGAGCTTGCCATCTCATTCATGCTCACAGAAAATTGAACATGTAGCCCTAAACCCACATCGAGAAGTCATGGGCCTCAAAAGAGAGTTACATGGGTGTTTAGCCAATTTCTACGCAGAGCAGCACGATGGTTCAAGTTAGGCAATTCGGACAGCCCCTGATGTTGTCAAGTAGAACCTAGAGTGTCTTGCCACTCTAACCCTGATTGTCTAGGTCCTAGACCAAGGGTTCTACATCTTGAAGGGTCTTACCAGAGGAGGCTTCTTCCTCTTTCTCAAACTCCATGCTCCACAATTAAATAAAATGAAATAGTTTGACTTTTCTTTTCTTTCATGCTTCTCTCTTGGATGAATTGATATCCCGTGTATATTAGATTTCCTCCATTTATTTCAAGTTGCTTAGCTCAAACCTTACTAGTAAAATGTAGAAGATAGGAGGGTCAAATAGTATATCATCCAGAGTGGTAGATGGACTTGGTAAAGGAGAAAATTCACCTTTGTGGGCCATGACTTAGCCAAGAGTTTTCCAATACACGTGTCACTATTCGTAATTCAACAATATCAAGTAAATACAAACATTGACCCCAAACAAATCGGTTAACAAAAAAACGACGTCATCCAAAATGGATCCACCACATGACGGTATCTTCACAATCCTACCACATATCATGTGACATGTAATCAAACAACGAAAGCCTTCAAGGATTTCACAAAGGGAAAGCATCTCGCCCCTACTCGGCAATTTGTCACCAAGCGCATATCAATATTCCAAACACTATCCCAATAAGACTAGATATTCAGGTAAGCACTCCAAAGTACGAGAAGTGCTTCAAATCCAGGTACATAGATAAACCACCAATTCCAGCTGACCAACACTTCACCAAAAGAGTTCATAATAGAAACATTTGTACTGATAAGTAATTATTGTTGAATGGTTATCCGGTGTGTACTAATATTTAGGAGAGTAGACAAGCATGGTAGCAGACTATTGCTAAGAATTGTATGGCAATTCCGTGGTGGCATGAATTTAATAATACTGCACATTAAAGTACTGTACTATGCAAGAACAGAACCAAAACAAGACTGCAAAGTGTAAACATAAGATTACATTGGAACGACAAATTAAGGTCAGGTTAATGTATCAAGAAATGCTATTTAACCCTGAAAAGGTGGAGGGGGCTCCTGACTCAACAAACCCACGAACTGAAAGTTCAGGAGCAGAAGCATTCCCCTCTTGCAGTAGCCCATGATCAATAAAAACAACAACAACCGTGATGTCGTCATGGAAGAATCGACGAACACCTTTCTCCAGTCTTGTAATATCATTGTACCTCATTTCTCTCTTCCGTGCAGCTTCTTTCAGAGCTGCTCTTACTAGCCTCCTTGCAATACCCTGCAAACGAAGGAAACCAGAATTCAACATCAATGCAGAAAAGATTACTTGTTCATCAACAAAAACAAAACAAAACAATTGCAGGATCATCCCCAAAAGCAAAGACTCGGAGAGGGAGAGGGAGAGGGAGAGGGGAGAGAGAGAGAGAGAGAGACATAACGAAATCATACTTCTCGTGGATTGTTGTGCACAATTTCAACAGCCCGCTGGTTTGTAAGGTGCTCCCACAATCCATCCGATGCAAAGATAACAAAACTATCTTGTGGACGAATGGGTCTCGTGCATATAGATGGCTCCGACGTTAGAACGGGCCGGCGGAGAGGCTCGGAGAGGTGGAATCGAGTTATGGACGGATCGACAGCAAATTCTTGCTTCTTTAAATATGCATCACCTATTGACCTTGAAACCTAAGAGTAAATCAGAAGTATATTCCGAAGAATAAATTTTCAGAAAAATTAACAGTATATTCAGGTGGCATAATATATGATTGAATAGAAACATACAATTAGAAATAGTGATACAACTTCAAAAGTAATGATCACCTGTTCTTTTAAAAGGCGCAATGATCACTTGTTAGCTGTCAAATATATACTAATATTAATACTCCCTTCTATCCATATTACTTAATAGTAAAATAGATGTATCTACAACTCAAATGTGTCTAGATACATCTATATTAGCGTCACATAATATGAATCGAAGGGAGTACTATTTACTATTTCATGAAAGATACTAAAAGTAGCAGAAGATTAGCCGTCTTACTCCACAACAAAAGTCTATAAAGCTTCATAGATGCAAAGCTTGTCATATAATGTCTGTATTGTTTACCTGTATAATGCCTTTGATGCGCCAAACACCATTCTTCATAACAACAATTTGTGAATCATCCGGATGAAGAGATCTGAGTTCCTGCCTCACTTCCTCGATGCTTGCGTTGTGGTCTCTCGTCAGCTGCTCAGCAACAATCTTGTTTGATCCATTTAAACAGCCAACAACTGCCCGAGAATCGCCAAGATTGGCCAGGTACAGTGTTTTTCTCCAGATGACACCAACTAGACAACATGATCCGATAGCGGCGATAGAAGGCTTTATCAAGTGTGTCCTACGCACAAGCGACAAGAAACCTTGCTCCGTGGCAGAAAAGGCATTTCGGACAACATCCTCAGACACTGTTCCACTTTCTTGGGCGAGACCTGTAAACATATAAAAACACTTTTTTGCGTGAGAGGAACGCCATGGCACTAAGAAATGTTATTATTATTGGCAACTAGTACAATCAAGTTCCTCCAAATGAAAATCAAAAGAAAAAAATAAGTTGTTGTTTCACTAAATATATATGCAGCTCTGAAAAATTTAACTACTACCAAGGTGTAAGCTAATTAGTGAACAGCACAACATATAGCTGAAACGAGTGAAAAATATTGGCGGAAATGAAATCTCGAGAAGAGGGGCACGTACGGACGAGGTGTGCGGAGAGGTGGTTAGATATGAAGCGGGACGCCTCGGCGCCGCCGTGTCCGTCGTAGACGCCGACGAAGGTGGATGCGGCACCGGTCTCGACCTGGCTGTGGTCCTCCAGCACCTCGTTGGCCTGCACGACGGCGAAGGAGAAGTCGCCGGCCGCGTGCCGATCGAGGTCCCGCGACCAGAGCAGCAGGTCGTCGGCGTCGGCGCCGCTGCCGCTGCCACTGCCGCCGTCCTCATCCCTCCTCGTAAGCGAGTACCTCCGGACCCGGTCCCAGCACGCGGACGCAATCTTCTCCAACCACGGCCACATCCCACATTTCCCTGCGGTGGCACAACGACGAGAGCTCCGAACACCTCGGCAGGAACCGCGCGAAGTTATGATTTCCGTTGCCTACTGCCCCATCACAAATCAGAAGCCCGGCGCGCTATTCCACCTGGAAAAAATGTGCATTCGATTGGACCCCCACCTTTCGACTGTAAACAACCGACGAAATACGAAAACCCTCAACTTATCACCTCTTCTCGCACCTCTACGGGCGCAAACTGCACCACGACGACAGCCAAATTCCCCGAAGACGTTCAGACTTGTGGTGTTCTTTAGAGGTGGTGTCTACGAAGGGGTTTGGCGCGTGAAGACTTTAGACGTATTGGTGGTGTTGAGAGGTGGATCGCGATGTCGCGAGGTTGGAGGAGAGAACGAGCTAGGAGGTCTCGTGGTCGTGTAGAGGTGGGTTAGTAGTGGAGCGGAGTACCCTTCCTCTCCGGTGCGTGTGCGTATAGTGGGGGCCCCGTATCGGCTATATATAAGCTTTTCATGGAGATGGCCCTGTGATTTTCAGGTACTTGCCGGAGACCTATCACCCCTCGATGGAAAAAGTGCACCAAAAGAGGAGGTATAAGAGAAAGCAAATTAAAGCGCGGTTCTGACGGCGATCGGCTTTCAGGTACATGCCGGAGGCCATTGACTGTTCTGACGGCGATCGGCTTTCAGGTACATGCCGGAGGCCATTGACTTTTGCATCTCTATCCCCTTTGGAGCGAGAGGATTTGTAGGAAGGGGTCATGTGATTTTCTGCGATACAGCTCGAGATAATGGTAAAGCGAGATTACGCTCGCGGAAAGCCCGGGGAAAAAGGGGTCGCCGGACAGCTACGCCGACCCAACCCAGCCGTGTGCAGCCGTCCCGATCTACCGGAAACCAGGAGAAAAAGCCCTGCCAGAAACTGGGAGCACGGACGCCAAGGAAGATTATCAAACGGCTGGCGTCTCAACGCAATGTATTGTTATAAGTAGGTAATCGGGCGATGATAGCACGGCTCGCTTTACAGATCAGAAAGAGCTCGCGCCCCTTCGCCCTTGGGAGAAAAAGCGCGGGAGAAGCCGTGGGCGCTGAAAGATGAGTGTCGAGCATGCAGTTCGCTCGCATCACTGGGAACCTGTGACACCGCGCGCTCGCGGAGCTGTACGCTGGTCAGAGCTCATGCTTTAGCAGCTCAGCCACTGATGTTTACGCCAAACGTCCGCGTCCTATCGATCGGTCTTGGAGATCAATGATACGTATCGCACACAGAGAGGAACAATCGGACCGTAGTACTGCACAGATGGCTGAGCGTGATTTTCAGATAGCCCTCTTGAGTCCGTGTGTGCGCTATCTGAATGCTGAATGCAGCAGCAGACGACACGAACTGGTGCGCCTAATGTCAGCGGAAAACAACCGCTGCTTGGCTGATGGCTGCGCGCCAATCGCCTTACCCGAGCTTGACTTTTCCGGTGATCTAGAACCAAGTTCATGCATGTATCCGATGCTGCGTGCTCTCTCTTTTAGGTAGGGTTGGTCGCGCTTTTCCTGCTGGCGGACGGAGAAGTGCACCCGCTGATGATAAGGCTGGAGGAGGTCGACTCATCGTTCGATCGATCGATCGATATCTCTAGACTCTATTACGACGGCGGCACGGCCGATCAGTGGTGTGTCTACGTGATGATGTGATGTGTCATGTATGATGCTGCTATTGCACCTGGTGGGGGTTGAAATGGACGTGAGTCCAGTCACAGGTCACCAACATCTCGTAGGAGTGATTTCGTGGAGGGCTGGAGCGGATCGCGTGCGTCAACAGGGGGCAGTTAACAGGCCGGCAGAGGTGTCTAAAATTCTGATACGTTAACAGGCAGAGGTTTTTAGTCCTTGGGCCGAGCATGCATCCTAGATCACTTGTTCTTTCAGTGTATTGTTGCCAAAAAATTTTTTGTCTCTGATTATATGTCTATTGCTAAATTTTGGGTAGCAAATAACGAGCATGCATTTTTAAATTTGGTTTGTGCCGCTAGTCTGGTGTGTTTGAAAATTTAGAAATGACATGATATGTAATGGTCAACTTTGGTTAAATTTGCACGACCTCTGAGGATGATCCTAAACTCAGTCAAAAGATGAAAGATCACCTTCGAGAAAAGCATGGCTGTAGCCGTGGACCAATTATGTGGCCATGTGCTGCAAAACTTAAAGTGAA
This sequence comes from Lolium rigidum, assembly GCF_022539505.1. Lineage (NCBI taxonomy): Eukaryota > Viridiplantae > Streptophyta > Magnoliopsida > Poales > Poaceae > Lolium > Lolium rigidum. The sequence continues at coordinate 62,701,481 of NC_061514.1, read as the reverse complement.
ACTTCCAACTAACGGATGGTGGCCTGCCAAGGGCGCTCGCCGATGAAGGATCTTTTCAAGGATACCTTACCTATTTCATTGAAGAATGGTCGGAAGGCCGGCATACAACACGCTTGAGGTACAGGTGCCCACAAGACGCAACTCCACACTCCCTTCGGAGAGGCAGCACACATTCACTACGGAACTACTCGCGACATCTCCACTTATCTATTGACGTAAGAGTGCCTCTAAAAAGCTCAGCCGCTCTCCACAACTCGGCCTCGTCGGAGATCTTTGAGACCACCATCGATTTGGAGGGTGCGACGCCTTCAAACACTATGTCATTCCGGTAACGCCATAGACACCAACAGATGAGGGTCACACCTGTCCAGAGATCATGATCTGCTCCAGGTCATCCACGCTTCCCCTGTAGCCAGCAAGCAAACCTAGTATCTAACTGCGGCATCCAATGCAACTTACCCCACCAGCGTAGACAGATCGCCCAAACCTCACGAGTTAGCACGCATCCCATCAGAGGTGGTCCAAGGATTCCTCGACCTGGTCACATAACGGGCACGCCATCAAATGAGGGAGCCCACGTCTGCTAAGCATGTCCGTTGTCCAGCACCTGTTCTTGGCCGCTAACCAGAGAAAAACCCTTCAGTTTGGTGGACTGGCATATCCACCCTATCTCAAAACATTGCTCGATAGCTAGAACGCGCGGAGTATGAGTAGTCTTTCTCCCAGCCCCATCTAAAGCTATCCTCCACTGGAGGGCAACGTCAACCAGCCGGTCTGCCACCTCGAAAAGTTCCCCGATAATTGGCGCGTCTAAGTCCAGCGGGATGTCATCCAACCAAGCCCCAGCCAGGCCCTCTCTGACCGTGCGCTGTTGGACGGTGCGCTCCGGGAACGCCGTCAATAGATTTTACGCTATATCCGTTAGCCGACCTTCGAGGAGCCGAGGTCTGCTCCGGTGCTCCCCCTAAATGAAGTTGAAGGATTATAGTTGGTTTTTTTCTTGTGTTGGGTCCGCAGAAACCCATATCCAACCCATGTATACCCGTATATATCGATACGGTAAGTGTACGCCGCGTAAGAAAAAAAGAGGTCACGTGAGCAAGATCATTATAGGACCTTTCTATTTCAGCACACACACGTGACCGTAGATACGTAAAAAAACGAGGTACAACACAACGCGAGCCATACGGGCCTGTGCAGGGCTGTAGGGATGGTGGACCTATACTAAAATTACGATCGTTCCCCCGCTTACGAACAGGTATGGGAAGATCTTCACCGTTGTTGTGTTTGACGCGCCCAGAATTTTTCCATGGGAGGAGCACCGTAGTAGAAGTGCGGGAATCCACCGGTCCGTCCAGAAGGTGGATGCCCGGTCACCCAGCATGGAGTAAGTTGCTCCTTCAAAGAACTGTCTCACCACTTGTGGCACTTGAATGTTCAACTCCTTCCACGGCTTCGAGTCATCGACTCGTTGAAGCCACAACCATCTAACTCTCAGGGCAATGTTCATCATCCGGAGGTTAGGGATGCCAAGTCCTCCCCATTCCTTTGGTCCGCAGACTTTGCTCCACGCCACTAAGCAGTGACCTCCTTTCACATCGTTCCGGCCTTTCCACAAGAAACCTCTTATGATCTTCTCGATTGCCGAAATGATTTTTACCGAGATGTCGAGGGAAATCATGGAGAAAAAAGGGATTGCTCAGAGCGTCGCACGAACCAGCTCCAAGCGCCCTCCCTGTCCAACAGAGAGACCCTCCACCCTGGCAGTTTGTTGGCCACACTGTCCACTAGGTATTGAGCTGTGCTGCAGTCCATTTCCTCAGCGTTAGGGACAGTCCAAGGTATCGGAGGGGAATGGGGACCACGGGGCACCTAAGCTCACGGGCAACAACCTCCTCATCCGCACTAGAACCGCGAATGAGATTCGCCGAGCATTTGTCCATGTTGGTGCAGAGGCTTGAAGCGGCACCGAAATCCACGACGATCGCGGCGAAGACCTTGAAATCAAGCACCGTGGGACGCAAGAAAGTCACCACATCGTCAACATATATGGAAGTGCGGTGGCTGATATGTCTCAAACGTATCTATAATTTTTGATGCTCCATGATTATTTTACACCAATTTATATATGTTTTGCTCATACTTCGTTGCACTTTTATATATTTTCCGGCACTAACCTATTAACAAGATTCCACGGTGCCAGTCCCTCTTTTCTCCTGTTTTGTATTTTAGAAAAGTTGTCCAGGAAATATTCTCGGAATTGGACGAAACAAAAAAGCAAAGTCAATATTTTTCCGTAACGAAGACAGAGTCCAGAGGGGGGTCGAGGAGGAGCCACAGGGCAGCCACACCATGCCTTGGTACGGCCAAGCTTGGGCCCCCGCCAAGGGGTGGTGTGCCCCCCCAGGGCTCCACCGACCTCGCCCTTCCACCTATTTATTCACGATCTCGGGAAAAAACCTAAAGACCCGAGCCTCCATACACGAAAAGTTCTGTCGCAGCCGCCATCGCAGACCCTAGCTCGGGAGGGTTCTGAAGCTCTTCTCGGCACCCTGCCGGAGGGGGAGATCATCACCGGAGGCCTCTACATCGCCATGCCCGCCTCCGAAGTGATGCGTGAGTAGTTCATCCCTGGACTATGGGTCCATAGCAGTAGCTAGAGGGTTGTCTTCTCCAATTTTTGCCTCATGTTTAGACCTTGTGAGCTGCCCTACATGATCAAGATCATCCTTATGTAATGCTACATGTTGTGTTTGCTGGGATCCGATGAATATTGAATACTATGTTGAGATCGATTATATAGTCTTTTCATATGTTATTTGTGATCTTGCATGCTCTCGTTGCTAGTAGATACTCTGGCCAAGTAGATGCTTGTGACTCCAAAAGGGAGTATTTATGCTCGATAGTAGGTTCATGCCTCTAGTTTTCTGGAAGAGTGACAATAACTTCTAAGATTGTAGATGTGATGTTGCTACTAGGGATAAAACAACAATGTTTTATCTGAGGGTAATTCTATTGTTTAGTTTACAAACATTGCTTAATCCGATAATCCATTGCTTGCAACTTAATACTGGAAGGGGTTCGGACGATAACCGGAAGGTGGATTACTAGTCATAGGCACAGTTGGATTACGGTCTATGTATTATGCTGTAATGCCCAAACGAATCTCATAGTAATCATCTTGTCATGTATGGCCGGTATTCTGTCAATTGCCTAGCTGTAATTTGTTCACCCAACATGTTATTTATCTTGGAGAAACACCTCTAGTGAACTGTGGACCCCGGTCCTTTCCTTTACACTGATAAATTCATCCACTGCAATCTTGTTATGTTTACTTACTGCAAGCACTGTTCTCTTTAATTACTGCAAACATCTCCTTCCACTCGATACGTCTAATCCTTTGTGTTCAGCAAAACCGGTGAGATTGACAACTTTACTGTAAGTTGGGGTAAAGTACTTTGGTTGTGTTGTGTGCAGGTTCCACGTTGTTGTTGATGCCGGTAGTGCGCCCTGCCACTAGTCAGCTAGCAACACCTTCAGAATTCGCGCCGTTCTCCTACTGGTCGATTAAACCTTGGTTTCTTACTAAGGGAAAACTTGCTGTTGTGCTCATCATACCTTCCTCTTGGGGTTCCCCAAAAATTGAAGTCTGTGTTACGACGAGCACCATCAGTGGCGTAGCCCAGATGCCGCCAAAGGGGTGATCAAACCCTCACTAGAATACTTCTCAATCATTAGGTGTAGGATCTCCATGATCAAGATGAAGAGTTGTGGGGATAGCTGATCTCCCTGCCTCAATCCATGCCTATTGGCAATCCGTGAGCCCGAGGTATCATTCAGAAGAACACCAGTCGAAGCTGTGGAGAGTAGGGTGCATATGCGAGCCAGGATCCTTTCTCCAAAACCAAGCCTCCTCGGGACCTCAATAAGAAAAGACCATTCCACCGTGTCAAAGGCTTTTGTTATGTCCAGTTTGAGCAGCACTGCGGGTGTCGAACTACTGTGAAGCTTGCGTGCCGTTCCTTGAACCATCATGGAATTATCATGCAAGAACCTTCCATGAACGAATGCACTCTGTTGCACCCCCACCATTTGGGGAAGAATGGGGGCGACTCGGTTTGCCAACACCTTAGCTACCAGCTTGGCGGCGCCATGGATTAGACTGATGGGACTGAAATCCCGGACCTCCTCGGCCCCGTCCTTTTTAGTAAGGAGGGTGATGAGAGCTTCATTGACCGCTCCGAATCCATGACAATCCAGGCGGGACATGGAATTAAATTTTGTCATTATGTCCACTTTATGATGTCCCAACAAACCACGAAGAAACGGGCGGAGAAACCATCCGAAACAAGGCACTTGTCTAGGGGCATGTCCTTGATGGCTGTCCACACTTCCTCCTTAGTGAACTCTCTGTTGATGTGCTGGAGGTTAAAAGTCGGAAGCCCGAGGTATTCCAAGTCAAGGGTAAAAGGTCTGTCCATCGCCGATCCAAGAAGGTTATCAAAGAAAGAGTCCACGGCCTCAGCCATGTCCACATGCTCTTTAACACGCACATTGTCTACGACAAGGTGTCCGATGAAGTTCTTCCTTCTCCTATGGCTCGCATGCACGTGGAAGAAGCGGGTGCAAGCGTCCCCCTCCCGTAGCCAAAGAATGTGAGAACGCTGCCTTGCAATCGTCCTCTCCAGGGAAGCAAGGCCAAGTAGCCTCTTCTTGAGCAGGCGACGAAGAGCTCGCTCCTCGGGTGATAGCTGACAGAATTCCATTGCTATGTCAAAGCAGAGGATCAGATCTGTCGCTAGCAGAATCTGCATCTTGACGCTCCCAATGAACTTAGCGCTCCAACTCGACAGCCGCTTGGCCGTGTCCTTAAGTTTGTTATACATGGATTTGAAGGGATTTGGCTCCGGACCATGAGCAGTCCACACCCTCCTGGATCACGTCCTGGAAGCCGTCCATTTTGGCCAGAAAGACTGAAACTGGAATATACGACCACGATGAAGATCAGGGCCAGGCTCAACACGAACGGGCAGTGGTCAGACGGGCCGCTAGACATAGCTGATACAAAAGCATCGGGAAGAGGTCTTCCCAATCCACTGTCAACAAGATCTTTTCCAGTTTCTCCAAGGTCGGTTGCGCGCGTTCATTGGACCACATGAATCCACGCCCATTAAGGTACACTTCCTTGAGCTCGATGTTGGATAGGGTCCTCCAAAAACTACCCATCATTGCGCCAATGTAGGATGCTGATAACGCGTGAAGCACACGTCCGTTGGGAACCCCAAGTGGAAGGTGTGATGCGTATAGCAGCAAGTTTCCCTCAGTATGAAACCAAGGTTTATCGAACCAGTAGGAGATGAAGGCCACGTGAAGGTTGTTGGTGGAGGAGTGTAGTGCGGCGCAACACCAGTGATTCCGGCGCCAACGTGGAACCTGCACAATGATGTCTACGGGTGCTTCTATTCTTGTAGACAGTGTTGGGCCTCCAAGAGCAGAGGTTTGTAGAACAGCAGCAAGTTTCCCTTAAGTGGATTACCCAAGGTTTATCGAACTCGGGGAGGAAGAGGTCAAAGATATCCCTCTCAAGCAACCCCTGCAATCACAAAGCTTGTCGGAATTGAAGTAGATCATCAAGTCAAGCGCTATAAACTTCACTGTGATCTTTGTTAAAACCTTGTTTTGGGTAGAGATGATTTGATCTATGGATTAGATCAAATGGAATTATATTTACAACAACACATTCTTTAAGAATCAAACCCTAACTTATTAACACTTAAAAGTTAGCAACTACCTTTGTGTGTAAATTAATTCACTTATAAACTTATTACCAAATAAGGTAAACCACAGTGGTCTAAAGTGCATAAAAGCCACACATTCTTATTTAAATCATAACTTATTAAGTACATGGAATATCATAAAACTAAATCCATTTACATTACGAATTATAGTTCAAACTATTTGAATCAAACTAACTATGAGTATTTTGAAACTCATATGATCATGCCTTGGTGAAATCAAACACCAACTATCCAAACTTGAGAAATAACCCTCAACATTAACCTTTTGACCAATACTATAATATAAATCCAATCAAATATGATATAGTGACTCATCCACAATAATAAAACCATCCACAAGATATTTAGTAGCAAATGCCACTTGGCTATCCAAAAATAAATCATATGAGAGGATAATGATCTATGCCACATGGGATGAAAATATCTACATGACTTGCTTTCCAAGCTTTGCCACCTCATGCTCAAAGGATTGCTATGGATGAGGGCATGACAACCAAGCACCTTACTCATCAAACCAACACAAGAGTCACCACCTATGTGTCATGATACTAGAGCTTGCCCAAGCCTATAAATAGAGCCACACCCTTCATCCATTTGATCATCAAGTACCATGATACATGGGAACAAACACATAGAGCCACTCCATGTGAATTAGCTAGAATCAAGATGAAGAAGCTAGGAGGTGGAGGCATACCACAAGAAGAAGGTTTATCGATTTCCCGAAGAACAAGCTACGTAATATTGCAAGGTAGAATCCCTAGGCAAACCATATATTTAGAGGATCATATCATCATCTCTTGAGTAGGACCTTAGGAAACCAATTCCATAATCATCACAACTTGGTATTAATTATAAACCCTAAGAATCTAGGATGAGTGTGATGAGAGAAATATTAAGGAGGGATTAGTGAGGAATGAGTAGATCTTGTCAAATGCATGATTATACCTTGTAGATATAGATGATAAGTTAAACCCATATGATTAATAGATATCATCTACCACATAAAATAATAAGTATATCACTAGTAGTTAACCCCAGCACCAATACTCATGACTCGGTATAGAGTAGTAATGTTATTGTATTTAAAACCTTGCATTTCAATCCAAGTCCCATTGGGATCATAAGTGAAACCTTGCCATACCTCATGCCTATTTAATACTTCAATTAGTGAAGTATTCCCAAAAACCATAAACCTATGGAACCATCTTAATTAGTTCAAGCTAAAGTTTACTAAAACCAGATTAGTGATTATAGAACTTTCTTAACCATCTTCTTAAAACCTTAGGAATAATTCTCCACATAAAATCACGAACCAATTCCATACCCTATTCCATTTGTTAAACCCTAGATATAATTAAATTGTATGTGAGTAATCACTATGAATGGGCACTAGAATAATATAACATATTCACCATGCACATGTTCTAAATTTTCAAATCATTTAAACAGTAAATGGTTCCAAAATTATAAAAGAATATCTTAACCATTTCCATTTTAATTAAACCTCACAAAGTGTCACTCTAATCAAAATACAATATTTGTTTAAACAACAAAACCATGCAAGTAAGCATGATTATCAAGTTATCTTGATACTCAAATAGTTTAGAACCTGCAAAACAAAATAGAAATCAGATTTGAATTCAAATAACAAAATTCAAAACAGAAAATAAAAACAAAAATAAAAAGAACAAATAGAAAAGGAGAAGGAACTTACCAGTGCTTATCTAGCAGAGCCACCGCAGCCCACGTCGCCACAGCAGAGCCCGCACTCGGCCCAGCCCCACGTAGGAAGCCAGTCCAACCCGCCGTAACGCTCGCGTTAAAAGAAAGAAGGAGGGCGTCGTCGTCTTCTTCTCCGGAGACGACAACGCAGCAGGGGAGCTTCGGCCACGTCCTCGACGGGGATAAGAACGCCGCCGGACGCCGTAGACCATCTCGTAGCCTCGCCAAATCTTCTCGCGTCCGTCTCATCCACTTCTCATCAAGATTCGCGCTCGTAACAAGCTTCGATCTCGCCGTGCATCCCGGCCATTGCCGCCGGTGAAATGCCGATACGAACCTCGCCGTGCCCTATAAATTGGCCCGTAGCTTCTCCAGAAACCCTAATACCTCGCCGCCCACCCATTCCTTCCCAGAACCATTCTATCTCTCGCAATCATCTATTTTCTGTCGCCGGTGTCGAGCAAGAACACGGTGGTCTGAGCCACCTCAGCATCCGCCGCTTGGTCGTGGAGGAGCGCATCGTCGAGGAGAGCATCTGGGAGGAGCCCAGCATCAAGGGGAGGTCTCAGCAGCGCAAATTTGAAGATTCCCTTTTGCGCACCTCGCCGGTAATGGCGAAATTGAGCTCGTCTCCGTCAGCAATCATCGTCGCCGACCACACCATCTTACTCATGGTGAGTTTGCGCACCTGTAGAACCTACTCTCGCTTCCTAGTATCATCCCTAGCTCGAGTTAGCCGTTTGGCCGGAGCAGCGCCGCCGCAGATGTCTTCTCCGGCGATGCTCCGTGGGTATTTCGGTGAACCACCAACACCATCATGCTCGCGAGGTCATGGGGGTCCGTAAACATGTAGTAGATCATCCCAGTGGAGCCCGAAATCGGCGCCGCCGTCGCTGCTTCGACCCGCCGGCGTCAAGCCGCCGGTGGTGTCGACGTGGCAGTGGGACCCGTTAAACTTTTTGACCCAGCCAATCGCCAACGAGGCAGGTGACCTCGGCACAGACCCACTCGTCCGTCTCTCCGTGTGTAGAGTGAACCGGTAAGTTTAGTTTTAGATTTAATTTAAAAACCAGTAAATCACTGAAACTTTGCAAAATTGTATAAAATCCATTTCAACTCAGAAAAATATAAATAATATATCAAAATGTTCACAAAAATAAACTCTATTCAAATAAAATATAAAATAAAAATGTGTGTCAAAATAAAAATTCACTTATTCTTAGCTTTATTAATTATGCCTTTTCATTTATTTAAAATACAATTTGAATTCAATAATTAGTGAAGTTCCAAACTTAAATTTTAACTATTCAAGTAACTAAGTAAAATGTTAAGATTAATTTTATTTATCATAATTGCATCCACTTAAATATTAGTGGTAATTCATAAACCCTAATTTGCAATTTACCATTTACTATTTTCTTAAATGATAATAAAACAAGAAAATGTTATACAGCTAATATTAATTTGATAGTTCAAATTTGTTTACTCAAACATTTTTAATTACCAAGTTAAGTATTTTAAAACCTAATAATAATTGTTAAACCCTAATTCTGAATTAAACCTAATTAGGAATTACCCTAATTATTAATTCTTGTGGAAGTTAATCAATGGCAAACCATCACTAATTTTAATTCAAAGTAATTAGTAACCACAACTATATTATCAATTATCATTTTAGGAGTTGTATCATAACTTAGAAACCCTAGTTTCAATTTGAGTAAAACCTTGATCTCATTATTTCATGTGATCATCCTAAATTAGTGCAAACCTAAAACCCTAAGGTTTAGCCCATGTGATCATATCCACTTCACCTATACCTATTAAACCCTAGTAAGAAACAAATGAATACATGCTTATGATCCACTAGCATAAAACCAAGTCACATGAGATTATCATTTCATGTTCCTATTCTTAATTAAAACCTATATGATTCACTAGTGCCACTTAGGTATAAACCCTAGCTTGTTACCCCATGTTAGCACCATTGATCATCAATCCTATATACCACACCATTAGGATCAACCTCAATCATTAAACCCTAGTAGAACCATAATGATAAACCCTAGTATCAACTTTGTGTAGCAAATCACATCACATGTTCCTATCCAACTAAACCTTACTTAGGAAATGATAAACCACTTAGCTTAGAAACTATTAGAGATTATTTGGTAAAGCAAATATGAAGTCATAGTAAACCCTAACTCATAGCAACACCTTGATAACCATCCTTTGATATGATGCTTAGGAGAAACCATAGTAATAAACCTACTAATACTTGCTACATGTAGATCACTTCTACTTAAGCACCAACCAGATCCTATTAGTAAACCCTAATAGCACTTAGCTCCTATGTATAGTAGTTCATATTCTTATTTAACCTGTTCTTCAAAAGTTATTCTTTTGAAGTACAAATGTCAATCAAACCTTAGAAGCCCTAATCCTTCTTTGAAATACTCATTATTTCTTAAACAACATGTTCTTCAAAAGTTATTCTTTTGAAGTATAATATAAGTAATCATCAACCATGTTCCGTAGAACTTAAAATTGACAACCTGTTCTTTATATATTATTCCACCACTATTCTTTATGTGTATGATTGTTATGATGTCTTATATCACTTGGTATATGATGCTAATATAACCAAACCCTAATAAGAACCTTGTTTGAGAACCATTCTAAAAGTGCAACCAACCCTAAAGAAATCTTTACAACTCATCCATCCTAAATCATCGAGATTAGGTTACGCTCGGACGATTGCATCTCATACTATGCATTATAGCATCTTTGCCAGTTCTTTAAACATTGTCCTTACCGGACGATGATGGTATTTCAGAATTTGGAGTTATCACGTATCGAAGCTTTTGCCCGCATAATCTTGCGATCAAGAAAGGCAAGTTCATCGCTTGCTCATGTCATTTGATTATTTTTATCAAATTATATGCAAAGTACTATACTTATCACTCATGCATTGAAAAGCAAAGTATTATTTTACAATTATGAATATGACTATGTGGTGGGCAATGGAACCATGGTATGTGTTGATATGGTGGAGGTTCCATTGCAATGGGTTATATCACCCTAGGATTAATTACCAATGCCGTCCAGTGATTCTAGCGCCGTACATATCGCGTTGACCATAAGATCTATAATGGCTCTGGGGAAGCCAGTCGTATCTTTTCCCTTCTGCACGCCAACGGATTGGTAGAGCCGGCGGGGTGCTGGAGGCACTGCCGTAGGTTGGGATAGCCTTTTAAATCCCCATCCATTAGTGATGATGGCTCTACGATCTATGAAGGATTGTCCAAAGTACACCATGAGTAAAGCCGTATTATCTGGGGAAGTCTACTCGGAGGTGTGCGGGTGGACAAAAGGGTGGGTTTGCGAGCCGCGGAGAAGGCGGTGTGGGCTTGGATCTTACACCTGGCCTCACAC
>NC_061514.1:62554466-62690429 GCF_022539505.1 Lolium rigidum | reverse complement strand
ATGCTATGTTAGTACTTGGTTTAGTCTTTTGATCTATCTTACACTATAAGGTTACTAAAATATGAACATTAATTGTGGAGCTTGTTAACTCCGGCATTGAGGGTTCGTGTAATCCTACGCAATGTGTTCATCATCCAACAAGAGTGTAGAGTATGCATTTATCTATTTTGTTATGTGATCAATGTTGAGAGTGTCCACTAGTGAAAGTGTAATCCCTAGGCCTTGTTCCTAAATACTGCTATCGCTGTTTGTTTACTGTTTTACTGCGTTACTACTGCTGCAATATTACTACCATCAACTGCATGCCAGCAAGCTATTTTCTGGCGTCGTACTACTGCTCATACTTATTCATACCACCTGTATTTCACTATCTCTTCGCCGAACTAGTGCACCTATTAGGTGTGTTGGGGACACAAGAGACTTCTTGCTTTGTGGTTGCAGGGTTGCATGAGAGGGATATCTTTGACCTCTTTCTCCCTGAGTTCGATAAACCTTGGGTAATCCACTTAAGGGAAACTTGCTGCTGTTCTACAAACCTCTGCTCTTGGAGGCCCAACACTGTCTACAAGAATAGAAGCACCCGTATCAAGCACTTTTCTGGCGCCGTTGCCGGGGAGGAAAGGTAAAAGGCACTCATACTTCGGTTCCAGGTAACAGTACTTTTCTGACTCCATTGTGTGTGTGCTCGAAGCTATTTCCTTTAGACTCTGCAATTGCGACATTTGGTTTCTTGTTTACACTAGTTAGGCATAATGGACAACAATGAGCTTCTTATTCTATTTCCTGATTTAAGACATGGATGGTTTGATGCGAAAATTAAAAAACCCATGGAACATATTAATATGAATGCTTTGAACACTATTGTTGCTAATGCTATGGAAAATTCTAAGCTTGGGGAAGCTGGTTTTGATGAGCATGATATTTTTAGTCCCCCAAGCATTGAGGAGAAAATTTACTTTGATGATACTTTGCCTCCCATTTATGATGATTATAATGATAGTAGTCTTTTGTTACCACCTGTTATGGAGGATAAATTTGATTATGATTACAATATACCTCCTATATTTGATAGCTACTTTGTTGAATTTGCTCCCACTACAATTAATAAGAATGACTATGCTTATGTTGGGAGTAGTAATTATTTTATGCATGAGACTCATGATAAGAATGCTTTATGTGATAGTTATATTGTTGAGTTTGCTCATGTTGCTACTGAAAGTTATTATGAGAGAGGAAAATATGGTTGTAGAAATTTTCATGTTACTAAAATGCCTCTCTATGTGCTGAAATTTTTGAAGCTACACTTGTTTTATCTTCCTATGCTTGTTACTTTGCTCTTCATGAACTTGTTTATTTACAAGATTCCTATGCATAGGAAGCATGTTAGACTTAAATGTGTTTTGAATTTGCCTCTTAATGCTCTCTTTTGCTTCAACTCCTATTTCTTGCGAGTGCATCATTAAAATTGCTGAGCCCATCTTAATGGCTATAAAGAAAGAACTTCTTGGGAGATAACCCATGTGTTATTTTGCTACAGTACTTTGTTTTATATTTTTGTTTTGGAAGTTGTTTACTACTGTAGCAACCTCTCCTTATCATGTTTTTGTGCCAAGTAAACTTTCTATGTCAAAGTTGATGTTATATTTGGGATCGCTGCGCAGAAACAGCATTGCTGTCTGTCACGAATCTGGGCACAGGCCTCTGTAGAAAATTCGAAAAAATCTGCCAATTTACGAGCGTGATCCTCAGATATGTACGCAACTTTCATTAGTTTTGAGTTTTTCCATTTGAGCAAGTCTGGTGCCATCTTAAAATTCGTCTTTACGGACTGTTCTGTTTTTGGCAGATTCTGCCTTTTATTTCGCATTGCCGCTTTTGTTAAGTTGAATGAGTTTCTTTGTTCCATTAACTTTCAGAAGTTTTGTGCAATATCCAGAAGTGTTAAGAATGATTGTGTCACCTCTGAACATGTGAATTTTTGATTATGCACTAACCCTCTAATGAGTTTGCTTGAAGTTTGGTGTGAAGGAAGTTTTCAAGGGTCAAGAGAGGAGTATGATATACTATGATCAAGAGGAGTGAAAGCTCTAAGCTTGGGGATGCCCCCGTGGTTCACCCCTGCATATTCTAAGAAGACTCAAGCGTCTAAGCTTGGGGATGCCCAAGGCATCCCCTTCTTCATCGACAAAGTATCAGGTTCCTTCTCCTGAAACTATATTTTTATTCGGTCACATCTTATGTACTTTACTTGGAGCGTCTGTGTGTGCTTTTATTTTTGTTTTGTTATCTTATTTCTCTGAATAAGTTCATCCTTGTGTGGGAGAGAGACACGCTCCGCTGGTTCGTATGAACACATGTGTTCTTAGCTCATAATATTTATGGCGAAGTTTCCTCTTCGTTAAATTGTTATATGGTTGGAATTGGAAAATGCTACATGTAGTAATTGGTAAAATGTCTTGGATAATGTGATACTTTGCAATTGTTGTGCTCATGTTTAAGCTCTTGCATCATATACTTTGCACCCATTAATGAAGAAATACATAGAGCTTGCTAAAATTTGATTTGCATATTTGGTCTCTCTAAGGTCTAGATAATTTCTAGTATTGAGTTTGAACAACAAGGAAGACGGTGTAAAGTCTTATAATGTTTACAATATGTCTTTTATGTGAGTTTTGCTGCACCGGTTCATCCTTGTGTTTGTTTCAAATAAACCTTGCTAGCCTAAACCTTGTATCGAGAGGGAATACTTCTCATGCATCCAAATACTTGAGCCAATATTCATGCCATTTGTGTCCACCATACCTACCTACTACATGGTATTTCTCCGCCATTCCAAAGTAAATTGCTTGAGTGCTACCTTTAAACAATTCAAAAGTTATTACCTCTTATTTGTGTCAATGTTTTATAGCTCATGAGGAAGTATGTGGTGTTTATCTTTCAATCTTGTTGGGCAACTTTCACCAATGGACTAGTGGCTTCATCCGCTTATCCAATAATTTTGAAAAAAGAGCTGGCAATGGGATTCCCAGTCCCAAATTAATTAACAAAAATAGACACTCCTCCATGGTATGTGATTGTTGGACGGCACCCGAAGGATTCGGTTAGCCATGGCTTGAGAAAGCAAAGGTGGGGAGGAGTGTCATCATAATAAAACTAAAATAAAAAGGCACTCCTTCATGGTATGAGATTGTTGGCAGGCACCCGAGGATTTGGTTAGCCATGGTTTGCGAAAGAAAGGTTGGAAGGAGTGCCACCCAAAAATAAAATAAAATGGGAGCCACTCTTTGAAGGTTTGTCTGGCAAGGGGGTTAGAATGCCCACTACCATTCGTTGACAACAACAAACACCTCTTAAAACTTTACGTTTATGCTCTCTATATGTTTTCAAAATCAAAGCTCTAGCACAAATATAGCAATCGATGCTTTCCTCTTTGAAGGGCCATTCTTTTACTTTATTTTTGAGTCAGTTTACCTATCTCTCTCCACCTTAAGAAGCAAACACTTGTGTGAACTGTGCATTGATTCTTACATACTTGCTTATTGCATTTGTTATATTACTCTATGTTGACAATTATCCATGAGATATACATGTTATAAGTTGAAAGCAACCGCTGAAACTTAATCTTCCATTGTGTTGCTTCAATACCTTTACTTTGATTTATTGCTTTATGAGTTAACTCCTATGCAAGACTCATTGATGCTTGTCTTGAAAGTACTATTCATGAAAAGTCTGTCCTTTATGATTCACTTGTTTACTCATGTCATTACCATTGTTTTGATCGCTGCATTCATTACATATGCTTACAATAGTATGATCAAGGTTATGATGGCATGTCACTTCAGAAATTATCTTTGTTATCGTTTTACCTCGCTCGGGACGAGCGTAACTAAGCTTGGGGATGCCGATACGTCTCCAACGTATCGATAATTTCTTATGTTCCATGCTACTTTATTGATGATACCTACATGTTTTATGCACATTATATGTCGTATTTACGCATTTTCCGGAACTAACCTATTAACGAGATGCCGAAGAGACGATTGCTTGTTTTTCGCTGTTTTTGGTTTCGTAAATCCTAGTAACGAAATATTCTCGGAATTGGACGAAATCAACGCCCAGTGTTCCTATTTTGCCCGGAAGCATCCAGAACACCCGAGAGCCGCCAGAGGGGGGCCCTGTGGGCCCCAGATGATAGGGTGGCGCGGCCTGGGCCCTGGCCGCGCCAGCCTATGGTGTGGGCACCCCTTCGCCCCTCCGACGCTGCCCTTCCGCCTATATAAAGCCCCTGCATCGAAAACCCTTGGAGAGGAAGCCACGGTACGAGAAAAGTTCCAGAGCCGCCGCCATCGCGAAGCCAAGATCTGGGGGACAGGAGTCTCTGTTCCGGCACCCTGCCGGAGCGGGGAAGTGCCCCCGGAAGGCTTCTCCATCGACACCGCTGCCATCTCCACCGCCATCTTCATCACCGCTGCTGCTCCCATGAGGAGGGAGTAGTTCTCCATCGAGGCTCGGGGCTGTACCGGTAGCTATGTGGTTCATCTCTCTCCTATGTACTTCAATACAATAATCTCATGAGCTGCCTTACATGATTGAGATTCATATGAGTTTGTATCACAATTTATCTATGTGCTACTCTAGCAATGTTATTAAAGTAGTTTTATTCCTCCTGCACGTGTGTAAAGGTGACGAGTGTGTGCACCGTGTTAGTACTTGGTTTATGCTATGATCATGATCTCTTGTAGATTGCGAAGTTAACTATTGCTATGATAATATTGATGTGATCTATTCCTCCTACATATGCATGAAGGTGACAAGTGTGCATACTATGTTAGTACTTGGTTTAGTCTTTTGATCTATCTTACACTATAAGGTTACTAAAATATGAACATTAATTGTGGAGCTTGTTAACTCCGGCATTGAGGGTTCGTGTAATCCTACGCAATGTGTTCATCATCCAACAAGAGTGTAGAGTATGCATTTATCTATTTTGTTATGTGATCAATGTTGAGAGTGTCCACTAGTGAAAGTGTAATCCCTAGGCCTTGTTCCTAAATATCGCTATCGCTGTTTGTTTACTCGTTTTACTTGCGTTACTACTGTCTGCAATATTACTACCATCAACCGCATGCCGACAAGCTATTTTCCGGCGTCGTACTACTCGCTCATACTTATTCATACCACCTGTATTTCACTATCTCTTCGCCGAACTAGTGCACCTATTAGGTGTGTTGGGGACACAAGAGACTTCTTGCTTTGTGGTTGCAGGGTTGCATGAGAGGGATATCTTTGACCTCTTCCTCCCTGAGTTCGATAAACCTTGGGTAATCCACTTAAGGGAAACTTGCTGCTGTTCTACAAACCTCTGCTCTTGGAGGCCCAACACTGTCTACAAGAATAGAAGCACCCGTAGACATCATTCATCCCTGCATATTTTAAGAAGACTCAAGCGTCTAAGCTTGGGGATGCCCAAGGCATCCCCTTCTTCATCGACAACATCATCAGGTTCCTCCCCTGAAACTATATTTTTATTCAGTCACATCTTATGTACTTTACTTGGAGCGTCGGTTTGTTTTATTTTTGTTTTGTTTGAATAAGTTCATCCTTGTGTGGGAGAGAGACACGCTCCGCTGGTTCGTATGAACACATGTGTTCTTAGCTCATAATATTCATGGCGAAGTTTCCTCTTCGTTAAATTGTTATATGGTTGGCATTGGAAAATGCTACATGTAGTAATTGGTAAAATTTCTTGGATAATGTGATACTTGGCAATTGTTGTGCTCATGTTTAAGCTCTTGCATCATATACTTTGCACCCATTAATGAAGAAATACATAGAGCTTGCTAAAATTTGGTTTGCATATTTTGTCTCTCTAAGGTCTAGATAATTTCTAGTATTGAGTTTGAACAACAAGGAAGACGGTGTAAAGTCTTATAATGTTTACAATATGTCTTTTATGTGAGTTTTGCTGCACCGGTTCATCCTTGAGTTTGCTTCAAATAACCTTGCTAGCCTAAACCTTGTATCGAGAGGGAATACTTCTCATGCATCCAAAATCCTTGAGCCAACCACTATGCCATTTGTGTCCATCATACCTACCTACTACATGGTATTTCTCCGCCATTCCAAAGTAAATTGCTTGAGTGCTACCTTTAAACAATTCAAAATTTATCACCTCTTATTTGTGTCAATGTTTTATAGCTCATGAGGAAGTATGTGGTGTTTTATCTTTCGATCTTGTCATTTACTTTTGACAGACTTTCACAATGGACTAGTGGCACATCCGCTTATCCAATAACTTTGCAAAAAGAGCTGGCAATGGGGTTCCCAGCCCCAATTAATTAACTTTCATTAATAATTCTCTTCACATGTTTTGCTCTGATTCATCAGTAAGCAACTTAATTTTGCAAATAGACACTCCTCCATGGTATGTGAATGTTGGAAGGCACCCGAAGATTCGGTTAGCCATGGCTTGTGTAAGCAAAAGGTTGGGAGGAGTGTCATCCATAAATAAAGAAAAAACTAAACTAAAGTACATGTGTAAACAAAAGAGAAGAGGGATGATCTACCTTGCTCGGTAGAGATAACGTCCTTCATGGGAGCCGCTCTTGAAAGTCTGGTTGATGAGGTAGTTAGAGTGCCCACTACCATTCGTTGACAACAACAAACACCTCTCAAAACTTTACTTTTATGCTCTCTTTATGTTTTCAAAATAAAAGCTCTAGCACAAATATAGCAATCGATGCTTTCCTCTTTGAAAGACCATTCTTTTACTTTTATTGTTGAGTCAGTTCACCTATTTCTCTCCATCCCAAGAAGCAAACACTTGTGTGAACTGTGCATTGATTCTTACATACTTGCTTATTGCATTTGTTATATTACTCTATATTGACACTATCCATGAGATATACATGTTATAAGTTGAAAGCAACCGCTGAAACTTAATCTTCCTTTGTGTTACTTCAATACCTTTACTTTGAATTATTGCTTTATGAGTTAACTCTTATGCAAGACTTATTGATGCCTGTCTTGAAAGTGCTATTCATGAAAAGTCATTGCTTTATGATTCGAGTTGTTTACTCATGTCATTACCATTGTTTTGATCGCTGCATTCATTACATATGTTTATAGTATGATCAAAGTTATGATGGCATGTCACTTAAGAAATTATCTTTGTTATCGTTTTACCTGCTCGGGACGAGCAGAACTAAGCTTGGGGATGCTTGATACGTCTCAAACGTATCTATAATTTCTTATGTTCCATGCTACTTTATTGATGATACCTACATGTTTTATGCACACTTTATGTCATATTCGTGCATTTTCTGGAACTAACCTATTAACAAGATGCCGAAGTGCCAGTTCCTGTTTTCTGTTGTTTTTGGTTTCAGAAATCCTAGTAACGAAATATTCTCGGAATTGGACGAAATCAGCGCCCAGGTTCCTATTTTGCCCGGAAGCATCCAGAACACCCGAGAGCCGCCAGAGGGGGGCCCTGTGGGCCCCAGATGATAGGGTGGCGCGGCCTGGGCCCTGGCCGCGCCAGCCTATGGTGTGGGCACCCCTTCGACCCTCCTGCGCCGCCTCTTCGCCTATTTAAAGCCCCTGCATCGAAAACCCTTACGGAGGAAGCCACGGTACGCGAAACCTTCCAGAGCCGCCGCCATCACGAAGCCAAGATCTGGGGGACAGGAGTCTCTGTTCCGGCACCCTGCCGGACGGGGAAGTGCCCCCGGAAGGCTTCTCCATCGACACCGCTGCCATCTCCACCGCCATCTTCATCAACGCTGTTGCTCCCATGAAGAGGGAGTAGTTCTCCATCGAGGCTCGGGGCTGTACCGGTAGCTATGTGGTTCATCTCTCTCCTATGTACTTCAATACAATAATCTCATGAGCTGCCTTACATGATTGAGATTCATATGATGATGCTTGTAATCTAGATGTCATTATGCTAGTCAAGTGAGTTTTACTTATGTGATCTCCGGAGACTCCTTGTCCCACGTGTGTAAAGGTGACAAGTGTGTGCACCGTGTGGGTCTCTTAGGCTATATTTCACGAGAATACTTATTCACTGTTATGAATGGCGTAGTGAAGTGCTTATTTATATCTCTTTATGATTGCAATGTGTTTTATATCACAATTTATCTATGTGCTACTCTAGCAATGTTATTAAAGTAGTTTTATTCCTCCTGCACGATGTAATGGTGACGAGTGTGTGCATCCGTGTTAGTACTTGGTTTATGCTATGATCATGATCTCTTGTAGATTGCGAAGTTAACTATTGCTATGATAGTATTGATGTGTATTATTCCTCCTACATAAGCATGAAGGTGACAGTGTGCATGCTATGTTAGTACTTGGTTAGTCGTATCGATCTTTCATGCACTCTAAGGTTATTTAAATATGAACATTGAATTGTGGAGCTTGTTAACTCCGGCATTGAGGGTTCGTGTAATCCTACGCAATGTGTTCATCATCCAACAAGAGAGTGTAGAGTATGCATTTATCTATTCTGTTATGTGATCAATGTTGAGAGTGTCCACTAGTGAAAGTCTAATCCCTAGGCCTTGTTCCTAAATATCGCTATCGCTGCTTGTTACTTGTTTCTATCGCGTTACTACTCGCTGAGTTACTACTCGCTTGTTTACTTCCTGCAATATTACTACCATCAATCGCATGCCAGTAAGCTATTTTCTGGCGCCGTACTACTGCTCATATTCATTCATACCACTTGTATTTCACTATCTCTTAGCCGAACTAGTACACCTTTTAGGTGTGTTGGGGACACAAGAGACTTCTTGCTTTGTGGTTGTAGGGTTGCATGAGAGGGATATCTTTGACCTCTTCCTCCCTGAGTTCGATAAACCTTGGGTGATCCACTTAAGGGAAACTTGCTGCTGTTCTACAAACCTCTGCTCTTGGAGGCCCAACACTGTCTACAAGAATAGAAGCACCCGTAGACATCGGCGTCTCTGGAAGGTTTTCCGTATCGTGGCTCTCGGTACTGGGGGTTTCGCGACGGAGGCTATAAGTAGGCGAAAGGGCAGGTCAAGAGGCGGCACGAGGGGCCCAGGGGGCAGGGCCGCGCGGCCAGGGCCTGGGCCGCGCCGCCCTGTCACCTGGCCACCTCGTGGCCCCACTTCGACTCCCCTTCGGTCTTCTGGAAGCTCCGTGCAAAAATAGGACCCTGGGCGGTGATTTCGTCCAATTCCGAGAATATTTCCTTACTAGGATTTCTGAAACCAAAAACAGCAGAAAACAGCAACTGGCTCTTCAGCATCTTGTTAATAGGTTAGTTCCAGAAAATGCGTAAATACGACATATAATGTGCATAAAACATGTAGGTATCATCAATAAAGTAGCATGGAACATAAGAAATTATCGATACGTTGGAGACGTATCATCCCCCGAGATGGGATTGGCGGTGGCGGCGTCTTTGGAACTTTTTCCGTATCGTGGCTCTCGGTACTAGGGTTTTCGCGACGGAGAGTTTAAGTAGGCGGAAGGGCAGAGTCGGAGGAGGCTCGAGGGCCCCACACCATAGGGTGGCGCGGGCCCCTCCTTGGTCGTGCCGCCCTATGGTTAGGGCGCCTCGTGGCCCCTCTCCGTATCCTCTTCGGTCTTCTGGAAGCTCCGTGGAAAAATAAGACCGTGGGCTTTTGTTTCGTCCAATTCCGAGAATATTTCCTGTGTAGGATTTCTGAAACCAAAAACAGCAGAAAACAGGAACTGGCGCTTCGGCATCTTGTTAATAGGTTAGTGCTTGGAAAATGCATCAAAACATCATAAAGTGTGAACAAAACATGTAGGTATTGTCATAAAACTAGCATGGAACATAAGAAATTATAGATATGTTGGAGACGTATCAAGCATCCCCAAGCTTAGTTCCTACTCGCCCTCGAGTAGGTAAACGATAAAAACAATAATTTCTGAAGTGACATGCTACCATCATAATCTTGATCAACTTGTAAAGCATATGAGATGAATGGAGTGATTCAAAGCAATAGATTGCTAACAAAGAGATAATGACTAAACAGCTGAATCATATAGCAAAACTTTTCATGAATAGTACTTTCAAGACAAGTATCAAAAAGACTTGCATAAGAGCTAACTCATAAAGCAATAGATTCAAAGTAGAAGGTTTCGAAGTAACACAAAGGATGATTAAGTTTAGCAATTGCTTTCAACTTGTAACATGTATATCTCATGGATAATTGTCAACATAAAGTAATATAACAAGTGCAATAAGTAAACATGTAAGAATCAATGCACACAGTTGACACAAGTGTTTGCTTCTAGGATAGAAAGAAGTAGGTAAACTGACTCAACATAAAGTAAAAGAAAGGCCCTTCGCAGAGGGAAGCATGGATTACTATTTTTGTGCTAGAGCTTTTATTTTGAAAACATAGGAACAATTTTGTCAACGATAGTAATAATTCATATGTGTTATGCATAAAACTTCCTACAAGTTGCAAGCCTCATGCATC
The DNA here is from genome assembly GCF_022539505.1 of Lolium rigidum. Taxonomy (NCBI): domain Eukaryota; kingdom Viridiplantae; phylum Streptophyta; class Magnoliopsida; order Poales; family Poaceae; genus Lolium; species Lolium rigidum. The sequence continues at coordinate 62,679,945 of NC_061514.1, read as the reverse complement.
GAATACCAATAGTGTTCGCACCTTGTCCTAATTAGCTTGGATTTACATGGATTATCATTGCATAACATATGTTTCAACCATGTGTCACAAAGGGGTACCTCTATGCCGCATGTACAAAGGTCCAAGGAGATAAATTGCATTTGATTTCTCGTTTTTGATAGATCTCAACTAAGGACATCCATACCGGGACAACATAGAAAACAAATAATGGACTCCTCTTTAATGCTTAAGCATTCAACAACAGATAATATTCTCATAAGAGATTGAGGATTAATGTCCAAACTGAAAACTTCCACCATGATACATGGCTTTGGTTGGCGGCCCAATGTTCTTCTCTAACAATATGCATACTCAAACCATTTAATCATGATAAATCACCCTTACTTCATACAAGACGAACATGCATAGCAACTCACATGATATTCAACAAAGGTGTAAAAAGTTGATGGCGTCCCCAGAAACATGGTTACCGCTCAACAAGCAACTTATAAGAACTAAGATACATAGCAACATATTCATCACCACAATAGTTTTTAAGCTATTTTCCCATGAGCTATGTATTGCAAAGACAAAGAAATGAAATTTTAAAGGTAGCACTCAAGTAATTTACTTTGGAATGGCAGAAAAATACCACATAGTAGGTAGTTATGGTGGACACAAATGGCATGGGTTTTGGCTCAAGATGTTTGGATGCACGAGAAGCATTTCCTCTCAGTACAAGGCTTTGGCTAGCAAGGTTGTTTGAAGCAAACACCAATATGAACAGGTACAGCAAAACTTACACAAGAACATATTGCAAGCATTATAAGACTCTACACTGTCTTCCTTGTTGTTCAAACACTTTTACCAGAAAATATCTAGACCTTAGAGAGATCAATCATGCAAACCAAATTTCCACAAGCTCTACGGTAGTTCTCCACTAATAGATTTAAACTACATGATGCAAGAGCTTAAACATGATCTATGAGAGCTCAAAACAATTGCCAAGTATCAAATTATTCAAGACCATATGAAGCATTTTCTGATTCCAACAAAATAGCAATCAACGAAGCAGTTTTCAGCCTTCGCCATGAACATTAAAGCATAACTAAGAACACAAGTGTTCAAATGAAAAAGCGGAGCGTGTATATCTCCAATACAAGGATTGCTGGGATCCGACTTTATTCAAACAAAAACAAAAACAAAAGCAAACATACGCTCCAAGTAAAGTACATAAGATGTGACGGAATAAAAATATAGTTTCACTAGAAGTGACCTGATAAGTTGTCGATGAAGAAGGGGATGCCTTGGCCATCCCCAAGCTTAGATGCTTGAGTCTTCTTGAAATATGCAGGGATGAACCACGGGGGCATCCCGAAGCTTAGACTTTTCACTCTTCTTGATCATATTGTATCATCCTCTTCTCTTGACCCTTGAAAACTTCCTCCACACCAAACTTTAAGCAAACTCATTAGAGGGTTAGTGCATAATCAAAAATTCACATGTTCAGAGGTGACATAATCATTCTTAACACTTCTGGACATTACCCAAGGCTATTGAAAGTTAATGGAACAAAGAAATCCATTCAACATAGCAAAAGAGGCAATGCGAAATAAAAAGGCAGAATCTGTCAAAACAGAACAGTCCGTAAAGACGAATTTTTCTGAGGCACTTAACTTGCTCAGATGGAAAAACTCAAAATTAATGAAAGTTGCATACATATCTGAGGATCACGCACGTAAATTAACAGATTTTTTTGATTCTTCTACAGAGAGAAGGACGCGAATTCATGACAGACAACAAATCTGTTTCTGCGCAGTAATCCAAATCTAGTATCAACCTTCTATTAGAGACTTTTCTTGGCACAATAACATGATAAGGAGAGGTCGCTACAGTAGTAACAACTTCCAAGACTCAACAAAACAATAGTAAAAATAAAACCATGGGTTATCTCCCAAGAAGTGCTTTTCTTTAACGCCTTTCAGCTAGGCGTAGAAAGTGCAAATCAAGTGTAACATCCCAAAAATTTCAAAACAACAAAATGAATTTCCCTAGTTCCAAATTTTGGAACCAACAAAAACTTTTATTAAATTAAGTTGATACATAGAGATCTTGTTTAATTCTTGTGCTATTTCCATGATTGCTTGTTTAATTAGTATTGAAATACTCTTAAACCCTAAACCTCACATTCCTTTTTACCATCCAAGTTAAAATAAATTAAAAAGAATTTAAATAAGAAAAGGCATATGTGCCTATGGATATTTTTGTAAAACTTTACCCTAGGCTTTAACACCTTATTTAGAGGATTGGAAAACCTTCATAAACCGTATCTAGTACTGCTCAAACCCAATCCAAGTTGAAACAAAAGAAAATGAAAAGAAACTAAAAATGCCATAGAGGCATATGAGAGTAAAATGCAAATTTGTGAATTTGAGGATCTTGACCCTAAGACTTGTGGTGAATGGTGGGATCACTCCTATATACCATTTCAACACTCAACAACACCATTTGGGTCAAGCCAAGTCAAATTAAAACTCAAATGCAACATATGCATGGAGGCATATGTGACACATAGCCATAATACCCAATTCTTGCCCTATGACTCTAAACCTTGACCAAATGATGTGAAACCATCTCTCAACCTAATATAACACTAAATTGACCCCAACCCATGTCCAAGTAAAGCAAGATCAACAATTTACAAGAATAATGAAATATGACACATCACCTCTTATGTGTTATGGCCATTTTTGCAAATCGTTGAACAAGACCATTTGAAATGGTTTCAATAGTTTGAAAATGTTTCTAAACTAATAAGAGTCACATTAGAGTCAAGAAAAGTCAAATCAAATGGAGAGAAATCAAATAGGGAGAAAATCCCATTTTCACTCACATACACATTTAGCCACTTTTGCGAATCTTCAACCAAGGCCACTTTGGCTTGTGCCATTGCTTCTGAAACACTCATATATAAAAAACAAACCCTTTTGCACCAAAGAAGCACAAATCAAATCAAATAAAAATTCAAATTCAACAAACATGTGATATTGGTCAAATTGTCACTTTATATTATCTTACCCACTTTGAGCCCTTTTAGTAAGAGATTCTTAAACCAAACCCTAACAACTATTTGCACCTCATCCAAGACCTCATCAAGATGAGCAATTTTGATGTTGACCACTTTGACCAGATCGTTGACCATTGCTCAAAATAGTCAAGCCAAGATGCTATGTTGAAACAAATTCTAGATTCCCTCAAATTTTAGATTTTTCACAAATCCTTTCCAAATCTCAAACCAATGCCACACATTGCTGCACAACATCTTTTAGAACCCATCCATCACAAAAATTGGTCAAAAGTCATCACACATGAGACCTTGTTAAATAATCAAAATGATGCCATAGAGGTACAACCACTATTCCACCCACTCTCCTATCACCTCACCTCTCTCTCCCTTGTGCTCATCCACACTATCTGGTGCCCAAACCCACCTAGCATGACCTCACCAAGTACATGGTCACCTCCCATCACCACCATGCCCAAGAATCTTGTCTTATGTCACATATACTTTGACAAATATTAGATGTACATGCTCTAGACCCCTCTCCACTTGTTCACCTTGCCAATTCACTGGACTCACCCCACTTGACCAAGCCATGGACCCAGGGATAAAGATTTTGCACAAAAAATGCCAAGACATGACCATGCCACTCCAAATGACATCACATGCCAACCCTTGTCCTCCTCCCTCTCTAGTCACACTCACCTTGTCAAATAAGCTTCACTCACCTCACCGACCCCCACCATGCCAAGTTTGACCTCAGGAGAAGCATAGCATAGCCCATGTCACACCATGCCACTCACATGCTCACCACCATGCACCCACCTGCCCCGGCTCTTTTCCCTCTCTCTCACCATGTCATTCCACTTGAAATTGACCCTAGACACCTGCCGGACATGACCCTATGTCAAGGAGAGCAAGTGGATGACCACAACACTCGTGCCAAGCCACTTGATCACCCTCCCGTGGACACCATCACCTCCCTGCGTGCACACCGCATCCCATCGCGTCCCACCGCGCCACTAGCCTCCTCTCACCTCGGAACACCTACTAGACACGGACGTTGACCCTCTCCCGCGCCGGGACGACGCCGGGACGTGAGGACGTCGATGTCGGCCACGTCCTCGTGCGCACCGCACACGACACCAACACACTCGCCACTATGCACGCGTCATCACCTAACCATGAGCTCACTCTCCGACGCCCAAGCCACGCCGGAGAGCCCTGCACACGACGTGCACCGTGACGTCGCCCGCCATGACCTCCACGACGCGTTCCCGTCCCCGGAGCCTATATAAGCAGCCCTCCGCGCCTTTGACATCACCCCACCACCCAGCAGCTTCACTCCCTCCCTCCTAAAGCCTCCCTCTCTCCCTCCTTGCCGCACACCGGCGTCCACAAGCTCATCACGGCCACCGGCGGCATCCCTCAAAAGCGCCCAGATTTTTATCACCATAGCCCCCGAGCCCTATAGAAAAGTTGTAGCCCTTGGAAATACCTTTCCAACGCAACAAACCACGCCTCAATCCGAGCTCCGAGGTGAAAGTTAGAGCCCCCGCAAGGTTGCAGAATCGCGAGGTAGGCGATGAACCAGCGCCGTCCGATCCCGATCCAGCGCACCACGTGCGTCGCCTGCACCCGACGTGCATGCCCCATGCACGTGTGGCCCAGGCCGCCGCTGGGCCGGCCCATTTCGTTTCCCGCCCCGTTTGAATTCAAATTGCTTTATTTCTTTTTCAGTGAAATTGCTATCAGATGCCTTGCTAAATATTTAATAACTCTAAATATACTTGGCCAAATTTTACAAATTTTATATATTTGGAAAGCTTAGGATTTTATCTACACAATGCCACTGGATTGAACCCTAGATCTATTATAGAATTAAAGTAGAAAAATAAACAAGTCAGGGACTTTTGTGACTTAGAATAATTATTAAAAATCAACCAAAAATTCTTTTTAGTTAATTCCAACTCCTATAATTCACATTTCACTTATACTAATTGTTCCTGCAAAAATATTCCATGCTTACTTTGAATGATCATGGCCTAGTTTAATTAAAGGACTTTATGACTATTTCTAGTCAAAGATATTGTCCAAAACTATGAATAAATCTTATGGGAGTGTTTCTCTCATTTAAACCTTGTCATGAACAATTCAAAATGAGGTAGGTACTCTGGTCATTTAGGTCTCATATGAATTGTTGATGATATTAAATCCTTACCATGTTAGGATTAAATGATATGAGGTGTTCACCTCATTTAAGTCATTTTCTCAAATGATAAGTGTGAAGAGGTTGACTTTGGTCAACCTAGGTCACATATTATTCATGAGAGAAATTAAATCTTAAGAAGATAATGAGAGGAAATTATTTCTCTAAGTAATTGAAAATAACACCTAAGTTAGTATGAGAGGAAATTATTTTTCTTAATTAATAAGAAAACACATCCACCAACTTAATAGTAATATGTGATGCTAGTTTAAGTGTGTGAACCATGTTTGTGCTTAGCTTATAAAATAGTTTGGTATGATGATTGTGTACCTCGTATTCGTATTTTAGACGCTAGTACCGAGGAGTACCAGGAGGAGGAGGAGGTCTACTTCCAAGGAGAGGAAGACCACTTTGACCAATACGCCAACCAAGGCAAGCTATACTCTTGCAAGCTAATATTCTTGCTAAGTGCAAAGCTCTACAAGAGCGAGGCACCACCACATTTTACTTTATGCTTATTGAGCCCCTCCCAAGTTTTTACTTACAAACTTTTACTTACAAGATTTATTGCTTTGGTTTTATCAAAGTACTTTTTGATTCATGATTCACTTGGTCTAGAGTAGAACAAGATCATCAAATTTAGCCTAGAGCAATGAAAGCCAGATAGCACCCCTCATGATTAGTTGCTAGTGCTAACAAATAAAATTGACTACTCTAGATGGGAACTTGTGAAATGAAATGACTTTGAAAACCTTGGAATGATGAGTCATTCTATTGAAAGATTTTGAAGGTGAATGTGACTTGTGAATGACATGGTGAACTTTACAAAAACTAATGGTTGGGTTCGGATGCGATACCATTCCAATTTTACAAGTACCCCCACAATACCTGATATGGGTAGGGCTTAACTAGAAGTTTATGTATCTTAGTATGGGTTCCCTCTAAACAAGCGTCATCGGGGTTATGCCAAGGCTGCCTCCAAAGAAATATGGAATGATGTGATATGACGTGAATATGAGGTGAATGTCCGGCCCAAGCCCTGTGCAGTTCCCAGGCTGACAGTTTGTCTTCACTGGGAGGCCAAGCTCATGGGGAGAGGTGCCTATACTAGGATATGTAAGTGAAAGGTTATGGTTGGTAGTCCGCACACGGAGTGTGATAAATCAGGGCCAGTTCACCCTGACGGATTATTGCAAATGTTGTGGCCCAAGTGTACGACCTCTGCAGAGTGTAGAACTATTCGAATAGCCGCGTCCACGGTTATGGACGGTTGGAAAGGCCATACTGTTCCGTCATCAGACCATTTTCAAAAATGTGACATGTGAAGGGTGACTTGTGATTTGAACTTGAAATGGTGACTTTGACTTGAATCACAACAGAGTTGTGGGAATGACACTAATGTTCCCACTTGAGTTAGTTAGCAAATGAAGAGGCTTTTACTAAATGCTTATGAAATAAAATTGGCTTTATGCAAATAAACTTAGAGCTTAGCACCCCCTTACTATGGTTGATAGTGCGTACATTAGTATTAGTTTGCGAGTACTTTAAAGTACTCATGGCTTTGTCCCTGGCTATTCAAATGGCCAGACTATGAAGGAGAACAGCAGTACGAGGAAGATGGACAGCAGGACGTCTACGACAACTAGGATCACTCCTGACGTCAACAGTTGCCTGTGGAACAGATGGACCACGACCGCTATTACTTTGTCGTCGTGGTGAACGAGCAGATGCCATGGGATGGCTTATCTTGGGGCCGAATGGACGCTAGAGGATTCGGGGGAGGGTTTGTGACTAGATGGACGAACTTCCGGATGCTTTCCTCAAGAACTTGGCCAAGGCCAGAGGTAGAAGAAGAAAGACACAAGGACGAACTCGCTCTAGATCACCATGTTCATTGATCTCACGGCAGGTTACAGGTTGTTCTCTCTTCTGTCGATCGCGCGTATGAAAGAGGCTGCCCCCTCTCCTTATATAGGGGAGAGGGTGGCTTACAGAACAAGAAACCCTAATGGGATCTTTGACCAGACAAACTACTTTACAAAGATACTTTATAAAGCTACTTTAATCACAGATGACGCCGGGGTCTTCTTTAAACATGAAGGATGACGTCCTCCGGCTTCTTTGACCGTCATCCTCCTCCTTGTCCTCTAGTCTTCGTTTAAAGCTACTTTGCTTAGCTCATCCTTGTCTTTTAGCTCCTGACGGATTCTTTGACCAGTCAGCCGGCATGTTCCTCCTTCCGGTGCGCCGGTGTCTTTCCTTCCTGGTTCCGGTATACCCCTCTTGGGGATACCGGCCTAGCTTCACTTAGCCAAACTCTATTCTCTTATACCGGCATGAACATTAAACCGGTATCTTGATGGGTGAGACCATCCGGTATGGCATACCTTTGGCATACCGGGGGTCATCCCCCCAACATTAGTCCCCGAAGCTGGTATAGTCTGGCGGATCTTATCCAACAGACCATGCCAGGTTCTCGTATCTTTGATACCGGTTTAACTTTCTCGGCCCTTGGCTCAAATCCGGCATCTTTGCTCGAACTCACATATTCTCTGTTCCCAAGACATTCTCCGGCATCTTACTCTCCGGTATCTTAGTCTTTAAGTCTCTCCTCGACGAGGTCGAGAATATTTGGGGTTCTGTGCCTGTCAGAGACATGCGCATCGTGACTGTCGCGCCAGTGTCAGTTGTCACTTCGTATTGACACTTGCGCGCTCATTAACTGCACCGCTCCGGATCCCACTCACCGCTTCGGATCCCGTGTGTGCCTCCGTGTTGCTTTCTCTTTTCCGCGTGTATCTCTGTGACACGTGGCGATCAGCGACGCGAACCGTCGCGGGCCGCGAGGCAAACGGCGCAGGCCCAGCGGTTTTCGGCCCACCTTCTCTCTCCTTTATAAGCTCAACTGCCCTTTCTTCTTCCTCTTCTTCGCATTCTCCTTCCTTCGCGCATAGAGTTCTTCGCTCCTGCGCTCCTTCACCGCACTTCGTCTGCCGCTGCTCGCCTGAGTTTCGCCGCCCGGTGAACTTACGCCGCGCCTCCGCCGGACTTCGTCGTGTGGAGAGCTTCTGCAGCGTCTTCTTCTCGTGCGCTGCATTCGTGCTTCTTCTTGACCCTCACCGCCTCGCCGTCGGCAGAGCTCACCGGCGACCGCGGGCCTGTTCTTTCGCCGGAGAAGGTCTTCCTCATCAACTGCGACACTCCGAGTCGGTTCGAATCTTGATTTGTTTGCCATTTGCTTGCTTTCCGGATCCGGGGTCTACGGTGTTCTTATTTCTTCCTTTTTCTTTGGTTTTTCTCTTACTCGTAGATCTTCGCGCGGGGGTCGAGTGTGGGATTTCTGTTTCCTTTGCCTCCCAACCAATGTCTGACGAGGAATCTTCCTCCGCATCTTCCTCTTCTTCTTCTGCTAGTCATAGCAAACAAACTTCCGGTGAATCTGCGCCCTCAAACTCGATTAGGACCGATTCCGGCAACCAGCAGGACTCCGGTAGTCAGCAAGGTTCCGGAAGCCATCAAGAGGCCGGTAGCCCTCAAGATGCCGGTAGCTCCCGAGATGCCGGTGGCTCCCAAGATGCCGGTAGCTCTCAGGATACCGGTAGCTCCCAGGATGCCGGTAGCCACCTTGGGACGAGTAGCTCTGGCGAAGCTTCAAGTAGCTCTAGCCAACCTTCCGGCGAGGAGCCTTCCCCAATTACGCGCGGAGCCTGGATGGGCTCCAACGTTACTAAGTACGAGATAGATTGGTTATACCGGTCTCGTAGGATTCCGGAAGGAGTCACTTGCCGGATTCCTGGTGACGAAATAATTCCGGACCCCGAGCCCGACGAACGTGTTGTCTTTCTTGCTCACTTTGAGCGTGGCTTTGGCCTTCCTCCTTCCTCTTTTTTCCTTGATCTCCTGGATTTCTACAAACTCCAACCTCATCATCTTCCCGGAAACTCCGTCTTTTACCTCTCCTGCTTCACCACTTTCATGGAGGCCTACATCGGCATACGTCCCACTCTCGAGACGTTTGCTCGCTTCTTCGCTCTTCGGATTAATTCCGTTCAGGGCAAAAATATTCCTGCACCCAAGCCCCCCGTTCAATGCGGGTCTTGCATCATCAGCAAACGTCAAGGGAGCCCCTTTTTCGAGTTTTCCGGCCTGGAGTCTTGCCGGTTATGGCAAGGGACGTTTTTCTATGTGAAGAACAACGGCCCCGCAGATCTCATCTGCCTGCCTCCTTTTGATCCGGCGCCGCCCACGAAAACCAACTGGAGCTACAATCCGAAGGAGTCTCACAACGAGACCAACCGGATTATACGCTTCATGAAGCAGAAGATGAAGGACACCGGCATCTGCTCTGATGATATCATCCGCACCTTCATATCGCGCCGGGTACTTCCTCTGAAGCGCCGCGCCCATAGGATGAGCGAGATGTACGGCCCTGGCGATCCTACCAAGATCACAGGCCTGCCCCTTAGCAAGAAGGACGTTGTTCTCAAGGCTAAGCAGATTTGCCAAACTGCTATGCGTTTTAACTGGAAATGGGGCCTCCTTCCCTTCAGCACTACTAACCCTCCGACCCAAGAAGTAAGGGACCATGCGATTGAGGTTGTTCCTTGCCGGTAACCTTTTGCTTTTGCTTATTTTCTTTTTCATGTTTCAGGCCAAGGACCGCTTCCCCCTCATTGAAGCCGAGCGGCGAGGAGCTTGCCGGAAGCGCGCCCTCGACTCCTTCGACCCAGATCCCCTCATTTTTTGGAAGGATCTGAAGATGGGCAAGACCCCGGCATCTCGCCTGGGCCGATCTCCGCCAAAGCCAACCGGGTCCGCTGACGACCTGGAAATGCTTGAGGTATTTTCTTTTCTGGTTTCTTTTCTTTTCCTTTATCGTTTTCCTTCGAGCTGCTTCTTAGCCTCGTTCAAACCATAGATCCATGAGCACGTGCCGCCCCTGCGCGCCGAGGCCGGCACGGAGTTCGTGGACAAGCTCATGGCCCAGGGCCAGAAGAACAAGCGGTCGCCATCTGACGATGGCTCCAGCCAGGCCCCTCCCTCCAAGCGCTTCCGGACTGAAGAGCTGGGGGAGAAGAAAGTTGGCGTGCGCCGCTACGCGCGCAAGCAGATGCCAACCGCTTCCGGGTAAATTTTTCATTCCCTGACTCATCTCTTTTTTCGCTAAGTTCTTTTTCCGGTTGCTTTCTTCCAACCATCTCTCTTTTTTCTCTTTCAGCCCTGCGCTCAAGCTCGGCCAAGACCCTCGGGCTCTGAAGGTTCCGCAAGGACCTCAACTCCTCCTCACTCAAACCCGGCACCACCTGGTGCCGGTAACATCTCTGCCTCCCTCTCGGGGGGCACAACAAGTTCGGGGCGTGCGGCCCCTACATCTTCTGATCACCGCACGGAGGAGGATCCTTCCTTCTTCCTCGAGAACCAAGACACCGGCATCAGCAACATCGGTGCCGGAGAAGAAGAAGCTACCGGGCAGGCGGAGCCTCCAGCTCCTCCTGCCCTTGAGAAAAAGACAACTCCCGCGCCGGAGTCCTCCGCGCCGGGAAGCTCCAACCCGGGTGGTGCGTCTACCGCTCCCCCTTCTCCGCGAACAATCCTTATGCCGCCGCCAGGTGCTCTTAGCGCCAAGCCCTCCGGGGCCGCCTCTACCGCGCCACCGCCCAGGGCTTCTATGCTCATCAAGGGCAAGGCGACGGCCCCCAGCGCCCCTTCTGCTGACCAGCAGCCCTTGGTGCTGCATGTTTCCAAGGCCGCCAAGGATACTGTCAGCAAGGCCACCGGTCTTCTGGGCCGTATTACTGATTTCAAGCGCCGCGGCCAGGATCTAGGGCATCTCATGCCCTACGCCCAGAAGTGGAACGCCGCGGATATCACTCCGGCGACCCGCGGCCTGGGCAAGGACAGGCAGCCGGCACCTGATCCCATTGGGAACCGCTCTTCCGAGGAGCACTTCACACGGCTCCGCCGCGCCGTGAAGGAGCTGGACAGTTCGTGGTATGATGCCACGAACAATCTGATGGTACGTTTTATCAACTTTTCTTGATTGCCGGTTTCCTTTCTTCCGGAGTCCTTTATCTTTTACTTTCATGCCGGTTTCTCTCTTGTCTATCTTCCCAGTCCCCGAGTTTTGTGGTGAAAGCGTAGCTTTTAGGACAAAACTTAAACTTGAAGAACTTAGCGCAAACCGGCATTGCCAGTCCCCGAGCTTCGGGTTAAGAACTCTGTTCTTGGCGCGAAACTTTCCCTGATCTTTTTTGCTTTGAACAGCTCACGGCTGACGCTCGGAAGACCCTCTTTGAGGAGCTCTTGTGGGAGCATCGGGAGCTTGTGGAGGCACATGACAAGTGCCAAGGTATACTTTTGCTCTGCCGGCATCTTTCTTACCGGAACCTTTTTTCTTTCTAACACTTGTAATTTCTTCTTGACAGTGCTCCTGAAGCTTCCATTGATGCCCTCAAGGAGCAGCTCGCCAATGCCCAACGTACGACTTTGTTTTTCCTTTTGCTATCTTGCTTTTACTTTCAACCTTACCAACGCCACCTTGCTTACACCTTCTTTTCCGGGTTGCAGGGGAGAAGGAGCAGCTGATCAAGCAGCATCAGGAAGAGCTGAGCGCCCAGAAGACCAGCTTCCAGGAGCTTAAGTCCCAGCTTATCCAGCTGGGTCTTGAGCATGCCAAGATCCTCGAAGCCGCTGAAGCTGACGCAGCGGCCAAGATGAACGAGGCTCTGGAGAACGCTAGCAACGCCACCGTGGTGCTGCAAGCTGAGCTGGAGGAGCTGGCCAAGGCTCGGAAGGCTGCCGAGGAGAAGGTCGTGCGGTTGGAGGAGGAGCGCAAGGAATGCAATCAGCTGATCCTCCAAACCGACAACCTTGCCCATCGTGAGTTCTCTGATTAGTGCATACAAACCATTTTTCCTCCGGCCTCATTTTCTTTTCGCTATCTTTTCTTCCGGTCTCTTTTTCTTCCGGATTCTTTTCTTTTCGAATTCTTTTCCTTAGCCCTTTTTCTTCTTTGCACAGGCCTCTTCCCGGACTCCCAGACTTATGCTGTCAAGAAGGTCAACGCGCGCCGCCCCAGCCAGAGCCAAGCGAGTCTCGCCGTGCCATGGACGCCCAACGACCATCTGGTCGCGCTTAACGCGCGGGTGTCTCATATGCGCGCCATTGACCGCAACTTATCTGATATCCCTGATGTAGCTTCCCAGCTCTACAGGACTCTCTGGCCTGGCGAGGTGGTGCCGGACACTTTCTACTTGATCAGCGATCGCCTCAAGGGCGCCGGCAGGAGGATCCGCGAATGGCAGTGCTCTGCTGCCCGCGCTGGAGCAGACTCTGTCCTTCGCGTCGCCTGCTCCTGGTACCCGGAGCTCGACCTGGATGCCCTCACCGGAGTGCGCGAAGGTGCGGAAACCGACCTGGACCCGATCCTTGCCGCCAAACGGCAGGATCGCGCGTACCGGATCGCGGAGTACGCCGAAATGCGCACCTTCATCCCTCCTCCCCATGGCGTCCAAGATTATCTTGACGAGGAGGAAGATGAAGCCGAGGAGGAGCCTCTGGATGATGCTGGTGCTGGCGACGCTCCCCCTGAAGCTCCTGCCGCCTGATTCTCGACTTTAAGATTTACCTGTCATGCCCTCGGCCCTGTGTGGCTTAAAACAATCTTTTGTTAAATTCTGCCCCGGTATGCCGGGGCTTATGATGTAAAACCTTAAGTCTGCTTGTGTTTGACGTACAACTTTTGTGCCGGTAAGTTATACCGGTATCTGATTATCTTAGGTTTGCCTTAGTGTTTCTGCTTTTGGTTCTGCTTTTATCCTGCACTTGCAAAGATTTCCAAATTGTTTCTGCATCCAATTCGATGCACACTTGGTTCTTTTGCCTTGACTCTGCCTGCCTTCTCTGGGCGTTCTTTGGCATATGAGCACAAGGTTCTTTCACCAAACAAGCATTTTCTTGAACTTAGAAATAATTCGAAATTTTGCAAAAAACCGGTATGACCGGGGTTAGTTAAATTTTTCCGGATTGTTCTTTTCCGGTTCTCCTCTCCACAGTTCGTGTGCTTATCCCCTACCGGTTTATCTTGCTTGCCATGAAGCCAAGTTATGGACAGCAGCAGAGTCGAAGACTCCGGTAGGGTTTAGCACACTACTAATCCGGAAAGAAAAAACGTTCAATAAGCAACCGGTAACGGAAAAAATAGACATGTTCCATGCAATTTAAACAAGACAAGTCCCCGAGATTCATTCATGGTTCCGACATCTTTTTATTCATAACAAGTAAGGTACAAAAAGGAACTTCTTACAGCACAACTTCAAGAGTAGAAAGGACGCAACAAGGCTACGTTCCATGGGCGTTTGGTCTCGTCTCCAGATCTGTCCGCCTTTCCCTTCTTCCATTCCTGTGCATCGATTAGGTAATAGGCATCATTGTGGAGAGCCTTGCTCACAATGAAAGGTCCTTCCCACGGAGGGGAAAGCTTATGCCGGCCTTCAGTGCGCTGCACCAGGCGTAGCACCAGGTCCCCTTCTTGGAACACTCTTGGATTGACCTTCCGGCTGTGATAGCGTCGGAGGTTTTGCTGTAAATGGCTGTTCTTGCCAAAGCTAGCTCTCTTGCTTCTTCTAGCAAGTCTACATCATTTTCTCGGGCCTCTTTTACCTCTTCTTCGGTATAGAGCTGCACCCTTGGTGAGTCATGGAGAATGTCGGTTGGTATGTGTTGTGGGTATACTTTATGGGTATATCAACGACAAGGCCTAGATCCGGCAAGCCCGGGTGGCCCACAGACGGTGATGGTGGCATGGGGCCCATCGGGCGGCCCAGTTGCTGTTGATCAAAGAAGGATGAAGTCCGAGCCCAGAACTCGGAGCCGGATCTTAACCGACCTGCGAAGGAGGCCGGATCCGTGGAAGCCCATAAAGCTATCCGGATCCAAGCACGGCCTTAAGGAAGGCGGATCCTTGACGTACACGGCAAGATATTGTACCGTAGTTAGGCAACTTGTATTCCGGCTAGGACTCTCCATGTAAACCCTAGATCCGGGCGCCTTTATAAGCCTGGATCCCGGGAGCTCTAGAGGGACAACCACAACCATTGTAACAACGCGCAAGCGCCCGTGATAATTCCGCACAAGCAGCAGTAGGCCCCCGTCATCGCGCAGTGTTCCGAAGCCGGGTAACTCGCGTACCACCGTCCCGTGCATGCACTCCGCCTTATGGCCCCTACTTCTTTTCCCCCTCGTGAGGATCCCCTCCGAGGTATTGTCGATCAGGGCAACGGCGCTGGCGCCCACCGTGGGGCCTCGAGGCGTCCGGAGGCCGGAACCGGGAGGGCTCCGCCATGGAAGCTACGACGACTCGATCGCCATGGGGCGCGTACTCTACGCCGGGAATTTTCCGATCGTCCCTCCGACGACCTCCGGATTCCGGCCAGGTCAAACCCCGTCAAGCTCTCCATCGTCCCAATCGGCGGCATCCACATCTTCATCGGGCGAGACCGTCGATTCCGACGGAAACGCACCGAGTGTGTAACGCTGACGCGTCCGCCGCTGAGCTGGACGCCGTCGCGAAGATCCGATCTGAGTCGCAGGAGCTTCTTAAGGAAGATTCCGCCTTAGATCAGGAAAAATCAAAGCCCACCCAATCCGCCCCTGAGCAGGAGAAAACGGTGGAAGACCAATGCAGATCCGCCTGGGGTCTCCCGAGTGCTAGAGAAGCAAAGGTGTCACTTCGTGCACTTCTTGGCCCATACCGCAGAGACGCCCTCCACCAGGACGAGGCCGATCCTTTGCAGGTTGAGGCACCCGGAAACAACGTAGCTCCGGATCTGCCGTAAGCGCCTGGAGACGCCGACGCTCCGGGACAAGAGGAAGCCGAAAACCCCGAGGAATCTATCCTCGGAAACTTGAGCCCAAATTCCGATGATGCCTCCTCAATAGGCACAGAAGAATACAATCGCTTGACAAAGGAGCTCGTAATCGGGGAAGAAGATGGCGTGCACTTCATCCATGAACACGAGGAATTCAACCGCAAGCTCGAGGAACTCGGAGGTGGTGAGCAAGTTGAAGTGGAATCCGCCCAGCCAATGCAGGTTCTAGCAACCGTGGCACCGCTGGATCAGCCGGACACGGAAGACGAAGCCTCCAACTCCGACCCAGGACTCATCCAACGTAAGGCCCTCGTTAGAACGGGTGCGACCGCGAAACGATGTCCCGTCACCGGAAGAGATGGTCGAGCAAGCACGCATGGATTTAGTCGCAAAATCCGATATCCTCAACAAGCCAATAACTCCCGAGGAAGCCGCAGATCCGGAGGCCTTAGAAGCCAAAAGACAGGGAGATGCCGGTGACAGCTCGAAGTTCGCCAGACCGCAGCCGCCATGGCGTAAGAAAGAACCATAGCGGCGAACTTCGTGGAACACTTTCGGAAGAAGGATCGCGAGGTTGATGAATCTCTCGAAAAGGTCAGGCAACTCGAGAGGCACCGGGAGGCCAAGGTAAAGTTTGTGCAGGAGGAAGAAGCTAGAATCAGAGCGAGAAGCCATCCTTCCCCGCAAGATTACCTTCGCAACACCCACCAGCAGCAGCCGCTCGCAACTCCAAAGGATAACATGAAGAAGGCCGCGGAGCTCCGCAAAAAGAAGGACGAGGAGATTGATATCAACTACGTCCGTAAGCTCGTTGCTTCACAGAATGCAGCAACGAGAGCAAGGCAGTACACTTCGCGAGGCAGGTTAGCATCCAATCCGGAACAATGCATATCCACCGCGCGAAGGACGCCATACCAAGTCAACATCGTGATGACGAGTCGCGCACCGGATCTACGGAGCGCAGGAGGAAAGTCAGAGATCATCCAAATCCAATCCCAATACCATCGGATTCAGCTCCGAAAGATCAGGAAAAGGGAAAGGGTGTGATGTACACTGGCAGAGACAAATACCGTGTTCCATCACCACCACCCCGAAGCTCAAGGCCCTCCGCTACCCCTCGACGTCGCAGCCCTGCTGGAAACCCCAGTGCCCCATGGGCCGTGCGGAATCAACATCCGCGACGCGATGCCGGCTCCTAGAGACAGAGAACATGGAGCGCACGCTGGAGCAACGCAGAGCCGGAATCAAGAACGCGAGCCCGAGCCTCGCCGGAATCAAGACCGTGAGCCTCGAGCCTCGTCGGAACCAAGAACGCGACCCGAGCCTCCGCAGAAGCCAAGGACGCGATCCGGAACCAAGGAGGAGCCGGAACGAGGAGTACGCACCGAGCCACGCAGAGCCGGAACCGACGGAGGGCGACCACCACCAAGAGGAAAGGAGCCACCGAAGCCGGAGCCAGCCGAGGGAGCCACGCCACGAGTCCGAAGGCGGAAGATCATCTTGACAGGCCCCTCGCGAGATCTCCCTCACCACCACCAAGTGGAGGCGGAGGTGGAGGCGGAGGCAGAGGCCGGAGATCCCGTTCCCGCTCAAAATCACCCGGCGGTGCCCCTCGTGATGCCCGGGATCGTCTCAACGAGTATAGATCCGACTACATCGGTCCAAGATGCTTTGGCCAGATGATCCGAGAGGAACCAAAGCCAAGAAGCCCGAACCTTAAGCTACCAGGAAATCGAAGCATTATGATGGCAGCTAGAGGCCGGATACCGGATCGAGGATTACTACAACGCAGCAACCTTCGCCGGAGGAACCCCGAATATAGCCTCGCCGCATGCTCCAGCTTGTACCTTATTGGTCCAGCTCGTGTTTGGCTCAACGACCTCGAGGAGAACACCATCTTTTGCTGGTTGGACCTGAAGAAGGCTTTCGAGAACCACTTCAGGGTACCTACAAGAGACCGGCCACCACCAGCCGACCTTCAAGCTTGCATCCGTAAGAAGGGTGAGACATCTAGGAGTTTCCTCACCCGATGGTTGGCAACCAGAAATGAGTGCGAAAACGTAGATAACCGCACAGCAATGCACGCCTTCATTGGTGGTTTGCAGCATGGGGCTGCTGCGCCACAAGCTTACCTCGCCCGGTGAACGCAAACAAACTCACTCTTGATGAGATGATAAACATCGCCAGCGATCATACTGCCGCCGATGACGACGCAGGCGGAGATCTTGCAGCTACAGCCATACCCCTGCACCAACAGAAGAAAAACCGTGATAACGGCGTCAGCAACATCAACAAGCGGAAGAACCCCCCTGAAGACTAGAAGGGCGGAGGATCCGACATGGTAGCCATGACGTTCCAACGCGGAGGTCCAGGAGGCGGAAGAGGCCGCGGACGTGGAGGCGGAGCGGTGCAGGGCTGCAGCGCGCGCCGACGAAGTCACCGCAGCTCGGATCCCGCGCCCCCAAACGCATCGAAGAATACGAGGATATGCCGTGCTCCGGCCCATCTCGGATCCGGCTACGGGCAAATCCACCCATACCAATCGCAACCGCAAATGGGTCAACGATCCGAAGAACGACCCGGAGGCAGGATACAAGCGAGCCCGGAAGCACCGCCGCGCGGCAAAGGAGGCAAGGGCAAGAACAAGGACAAAGAGGAGGACAGTTCCGAAGCCATGGACGAGGATGACGCTCGCCGGAACCCAAGGAGGGTACCGCAACTAACAAATCTAACCCCTTCAAGCAAGAAGAGTGTCGGAAATTACCACACCTTCCTCGGAACCCCAACTGTCCGCGCGAAAAATCAGCGCTCCGGATCTTGAACGCTACGGCTTCCGGCCGTGCCGCCAGAGATGTCAAATGGTCGGAGAAAGCTCTGTACGCTTGACAAGTCGGATCACCCGGCCGTCATCCCCAAAGAGTGCTACGCTCTGGTTGTGAGTCCCCGCATCGACGGGTATGACTTCTCCAAGTGTCTTATGGACGGAGGAGCTAGCCTCGAACATCATGTACCGGAAACCCCGGAGAAGATGAACCCCACCAAGGAACAGCTCAAGCACAAGCACCACCGAATTTCATGGTGTGGTTCCGGGTAAGAAGGCAAATTCTCTCGGGCAGCATCAAACTTCCCGTGGCCTTCGGCGATGTGAACAATTACCGCGAAGAGATGATCACGTTCGAGTGGTGCCCTTCAAAAGCTCCTACCACGTGATCTTCTAGGCAGCCCACCTACCACAAGTTCCACGCGCGAGCATGCTACATCTACAACAAGCTCAAGATTCCGGGTCCTAACGGTTGGATCACCGTGTCCGGAGACTACAAGAAAGCTAGGGACTGCGAGGAGGGCGAAGCCGCCTTCGCGTAATCCGTCATATCCGGAGAGGAGCCGCAAGGCTGCGCAGCCGCGGTGGATCCGACCGAGATGCAGACTCACCAAGAAGCAGATCTCCGAACGAAGACCTCGTTCAAGGCCGCGATAGAAACCAAGAAGCATGACCTCGTCAAAGGTGACAGCTCCAAGCAAGTTTCAGCCGGAGCCAACATGGACCCCAAATAGGAAAGCGCGCTCGTCGAGTTCCTCCGAGCTAACATGGATATCTTCGCATGGCAACCTTCCGACATGTCCGGAGTACCAAGGGAACTCGCCGAGCACTACCTCAACATAAATCCGGTGCAAACCGGTGAAGCAAGCTATGCGACGCTTTGAGACAAGAAGCGCCGCGCCATAGGAATGGAACTAGCAAAGTTACTAGAGGCAGGTTTTGTAGTAGAAGTTATCCATACCGATTGGGTCGCAAACCCCGTCCTTGTACCTAAAAAGAATTCCGAAATACTAAGAATGTGCATCGATTACTCCGCGTGAATAAGCACTCGTCCGAAAGATCCGTTCCCTTTGCCGCGCATTGACCAAGTCATTGATTCGACGGCAGGGGCGGAGCTTTTATGTTTTCTTGACGCATATTCCGGGTACCATCAGATCTTAATGAAGGAGTCTGACCAAAAGGCGACCTCTTTCATCACACCTTTTGGCACATACTCGCTATGTTACCATGCCTTTTGGTTTGAAAAACGCAGGTGCCACTTACCAACGGACGATGCATGCGGTGCTCGAAGGACCAAATTGGTCGGAACGTGCACGCCTACGTGCCGACGACAACGCGGTCATGACCCGGAAGGGATCCGACCTGCCGAGCGACCTCAAGGAAACCTTTGATAATCTCCGACGGTACAAGATGATGTTGAATCCGCCGAAGTGCGTCTTCGGCGCACTCAGCAGAAAACTCCTTGGCTTCATTGTTTCTCACAGGGGCATTGAAGTTAACCCGGAAAAAATCAAGGCTATCCTAAACATCAAAAGGCCAACTTGTCTCAAAGATGTGCAACGATTAATCAGGTTGCGTTGCGGCAACCAGCAGATTTGTTAGCCGTCTTGGCGTAGAAAGCTTTTACCTCTATACAAGCTGCCGAAGAAAACCGACAAGTTTGTCTCGGGACGGCGTACAGAGATAAAGCACTTGCAGAGTTGAAGAACATACTCTCCTCCCCACCTATATTGGCAGCTCCAACCTGAGTCGGAGCCTATGCTCCTCTACATAGCAAGCTACCAATAAAGTTATCGCCCGTAATCGTGGTGGTGCGAAAGGAAGAAGGATTTGAGCATGGAGTCCAAAGGCCTCGTCTATTACATTAGCGAAGTCTTAACGGAATCCAAGCAGAGATACCCTCACTTTCGTAAGCCGGCATACGGAGTTTTCCTAGGAAGCCGTAAACCGAGACACTACTTCCGTGAGCACCCAATGACAGCAGTGAGCAAGGCTCCCCGGCAACGATTATCAACAACTCCGACGCAACAGACGCGTAGCAAAATGGGGCATCGAGCTATCTCGCCTTCGACATTAACTACGAAGCCCGAACCGCAATCAAGTCTCAAGTTCTAGCGGATTTCATCGCGGATTGACCGAAGCTAACCGAGGGCACACTAGTGCTCTGAACCCGAAGCTTGGGTCATGCACTTTGACGGATCCAAGCAACATCAAGGCTCCTGGGCCGGAGTCACCCCGAGTCGCCTACCGGAGAAGAACCGCAGACGTCCCTGCAGATTCACTTCGAAGCAACCAACAATATGGCGGAATACGAGGCTCTACTACACGGCTCGCGCATCGCTAAGGAGATTGGGATCAAGCACATCATATGCTGCGGAGATTCCGACCTCGGTGGCACAACAAGTAGCCGGAACTCGGAACGCCGAAACTCCGTCATGGCGGCTTACGCAGACGTGGCGGACGAGATCGCCAAGTGCTTCCTGATACGAAGTCAAGTACGTCGAGGGACGATAACACGCCAGCAGATATGCTGTCCAAGCTCGGATCCGGCAGAAACCAATTCCGCCCGGTGTGTTCCTTGAAGCATCTGCGAGTACCCTCGCGAGGGTGCAAACCCGGAAAATCCTGATCCGGCGCTAGCCCGGCTAAGGAAGTGATGGCAATCATTCCGGCCTGGACTCAGCCGTTCTTGGATTACCTCATTGATCAAAAGTTGCCGGAGGACGAGGTCCACGCACGACGATCATCGACGAGCAAGATCCTACACAATTGTTGATGGACAGCTTCTACAAACGAAGCGCAAACAGGGTATTTCTCAAATGCGTCTCCAGCCAAGATGGCATTGAAATCCTCGAGAGATCCATGCGGGGATTGCGGGCATCATGCCGCTCCTGCATCCCTCATGGCAAAGCTTTTCTGCTAGGCTTTACTGGCTAATACCTAAAGAAGACGCCGACAAGCCGGTGAAAACTTGCCGCGGTTGTCGGCAGATACGCTACTCAACCAAACGCCCCAGCTCAAGAGCTGAAGACCATACCTATCACCCGGCCGCTTGCGGTCCGGGGGCTCGATATGGTTGGTAAGTTAAAGAAATCATCTCCCCGGTGGTCATGAATACCTCCCGGTCGCTATTGATAAGTTCAGGAAGTGGATCGAGGCAAAGCCGATGAGAAAAGCCGATGGTGCTACGGCACTAAAATTTGTTTGTAGCCTCGTGACGAGATTCGGCATCCCACACAAGCATAATCACGTACAATGGCACAAACTTTGCGCAGGGAGAACTCAAGGATTACCGCGATGAAGTTGGGATCCGGCTTGACCTTGCATCTCGTGGCTCACCCACAATCCAACGGTCGGCCGAACGAGCCAATGGTCTTATACTAGCCGGAATCAAACCTCGCCTTGAAGAAACCAGCCGCGCCACGCAGCCGGAGCTTGGGCTGATGAGCCGGACTCGTTTCGTGGAGTTTACGAACTACCCCTACACAGTCAACAGGATTTACTCCTTTCTTCCCGGTATATGGATCCGAAGCCGTGCTCCCCACCGACATCATCCATGATTCACCGCGAGTTTCCGCCTACAATGAAGAAACCGCCGACGAGGCTCGACAGCCTATCTCGTGGACCCGATCGAAGAAGCTCGGAATCTAGCCGACCAACGCTCCACCATTTACCGGCAAGCTCCGACGCTATCATAGCCGTCGAGTTCGGAACCGCTCGCTCATGGTCGGAGACTTAGTCCTCCGCCTTCGCCGGTGAAAGATCACAAGTTGCAATCTCCATGGGAAGGACCTTTTGTCATCAGCAAAGTACTACACAACGGATCCTACTACCTCGTTGATTTCCGGGAACTAAAGGATAGACCTCGCCAACCGGCATCGGAAACGAAACGAGAAGATCCGGGTGACATATATGATGAAACAGATCGTCCCCGGAACATAGCACAGCCTACGTCCTTTCCACACTTAGCACTTTACGCATTACATACCTTGTAATATCTATGATACATGATCAATGAAATAAAGCTTTTGGTTCACTCTTAGAGTCATTTACCTCCTTTAATTTTTCATTTTTGGATCGTGTATGTTTTTCCGACTAAAACCGCAGAGCTGGATCTTTCTCGCCTAGGCGTGTATGAAAGTTGTGATTTTCAAAATCGTCCCTTAGGACGTAAGCTTAAGTTTTCTCGGCGAAATTTTTTCGTTGCAAACCCATGGATTCCTCGGTAGCGACTTCCGGCACTTGGGCTGGGGGCTTGTTTCCGCGGTTATTGACGGATTGCCATTAGGCTTCGTCAGCCGCTGGCGAGCATTTCCGGCACGGGTTTTCCGGCTCGTGGAAGGTCAAGTGGGCAAGCCGGAAATTATTAAACCAGCACTTGCTTTCAAGAAACAACACATGCAAATAATATATAAACGGATAGCAGGATAAGTTTTTTCCGCCCATGCATGCATGCCTGTTTCGTCCCTAACTACTTAAGAATTTAAGTTATGTTACAAACCCTCGCTGGGGCCAAAATGATGCATTGTTTTATTCCGCAGGTCATAACAGTTTTTCACTCCGCCTTGGACGGAGAAGCAGCGCCCTCTGGATCTTTTCCTTTGGTGCCCTCAGCGGAGACGATACATCTTCTTCGCTTTCTTCATCTTCCTCGGAGGTTGTAGCGCTGGACTTGGGTTCCTCTTGGGGAGCGTCTTTAGAGCTGGTCCAGTAACTGGGTTCCGGATTCCGCGGGACGGGCTTCCGCGTCGCGTTCCTTTAGAAGTTCTTCTTCAAGGGGCTCGTCTGCTGGGAGAACCTCCTTGTCGTAGAATTCATCATGGCGGATCCTCCGCGCGATACGGGTGTCATAGCCACTCACCGCATCAAGCAAGGCTTCGACATCCGCTGTCTGGAGGAACACCGAAGTGACCCGGTCCGGATCCATCTTCGGGTTATGCGCCAAGCACATGGCTAAAGTCATGGCAGCAGCGCCCCGAGCCGATGAAGCTTGCGTGATCCGTCACTCGCCTCCGGAAGGACGTCCATTTTCTTGATCAATTTGCGCAGACCGCATGTGCGGCTCTTCTTCAAAGACAAGTTATGGCATATTTTCCGGGAGGCGGAGATAAGATCTTTGCAGTCATCTCTGGCAAGAGTCAGAACATCGTCCCGGGGAAATTTATTCCGGCGCCTTTCAGGATATCCAAGCGGTTCTCGCATAATAAGGATACAAGAATAAACATTCGAGTTGAGCACAAGAAATTGTACATCAAGATAAGAAATTCCGAGTATGCGTACCCAGGATGTTTGTGGCCAGCAAATCCCAATGTTGTTCCGCGGTCTCCATGAATTTTCGGAGTCCGTTGAGCTCTTTTTGCTGCCTCTTGATGGTTTCGCTATCAGCATTACGCTTCAACACGAATTCGCCCTTCTCCCTGATGAGCTCGGAGTTCTTTTCCGCCAGTTGCTTCTCGGCGTGCTCCTTCTGCTGCTCCGCCTCTTTCAGCTTTATCTCCAGTTCTTGGTAGGAGGAGCGCAGGTTTTTCAGCTCGGAGGAGGTCGTAGCCAGGGAGGAAGATGCGCCTACAAGGATTCAAGTTAGATAAAATTCAAAGTCGGAACGTGAATTGATAGCAAGAAAGGTCGGAAACCAACCTTGGGCGTCCGCCAGCTGCTTATTCAGTTCTGCATTCTTATCTGTAAGGGTCCGGATGTTTTCCGCTTGACCCAAGGTAACGCGGCGCTGCAGAGCAATGTTTTTATGCAGCTCATAGTGCAAGGCTCGCTGTTCCTGTAAAAAGCAGACAGAGCAGGAGTCAAAATTCCGCTTACAACACAGTAGTGTCCTTTGAAGCATTTTTGCCGGAATATTTCCGACATCATGCTTGGGGGCTACTGAAACATTTTAAGTAAATCTTCCCAAAAGTGGTGGTACTCTAAAGCATTTAAGCGCTAACTAATACTTGTTTCCGCTTACATGCTTGGGGGCTACTGGGGAGTACCTTTTGTTTGCAGATGAGTTTGTCGAGGAACTCGCCGACGCCCTTCTTGAAGTCCTGGATTTCCGATGTACCGGCATCCGGCTTCCCCCAAGCATTGTTCAGCATAGCATTGAGCAAGTCTTGCTCAAGCTCCCATTTTTCCGGCTCGTGAGCTGCTTGAAGAATTTCGTAGCATATGCCTTGGGGGTGGAAGTGAGGTCAGCTGGATCTCCGAAGTTCTTCGAAAAACGACGACGTCGCCAAGCACCGGCTCCGGCCTTCTCGGAGGAAGTGACTTCCGCCTCTCCTTGATCTTGGGTTTCTTCTTGGGCAGGGCCTTTGGCCTTGGGATCCTCTCCGCCCACCTTCTCGCCGCTGACCGGAATTATCTCCGGTGGAGTGTTTGCGGCGAGGAGGGGGAGATTGATCCGCCCGAGGAGGGGACGACGGGGAGCAGTGTGGGAAGCGCCGGGTGGAGCAGGGTCGGAGGACCGACAGCCGGAGATTTCTTCGAGAACTTCGTGATAGGCTCTTGGCTGGCGGTCCGAGTGGCGGTCGGAGTACCGCGAACAAATAAAAGAAGATCGCATAAGTAATGTGATGCATCAAGGCAAATATGTACCATACCCGGAAACTTACGGGCGCCGGGATGTTGGGGCGTGAGCGTTTGCCTCGTCGTTGAAAGCATTTTCAAACGCTCCCGCTCCGCCTTCCTTGAATCGAGCGGAGGGGGCTTGGTGACTTTGGGCTTCTTGGCGGAGGCCTCGCCGCTGGCTCCGGCTTCGGAGCCGGAAGCTTTGGCGCGGGGACGCTTTGCAGGTCGAGGAGCTACCTTGCGGGGCTCCTCTTCCTCCTCATCGTCCTCCGGAACCTCCTCCGCCGTGTCGCCGCTTACAGGGACGCGGAGTATGGTGCGCAGATTTTCCTCCGCCAATGTAGCGAGCTGGAGGGAAAGATATAAAGTGTTGGTCAATATCCAAAAACTTGTGAAGTTTGAAGTAACGAAAGGATCGAAGCTTACCGGAGGACACTGGGTCGTTCGTGTAGATATCTTTGATCAGTTCCGGGATCGGTTGACCCCGGCCCACCTTCACCAATGTCTTGAATCTCCTTTTGAGAGAATCAGCCGGAAGATCATGGCGGGTAGCTCGGAGCTGGTCGTCCGCCCCGGTGTATGCGCAAATTAATCGCGCGTTGTATCGTAGAGGCTGGATCCGCCGAGTAAACCAGCTCAGTGTAAGCTGGGTTCCTAGTTAGCCCGTCGTGGACTAACCGGGAGATTCTCCGCGCTGCCTTCTCCGGGAATAGGAGTTAGGGAAAGCGGCGGGATGAAGCTCCAGCTTGCGAGCTCTTCCGGAGGCTCGTTGTTGAACTTGGGGAGACCATCATGGATCTCCGGAATCGGCACATTCTTCTCGTAAAACCATCCGGCGTTCCAGTACCGGACGGATTCGTGCGAGTCGTGTGGAGGGTACATACGACCAGGTCGGAGCATGAAGGTCATGCTCCCGCAGTTCAACATAGCTTTGTCCTTTGTTTCTTTCTTCACTCGGAAGAAAAACTGCCATAGCTTGACGTCTGGCCGGATTCCGAGATGCCCTTCGCAGAGAGTTACGAAGTTGGACAGCAGCAGGTAGGAGTTGGGGCAGATGTTGTGGGGCTGAAGCCCGTATGTGTTGAGGACGGAGAGGAAAAATTCCGAACAAGGAAGCGACAATCCGCGTTCCACCCAAGCCTTGGTCATGACCACTTCTCCGGGTCCAGGGCTTGGGGACGACGGTGTCGCGTATGAAACTCCAGGTGAGCGGAGATCATACCTTCGTTCTGGAGCTCTCTGAGCTCCGTATCAGTGGTTTCGCAGGGCCACCATTGACCCCGCTCTCCTTCGCGGTTCCGGGCCTTGGAAGTCTTCTTATTTTCTGTCTCTTGCACCTTAGCAGCCATTCTAGCTTGCCCTTGAAGTTCTTCTTCAATCTCTTGCGCGGTTGGGATCCGGCCTAGCTTGGTGCTGGAAGATGCGGAAAAAGGTTGAGCTAGCCGGATGTCGGAAACATATGGTGGCGAGATATGCTATGGGATCCGGACAGATAGGCTCTAATGAATCGGGATCCGGGCTGTTCGGAGAACTACCGATACACTCGTGAGTCGATCGGCATGCTTCCGGCTGCACCCATGCAAAGTGTTTGAGTAACCGGAATCTATCCTACACTACTTCTTCTTCTACAAGTCCGGCGCACGTACCGTCAATGGCGCGGCGAACCGGCGAAGCTCCGGCGAGGATGAAGGTCGCCGAACTTGCCGCAAAGCGACCCGCGTGACCACGAATCGGCGGCGGGGAAGATTTCCCGATCAACCGCGGCGATCTTGGAGCGAATGGAGGCTTGAAGCGATCGGGCGCGTAGGACTCTGCGTCGGAGCTCGTCGGAGTTCAGATCTTGCTGGCGGCGCGGCTGGAGGAGGAAGACGAAGTGGTGACTGGGGTGAAAAGAATGAGAAATCACCGCGTGGTGGGATATTTATAGGCCACGCGCGGAGAATCGCGTTCCGGATCCGACGGCGGAAACTGAACGGTCTCACCGTTGGATACATGACACGTGTCTTAGGTTAAAAACGGTAAAATGACGTGGAGGTGATTTAACCGTACGCTTCCGAAATTTCCGGCTAAAGATTCGGATCTCCGAAAATTTAGCGCGGGAAGTTAGGGAGTTGTGCGCGGGAAAAATGCAAACTCCGTTACATTATCGATACTGAAGGGCATGAGAATTTCCGGTTAAATGATATCGGAAACAGGAAAGTTTGGAAGCTCTTCAAGATTCTCTTCGGTTCCGAGTTATTTGAAGACGGAAGAATGATGAATCTCGGAGAACTTCGGGGGCTACTGTTGTGGGTATACTTTATGGGTATATCAACGACAAGGCCTAGATCCGGCAAGCCCGGGTGGCCCACAGACGGTGATGGTGGCATGGGGCCCATCGGGCGGCCCAGTTGCTGTTGATCAAAGAAGGATGAAGTCCAGTCCAGGAACTCGGAGCCGGATCTTAACCGACCTGCGAAGGAGGCCGGATCCGTGGAAGCCCATAAAGTATCCGGATCCAGTACGGCCTTAAGGAAGGCGGATCCTTGACGTACACGGCAAGATATTGTACCGTAGTTAGGCAACTTGTATTCCGGCTAGGACTCTCCATGTAAACCCTAGATCCGGGCGCCTTTATAAGCCGGATCCTGGGAGCTCTAGAGGGACAACCACAACCATTGTAACAACGCGCAAGCGCCCAGATAATTCCAGACAAGCAGCAGTAGGCCCTGTCATCGCGCAGGTGTTCCGAAGCTGGGTAACTCGCGTACCACCGTCCCGTGTGCACTCCGCCTTATGGCCCCTACTTCTTTTCCCCCTCGTGAGGATCCCCCCTCCGAGGTATTGTCGATTAGGCAACGACAGTATGACCGCTTCCGCTCCATAAACCATGAAGAATGGTGTGTATCCGGTAGACCGGTTCGGAGTTGTTCTTAGACTCCAGAGCACTGACGGTAGCTCATCGATCCAACATCCCGGCGATTTTTCCATTGCATCAATGAGTCTTGGCTTGATACCGGAAAGTACTAAAGCATTGGTTCTCTCAACTTGACCATTGCCTTGTGGGTGCGCTACTGAGCATAAATCCAGCCGGATGTTTTTACTTTCACGAAACCGCTTGAACTCTCCTTGGGCAAAGTTTGTGCCATTGTCAGTTATGATATCGTGCGGGTATCCATACCGCGAGATTACATCTTTCGGGAATTTCATCGCTGTGTGGCCATCACATTTTGCGATAGGCTTCACTTCCAGCCACTTGGTGAACTTATCCACCATTACCAAAATGTGGGTCATGTTTCCCTTGCGGTTTTGAACGGTCCAACCATGTCCAGGCACCAGACGGCAAAAGGCCAAGTTAGCGGTATGGTTTTTAAGCCAGATGCTGGGGTATGGTTTTGCTTAGCATACCTCTGGCAGCCATTGCATTTCCTTACCAAATCCTCAGCATTGTCCAAGGCTGTGGGCCAGTAGAACCCATGCCGGAACACCTTTGCTACCAACGCTCTTGAAGAAGCATGGTGCCCGCATTCTCCTCGATGAATTTCCTCAAGCATTTCTCTTCCTTCTTCTGGCTCCACACACCTTTGGAGGACACCGGTAACACTTCTCTTGTACACCTCGCCATTGATGATGGTGTAAGCTTTGGACCTTCTCTGTATCCTTCTTGATTCATTTTCGTCAACTGGCAAAGTGCCGTTGATCAGGAATTCCTTAATAGGTTCGACCCAAGATGGTGCCTCTCTAACCACAAACACCGACATGTCTATGTCCATGCTGTCCACAAGCATTGCCTCTTCCGGCATGGGCATCGCAGTCCCCGAGTTTACCGGTGCAGTCCCCGAGCTTGCCGGAGCAGTCCCCGGGTTTCCTTCGTCAACCTCCATTGGCACCACATGTGATTCCGGTACAAAAATTGATTCCGACTCCGGACTTGGCTTGATTGATGGAGCTCGCAAGTGCGCCAGAGCTATCCCGGGAGGAATTTCTTGCCTGGATGAGCCTAGCTTGGATAAAGTATCCGCGGCCTCGTTTTCTGCACGTGGCACATGGTGGAACTCGCATCCTTCGAAGAAGCCGGCAATCTTTTGCACATGGAACCGGTATGAGGCCATGTTGGCATCTTTCGCGTCCCAATCTCCGAACACTCGTTGCACCACGAGATCTGAATCACCATAGCAAATGATCCCGAGTGCCCCTATTTCTTTTGCAACCTTGAGCCCATGTATCAGAGCCTCGTATTCAGCGACATTGTTTGATGCCCTGAAGTGCACTTGTAAAACATACCGGAGGTGATCTCCCTTTGGTGAGGTGAGTACCACACCGGCACCTAGGCCCTCCTTGAGCTTGGATCCGTCAAAATGCATCTTCCAGTACTCTATCTTGTGTTCTGGCGGCTTGTACTGTACCTCCGCCCAATCGACCAAGAAATCAGCTAAAGCTTGCGACTTTATGGCATCTCTTCTTTCGTATACCGGCACGTATGGTGATAACTGAATTGCCCATTTTGCAATCCGGCCGCTGGCATCCTTGTTGCCCATGATATCGGAGATGGGTGCCTCACTCACCACCTTCATGGGGTGTTCCTCAAAGTAATGCTTGAGTTTCGTGGCGGCCATGAACACACCGTAAGTCATTTTTTGAAAGTGTGGATAGTTTTGCTTTGACGAGGAGAGCACCTCGCTCAGGTAATATACCGGCCTCTGGACGGTTTTTCCTTCCTCTTCTCTTTCCACCACAACTACAACACTGACCACCCGGTTTGTTGCCGCTATATAAAGCAACATAGGTTCTCTTTCCAAGGGTGAGGCCAAAATTGGGGCCGTTACGAGCATGTTTTTCAACTCTTTAAACGCCGCGTCTGCCTGCGTGGTCCAGACGAAAGTATCCGATTTTTTCATCAAAGCATATAGCGGCAAGGCCTTTTCTCCCAGCCTGCTTATGAACCGGCTCAGCGATGCCAAGCTTCCGGTAAACTTTTGCACATCTTTAAGTTCTCGTGGGATGGTCATTCTTTCTATCGCCCGGATTTTTACCGGATTGACCTCAATGCCCCGGCTTGACACAAGGAAACCAAGCAGCTTGCCGTGCTGGACACCAAAGGTGCACTTTGCCGGATTGAGTTTCATCCGGAACCGCCTTAGGTTATCAAATGTTTGCCGGATGTCATCGATTAAGGTATCTTTTACTTTAGTTTTTATCACGATATCATCCACATAGACTTGCACATTCTTTCCGATTTGATCAAACAAGCATTTTTGCATACAACGCTGGTACGTTGCACCAGCGTTGCGCAAACCAAAAGGCATAGTAACATAGCAATAAGCCCCGTGCGGGGTAACGAACGCAGTTTTTATTTGATCTTCTTTTTTCAGAGGGATTTGATGGAAACCGGAATAAGCATCCAGGAAAGATAACAGCTCACACCCAGCAGTAGAATCAATCACTTGATCGATTCGGGGCAAAGGGAAAGGGTCTCTTGGGCAAGCTTTGTTGAGGTTCGTATAGTCGATACACATGCGCCATATTTTTGCTAGTTTTGCCTCCAGGTTCTCATCTTTTTTCTTTTCAACCAAAACCGGATTGGCCAGCCACTCTGTGTGCGTGACCTCTACAATGAAACCGGCTACCAGCAGCTTTGTTACTTCTTCTCCAATGATTTTCCTCCTATCTTCAGCGAACCGGCGCAAAGGTTGCCGCACCGGCTTAGCATCCTTCCGGACGTTTAGAGAGTGCTCAGCCAGCTCCCTCGGAACCCCCACCAAATCATCAGTAGACCAGGCAAAGATGTTCCGATTCTCACGGAGGAAGCTGACGAGCGCGCTTTCCTATGCTTGGCTGAGGCCGGCACCGATACGGACGGTGCGCTCTGGGTAAGCCGGATCCAGCACAATATTCTTTGTCTCATTTGTCGGCTTGAATGCCGGTGAGTCCAAGCTTCCACTCATTGCCGCCAAGCTCAACTTTGAGGACTGAGCCAGCGCAACTGCAGTTTGCATTCTCTTTTTCTCCTCCGCGATCACCAGCGATTCCGCTAGGTTTGATCCGGCAGACGCTGTTTCCATTGAGACTTTGTAGTTTCCCACCACAGTTAGTGGTCCACGAGGTGCCGGCATCTTCATCTTGAGATAAGCCGTGTGGGTCGATGCCATGAACGCTGCCAAGGCCGGTCTCCCCAACAAGGCATGGTAGGGACTATCTAAGTCCACCACCTCAAACTCAAGGTTCTCAACACGACAATTGTCGCGTCCTCCAAACGACACATCCACCCGAACTTTTCCTATCGGGGCGCAAGACAAACCGGGAACAATCCCATGGAAAGTTGTGTGAGTTGGCTGCAGCATATTCTCTGTTATGCCCAGCGTACGCATGGTGTGCTTGTACATGATGTTTATGCTGCTACCGTTGTCTATCAGCACCTTGCTGAATTTTACTCGAGTTTCCGGCCCCTTCATGATTGGGTCCACAACGAGAGCGTATCCACCCGGATTCGGCATGACTTTGGGGTGATCCTTGAACGACCAGGTGATTTCCTGATCCGACCACAGCATGTATCTTGGAACGCTAGGCATCACGGCGTTCACTTCCATGGAACGGCGATGCACGCTTTGCTCGTCCATTGGCTCGTGACAAAGACAACCATGCACAAGTGTGGGTCTTCATAAACATTCCGGCCTAAAGGTGCCGGTGGAGGTGGCTGGTCATTGTTTTGCTCCACCCGGCTGACCTGCCTGGTACCGTCGCTCGTTTGGCTGCACCGGTAAGGCGTTTGCTCCAGTGAGCGGTGGTGGAGGTGGTAACTGTTGTTGTTGCTGCATGGGGCCTCCTGGCGCCTGCGCATCTTTTACCGCTCCTCTTTGCATCAAGAACTTGGTCCAAGAACAATCCTTCGTCAAATGGTTTGACGGGTGATCCGGATTCGGTGTGTGCCACCGGCAAGGTTGGTCCATGGCGGCTTCCATGGTGTATTTCACGGGTTCCTGCCAGTTCTTTTTCTGGCCCCGGGTTTCTTTTCTACCCATCGCTTCTTAGGACCCGCCCACGGCTGCGATCCGGTTTTTGTCTCCCGATCGCAGCCGGCGTCGGAATTTTCTTGCACGGCAGCAACTTGTTCGCGATGCGTATCTTCGATCTGGGAAATCTTCCCTCCTTTTGTTGTTCCGGTTATCCGTGATCGCTCTGCTGCTGGTGCGGATTCGACTGCTCCGGCTCAGCTTGCACAGCCGGTTGCATTGGGTCTCCCAATGCATAGCTGTCCGCCACACGTATCATCTCTGCTAGGGTTGTGGGCATGCTTCTCTGCAGCCTTTGCCACAAAGGTGATCCTCTCCGGCATCCTTGGTCGAACCAAGCAATGGCTTGTGCCTCAATCACTCCTTCACATGTGTTTCTCATTGAGTTCCACCGGGTGAGATAATCCCGGTCTGGTTCTCCTCGCACTGTTGTTGGCACAGCGCGCAAGCTGTTGGGGCCGGTTTGGCCTCTTGTAGGTGCTGCTGAAATTGTTCACAAATGCTTCCTCAAAGTCCAACCATCCGTTAATACTTCCTGCCGGCAAGTTGTTTAGCCAGATCCTTGCAGGACCCACAAGGTAGGACGGTATGATTCTTACCGCCCAGCGCCGGTTTACTCCACCACCAGCCACATAAACAGCTGTGACATAATCTGCGGCCCGGTCTTCCGGCTTGGTCGTACCATCGTATGTTCTTGTGTCTCGGGGAAACTGGAAATTGCGCACCGGCGGTTCTTCTCTCATGATCCGAGGGCCAAAACACCTTGGACCAGGAGGTCCTTCACATTCAACTATTGCAGATAGTCGTACTCTGTCCAGCCTGTGCCTCGCATCCCGGTCTGGCAGACATCTTTCCCCTAGGTGTTCTCCCAAAGGGTTCCGGCGGACTCTTGTTCGTTCTGCCTCGGAATCTGATTCATCGTATTCTTCCAGTTCCGCGGCCCTTGCCTGCCGGTACCCTGGTGGTGGCATCTCTTCGTCCACGCACGCCACCCTTGCGGCTTGATAGTTTTGCCCGGTTTCATATCTACCGGCATGATTGTTTCCGGCATAACCTCCCTTGGCATAGCCTCGATCTGCCCCTTGGCTTTTTCTACCGGCATCATGTTGCCCGGCTTTTTGTTTTCCGGCAAGAACTGGGTCATACACAGTCATTTGCCGTGCATTCTTTTCTTTTCTTTTATCTGGGTGAGGGGACGATGCCTGCCCCTGGGACTTGCTTCCGGCATTCTTTGTTGAACGCGCGGATTTTGAGGCCACTGCCTCGTTCAGCTTAGCCAATTGCTCGGCATTTTGCTGCTCAATCACTTTTAACAGCTCTTGCACACGTTCTTGCTGCTTTGCCAACTCGTCACCGGAAAGAGATTCACATAATGCTACTGCAGCTTTAGCGGCTTTTATAGTTTTATCCGGACTGCTGTACTTAGGCTTTTCTATGATGCTCACAGATACAGATGCACTTTTGCCGGCAAGAACTTCTTTGCGCAAATCCTGATCTAGATTGCGAGCTTTAAGCCGGTTTTCCGGTATCCTAGCAGCATGAGCACTAACTGAAGCAAAGCCATGGGCAGCATTGTACTCACGTAGGGTTAGGTTCAGCTCGCGGCTGCGCCCGGATGATGTCGGCGCCGCCGGTAAGCGGGGCCTTGCGCGTGGCCTCCGGCTCCTCCCCGAGCCTTTGCCGGGTCGATGTTCGCGCGATGGGCGTGGCCAGCGTGTTCATCGCCGCTTGAAGAGGTGTTGCCGGTGGTGCTGACGATGCTCCCGCGACGCCGGCGTCACGCTCCAGCGGTGGTTTTGCCGGGCGAGTCGATGCCGCACGTTCATCTCCTTGCTCTGCAGCTCCTTTGCCGGTGTTGACCGCACCAGCCATCATGACCTCCACGCTGCCGGCGGCGCGGCCAGCGCACAGCCATCTTGGCGGATCCGGCGCCACCAGCACCGGCGAGAGGTGCTGGCGCACAGGGACGGTGCCGAGGTAGACGCGGATGCTGCCGAACTCGATGGTGCGGCCGTTCTGCGGGAACTTGCCGCCGTTGGCGAAGCAGCCAGGCGTTATCGTTGATGAAGTCCATGTTGTAGATGCGTTCCACGAGCGCGGACACCGTGCGCTCGCCGTTGATGTCGAGGAGGCCCGCCACGAATATGAACTCCAGCAAGCGCCACTTCGGGCCCCACGGTGGGCGCCAAGCGTCGTCGTGGTGAACGAGCGGATGCCATGGGATGGCTTATCTTGGGGCCGAATGGACGCTAGAGGATTCGGGGAGGGTTTGTGACTAGATGGACGAACTTCCTGGATGCTTTCCTCAAGAACTTGGCCAAGGCCAGAGGTAGAAGAAGAAAGACACAAGGACGAACTCGCTCTAGATCACCATGTTCATTGATCTCACGGCAGGTTACAGGTTGTTCTCTCTTCGTCGATCGCGCGTATGAAAGAGGCTGCCCCCTCTCCTTATATAGGGGAGAGGGTGGCTTACGTAACAAGAAACCCTAATGGGATCTTTGACCGGACAAACTACTTTACAAAGATACTTTATAAAGCTACTTTAATCACAGATGACGCCGGGGTCTTCTTTAAACATGAAGGATGACGTCCTCCGGCTTCTTTGACCGTCATCCTCCTCCTTGTCCTCTAGTCTTCGTTTAAAGCTACTTTGCTTAGCTCATCCTTGTCTTTTAGCTCCTGACGGATTCTTTGACCTGCCGGTCAGGCATGTTCCTCCTTCCGGTGCGCCGGTGTCTTTCCTTCTCGGTTCCGGTATACCCCTCTTGGGGATACCGGCCTAGCTTCACTTAGCCAAACTCTATTCTCTTATACCGGCATGAACATTAAACCGGTATCTTGATGGGTGAGACCATCCGGTATGGCATACCTTTGGCATACCGGGGGTCATCCCCCCAACATACTTCGCTTCCGCTATGTGTTTTGTAATAGGATCTCTAGATCCACTATGATGTATTAAGACTGGATCATGTGATCCCTCTATGTAAGACAATTATGTGTTGTAATGAATGATGTGTTGTGATATCAATCTATTATGTCTCGCAAAAACAATATTCCTGGGATTGCGACGAAGGGCATAATAGGCATCTGGACTTAAAAGTCCGGGTGTTGACAAGTTGGTATCAGAGCCATTGTTGACCTTAGGAGACCCTAGTTAGAATGGACGTCCTGAAAAATTTAGTTTCAAAAACAAATGAAGTGAATATTTCTGAAAACTTATTCTCACTCTTACCCTTGAGATCTTTTCCAAAATAAGAAATCCCTGCTCTACCTTTCTTTGTAATCCTACATAAAATCTTGCACACTTGATCACTTCACTAACTTACTTATCCTAATTGCTCACAGATGGAATACCACTGGGAGTGCTATCAGCTTGGTCACGGAGGAGAACTGAGGTTCGAAAAGGATTTGAAGCAACTAGTAGAATATCTAGGACACCCGTATCCCGAGTTCTTCGGAACACCTCGCAATAATCAGTTGGGAGGACCACCTCGGTGGGAAGTTTCTGCTGATCTAGGAAGAAAGCTTGGAGCCCCAGTATGGGAAACCATATGGTTTTCTGTAACGGGAAACACCTGGAAGGAAGGACTAGTTAGAGCTATGCAAGAAGCAGTCGCCCGTTTGTGTGGACAAAATGAGAACAAGATCCGGAACACTCGTTTCATCTACTACCCAAGACATGACTCCAAGGGAAGAGCGATGACCATGCCACCACACACGAAGATGAACCACTATGTAGCACACCAGGACTTCAGGCTGTACAAAACCCGAAGGGATTTGGACAACGCCCTCGCCCTCCGCCAAACACCATAACCGTGAAGATGAAGAATTCCCCCTGAAGAGTAGTGTCACTAGAGCACTATCGTAGGTGTGAGTTTGTATCAGGATCCCCTTGTATCGTAGAGCGAATGAATGGTTCTTCAAACCAACGGTGTGTTAGATTTGTAATGTGTGATGCTTGGTATGAATGAAAAAGTGTTGTTGGTTTCTACCCCCTCAACACTACTCAAGTTTTGAAACCTTTTTAAATTTAACTCAAACAAACCATAGAAATTTCCCTCTTATCTTATCATCTATCTCAACCTTTAGATGGCCCCACCAACCCGCAGCGCCAACCAAGACGCAATGATGCAGATGATCCAGATGATGATGGAAGACCGCGAAGCCGAGAGAGCTGAACGACAAGCCAACATTGCTGCACTGCAGCAGATCGCTCAGAACAACAACGGCCATGGAAACCACGATCACCCTGGATCGAAGCTGAAGAATTTCCAAAACACTAATCCCCCAATGTTTAGTAAGACAGAAGAACCCCTTGATGCTGATGACTGGCTCCAAACAATGGAGAACAACCTTGAAGTTGCGGGAGTTGAAGCCGCAGAAAAAGTACTGTTCGCCACCCACTACCTCGCAGGACCTGCCAGAGCCTGGTGGACCAGCACCCGTGCCATGAATGCAGGACAGATGATGACCTGGGAAGACTTCAAGCTAAAGTTTAGCAAATACCATGTACCCCAAGGACTGATCAAGAAGATGAGAGACGAGTTCCGGGAACTCAAGCAAGGAAGAATGTCCGTGGTGGAATACCGCGACAGGTTTCTTACTCTGTCAAGGTACGCCCCGGATGAAACCGACACAAATGAGAAGAGGAAGGAAAGATTTCTGAACGGACTGCATGATGAGATGCAAACTGTGTTAGTGAACACTCCGTTCGCTGACCTCGAAGCCCTTGTGGACTCAGCCATACAGATGGAAGGAAAGCTGCATCAAGCCAACGAGAACCGCAAGAGAAGAATGATGAACCAGAGTGGACTCCACCATACCCAGAAGTACCGCAACAACTCCTCTGGAGGATTCACCCCAAGACACAACAAGCCCCCTGCTCAGAATTATCGCCCCGGCCTACACCAACAACAACGGAGGACCCCGAAGCCCGGAGGCAACCACAACATCAACCACAACAGTCACCATAACAACAACAACCCCAACAGCAACAACAACACTGGGAACAACAACAACACCAACACTGGCCCGAGGACTGGGAGCAATGCCATCCCCGTCACCCCAAAGGACAAGTCAACTGTGAACTGCTATGAATGTGGAGTTGTGGGTCACTACTCCAACGAGTGCCCCAAGAAGCTTGCGAAGATTGCCGCCAATACCACTGCACCTGCTCAGCAACAGCTCCGCTTTGCCGGGAGAAGGAACCAGAACAACAACAACGGTCGTTTCTACCACATGACTGCCAATGAAGCCCAGGAAGCACCCCAGGCCATGCCAAGTATGTTCCCCTGTTAATCTCACTGCTCAATCTTTCTTAGGAACCTAACTTTTCTTAAAATCTCGGGACGAGATTTGTTTAAGGGGGAAGGGTTTGTAACATCCCAAAAATTTCAAAACAACAAAATGAATTTCCCTAGTTCCAAATTTTGGAACCAACAAAAACTTTTATTAAATTAAGTTGATACATAGAGATCTTGTTTAATTCTTGTGCTATTGCCATGATTGCTTGTTTAATTAGTATTGAAATACTCTTAAACCCTAAACCTCACATTCCTTTTTACCATCCAAGTTAAAATAAATTAAAAAGAATTTAAATAAGAAAAGGCATATGTGCCTATGGCTATTTTTGTAAAACTTTACCCTAGGCTTTAACACCTTATTTAGAGGATTGGAAAACCTTCATAAACCGTATCTAGTACTGCTCAAACCCAATCCAAGTTGAAACAAAAGAAAATGAAAAGAAACTAAAAATGCCATAGAGGCATATGAGAGTAAAATGCAAATTTGTGAATTTGAGGATCTTGACCCTAAGACTTGTGGTGAATGGTGGGATCACTCCTATATACCATTTCAACACTCAACAACACCATTTGGGTCAAGACAAGTCAAATTAAAACTCAAATGCAACATATGCATGGAGGCATATGTGACACATAGCCATAATACCCAATTCTTGCCCTATGACTCTAAACCTTGACCAAATGATGTGAAACCATCTCTCAACCTAATATAACACTAAATTGACCCCAACCCATGTCCAAGTAAAGCAAGATCAACAATTTACAAGAATAATGAAATATGACACATCACCTCTTATGTGTTATGGCCATTTTTGCAAATCGTTGAACAAGACCATTTGAAATGGTTTCAATAGTTTGAAAATGTTTCTAAACTAATAAGAGTCACATTAGAGTCAAGAAAAGTCAAATCAAATGGAGAGAAATCAAATAGGGAGAAAATCCCATTTTCACTCACATACACATTTAGCCACTTTTGCGAATCTTCAACCAAGGCCACTTTGGCTTGTGCCATTGCTTGTGAAACACTCATATATCAAAAACAAACCCTTTTGCACCAAAGAAACACAAATCAAATCAAAGAAAAATTCAAATTCAACAAACATGTGATATTGGTCAAATTGTCACTTTATATTATCTTACCCACTTTGAGCCCTTTTAGTAAGAGATTCTTAAACCAAACCCTAACAACTATTTGCACCTCATCCAAGACCTCATCAAGATGAGCAATTTTGATGTTGACCACTTTGACCAGATCGTTGACCATTGCTCAAAATAGTCAAGCCAAGATGCTATGTTGAAACAAATTCTAGATTCCCTCAAATTTTAGATTTTTCACAAATCCTTTCCAAATCTCAAACCAATGCCACACATTGCTGCACAACATCTTTTAGAACCCATCCATCACAAAAATTGGTCAAAATTCATCACACATGAGACCTTGTTAAATAATCAAAATGATGCCATAGAGGTACAACCACTATTCCACCCACTCTCCTATCACCTCACCTCTCTCTCCCTTGTGCTCATCCACACTATCTGGTGCCCAAACCCACCTAGCATGACCTCACCAAGTACATGGTCACCTCCCATCACCACCATGCCCAAGAATCTTGTCTTATGTCACATATACTTTGACAAATATTAGATGTACATGCTCTAGACCCCTCTCCACTTGTTCACCTTGTCAATTCACCTGGACTCACCCCACTTG
This sequence comes from Lolium rigidum, assembly GCF_022539505.1. Taxonomy (NCBI): domain Eukaryota; kingdom Viridiplantae; phylum Streptophyta; class Magnoliopsida; order Poales; family Poaceae; genus Lolium; species Lolium rigidum. The sequence continues at coordinate 62,641,442 of NC_061514.1, read as the reverse complement.
ACCAAGCCATGGACCCAGGGATAAAGATTTTGCACAAAAAAATGCCAAGACATGACCATGCCACTCCAAATGACATCACATGCCAACCCTTGTCCTCCTCCCTCTCTAGTCACACTCACCTTGTCAAATAAGCTTCACTCACCTCACTGACCCCCACCATGCCAAGTTTGACCTCAGGAGAAGCATAGCATAGCCCATGTCACACCATGCCACTCACATGCTCACCACCATGCACCCACCTGCCCTGGCTCTTTTCCCTCTCTCTCACCATGTCATTCCACTTGAAATTGACCCTAGACACCTGCCAGACATGACCCTATGTCAAGGAGAGCAAGTGGATGACCACAACACTCGTGCCAAGCCACTTGATCACCCTCCCGTGGACACCATCACCTCCCTGCGTGCACACTGCATCCCATCGCGTCCCACCGCGCCACTAGCCTCCTCTCACCTCAGAACACCTACTAGACACGGACGTTGACCCTCTCCCGCGCCAGGACGACGCCAGGACGTGAGGACGTCGACGTTGGCCACGTCCTCGTGCGCACTGCACACGACACCAACACACTCGCCACTATGCACGCGTCATCACCTAACCATGAGCTCACTCTCTGACGCCCAAGCCACGCCGGAGAGCCCTGCACACGACGTGCACCGTGACGTCGCCCGCCATGACCTCCACGACGCGTTCCCGTCCCTGGAGCCTATATAAGCAGCCCTCCGCGCCTTGGACATCACCCCACCACCCAGCAGCTTCACTCCCTCCCTCCTAAAGCCTCCCTCTCTCCCTCCTTGCCGCACACCGGCGTCCACAAGCTCATCACGGCCACCGGCGGCATCCCTCAAAAGCGCCCAGATTTTTATCACCATAGCCCCCGAGCCCTATAGAAAAGTTGTAGCCCTTGGAAATACCTTTCCAACGCAACAAACCACGCCTCAATCCGAGCTCCGAGGTGAAAGTTAGAGCCCCCGCAAGGTTGCAGAATCGCGAGGTAGGCGATGAACCAGCGCCGTCCGATCCCGATCCAGCGCACCGCGTGCGTCGCCTGCACCCGACGTGCATGCCCCATGCACGTGTGGCCCAGGCCGCCGCTGGGCCGGCCCATTTCGTTTCCCGCCCCCGTTTGAATTCAAATTGCTTTATTTCTTTTTCAGTGAAATTGCTATCAGATGCCTTGCTAAATATTTAATAACTCCAAATATACTTGGCCAAATTTTACAAATTTTATATATTTGGAAAGCTTAGGATTTTATCTACACAATGCCACTGTATTGAACCCTAGATCTATTATAGAATTAAAGTAGCAAAATAAACAAGTCAGGGACTTTTGTGACTTAGAATAATTATTAAAAATCAACCAAAAATTCTTTTTAGTTAATTCCAACTCCTATAATTCACATTTCACTTATACTAATTGTTCCTGCAAAAATATTCCATGCTTACTTTGAATGATCATGGCCTAGTTTAATTAAAGGACTTTATGACTATTTCTAGTCAAAGATATTGTCCAAAACTATGAATAAATCTTATGGGAGTGTTTCTCTCATTTAAACCTTGTCATGAACAATTCAAAATGAGGTAGGTACTCTGGTCATTTAGGTCTCATATGAATTGTTGATGATATTAAATCCTTACCATGTTAGGATTAAATGATATGAGGTGTTCACCTCATTTAAGTCATTTTCTCAAATGATAAGTGTGAAGAGGTTGACTTTGGTCAACCTAGGTCACATATTATTCATGAGAGAAATTAAATCTTAAGAAGATAATGAGAGGAAATTATTTCTCTAAGTAATTGAAAATAACACCTAAGTTAGTATGAGAGGAAATTATTTTTCTTAATTAATAAGAAAACACATCCACCAACTTAATAGTAATATGTGATGCTAGTTTAAGTGTGTGAACCATGTTTGTGCTTAGCTTATAAAATAGTTTGGTATGATGATTGTGTACCTCGTATTCGTATTTTAGACGCTAGTACCGAGGAGTACCAGGAGGAGGAGGAGGTCTACTTCCAAGGAGAGGAAGACCACTTTGACCAATACGCCAACCAAGGCAAGCTATACTCTTGCAAGCTAATATTCTTGCTAAGTGCAAAGCTCTACAAGAGCGAGGCACCACCACATTTTACTTTATGCTTATTGAGCCCCTCCCAAGTTTTTACTTACAAACTTTTACTTACAAGATTTATTGCTTTGGTTTTATCAAAGTACTTTTTGATTCATGATTCACTTGGTCTAGAGTAGAACAAGATCATCAAATTTAGCCTAGAGCAATGAAAGCCGGATAGCACCCCTCATGATTAGTTGCTAGTGCTAACAAATAAAATTGACTACTCTAGATGGGAACTTGTGAAATGAAATGACTTTGAAAACCTTGGAATGATGAGTCATTCTATTGAAAGATTTTGAAGGTGAATGTGACTTGTGAATGACATGGTGAACTTTACAAAAACTGATGGTTGGGTTCGGATGCGATACCATTCCAATTTTACAAGTACCCCCACAATACCCGATATGGGTAGGGCTTAACTAGAAGTTTATGTATCTTAGTATGGGTTCCCTCTAAACAAGCGTCATCGGGGTTATGCCAAGGCTGCCTCCAAAGAAATATGGAATGATGTGATATGACGTGAATATGAGGTGAATGTCCGGCCCAAGCCTCGTGCAGTTCCCGAGCTGACAGTTTGTCTTCACCGGGAGGCCAAGCTCATGGGGAGAGGTGCCTATACTAGGATATGTAAGTGAAAGGTTATGGTTGGTAGTCCGCACACGGAGTGTGATAAATCGGGGCCGATTCACCCTGACGGATTATTGCAAATGTTGTGGCCCAAGTGTACGACCTCTGCGAGTGTAGAACTATTCGAATAGCCGCGTCCACGGTTATGGACGGTTGGAAAGGCCATACTCGTTACGTCATCGGACCATTTTCAAAAATGTGACATGTGAAGGGTGACTTGTGATTTGAACTTGAAATGGTGACTTTGACTTGAATCACAACAGAGTTGTGGGAATGACACTAATGTTCCCACTTGAGTTAGTTAGCAAATGAAGAGGCTTTTACTAAATGCTTATGAAATAAAATTGGCTTTATGCAAATAAACTTAGAGCTTAGCACCCCCTTACTATAGTTGATAGTGCTTACATTAGTATTAGTTTGCGAGTACTTTAAAGTACTCATGGCTTTGTCCCTGGCTATTCAAATGGCCGGACTATGAAGGAGAACAGCGAGTACGAGGAAGATGGACAGCAGGACGTCTACGACAACTAGGATCACTCCCGACGTCAACGGCTTGCTCGTGGAACAGATGGACCACGACCGCTATTACTTCGCTTCCGCTATGTGTTTTGTAATAGGATCTCTAGATCCACTATGATGTATTAAGACTGGATCATGTGATCCCTCTATGTAAGACAATTATGTGTTGTAATGAATGATGTGTTGTGATATCAATCTATTATGTCTCGCAAAAACAATATTCCTGGGATTGCGACGAAGGGCATAATAGGCATCTGGACTTAAAAGTCCGGGTGTTGACATCAAGTAACATCAAGAGAAGAAGCATCAACATCATAATTTGTTTTAATAATATAATCAAAAGGCAACTTCATTCTCTTTCTAGGGAAGTGTTCCATACCTTTCTTGAGATGGAATTGATACTTAATATTTCCTTCTTTCATATCAATAATAGCTCCAACAGTTCGAAGAAAGGGTCTTCCCAAAACAATAGGACAAGATGCATTGCATTCAATATCCAAGACAACAAAATCAACGGGGACAAGGTTATTGTTAACCGTAATGTGAACATTATCAATCCTCCCCAAAGGTTTCTTTATAGAATTATCAGCAAGATTAACATCCAAATAACAATTTTTCAATGGTGGCAAGTCAAGCATACCATAAACTTTCTTAGGCATAACAGAAATACTTGCACCAAGATCACATAAAGCATTACAATCAAAATCATTGAGTTTCATCTTAATGATGGGCTCCCAACCATCTTCCAACTTCCTAGGAATAGAAGCTTCAAGTTTTAATTTCTCTTCCCTAGCTTTAATGAGAGCATTTGTAATATGTTTTGTAAAGGCTAAATTTATAGCACTAGCATTAGGACTTCTAGCAAGTTTTTATAAGAACTTAATAACTTTAGAGATATGACTGATACGTCTCCAACGTATCGATAATTTCTTATGTTCCATGCTACATTATTGATGATATCTACATGTTTTATGCACATTATATGTCGTATTTACGCATTTTCTGGAACTAACCTATTAACAAGATGCCGAAGAGCCGATTCTTTGTTCTACGTTGTTTTTGGTTTCGAAATCCTAGTAAGGAAATATTCTCGGAATTGGACGAAATCAACGCCCAGGTTCCTATTTTGCCCGGAAGCATACAGAACACCCGAGAGCCGTCAGAGAGGGGCTACGTGGGGCCCACACATGGTGGCGGCGCGGCCCAAGCCCTGGCCGCGCCGCCCTAGTGTCTGGCCCCACCAGACCCCCTCCGAGGCTGCCCTTTCGCCTACAAATAGCCTCCGTCGCGAAACCCCCAGTACCGAGAGCCACGATACGGAAAACCTTCCAGAGACGCCGCCGCCGCGAATCCCATCTCGGGGGATTCAGGAGATCGCCTCCGGCACCCCGCCGGAGAGGGGAATCATCCCCGGAGGACTCTTCATCGCCATGATCGCCTCCGGAGTGATGAGTGAGTATTTCACCCCTGGACTATGGGTCCATAGCGGTAGCTAGATGGTCGTCTTCTCCTAATTGTGCTTCATTGTTGGATCTTGTGAGCTGCCTAACATGATCAAGATCATCTATCCGTAATACTATATGTTGTGTTTGTCGGGATCCGATGGATAGAGAATACTATGTTATGGTGATTATCAATCTATTGTTTATGTGTTGTTTATGATCTTGCATGCTCTCCGTTATTAGTAGAGGCTCTGGCCAAGTTTTTGCTCTTAACTCCAAGAGGGAGTATTTATGCTCGATAGTGGGTTCATGCCTTCATTGACACCTGGGACGAGTGACGAAAGTTCTAAGGTTGTGATGTGCTTGTTGCCACTAGGGATAAAACATTGATTCTATGTCTAAGGATGTAGTTGTCGATTACATTACGCACCATACTTAATGCAATTGTCTGTTGCTTGCAACTTAATACCGAAAGGGGTTCGGATGATAACTCTGAAGGTGGACTTTTTAGGCATAGATGCGGTTGGATGGCGGTCTATGTACTTTGTCGTAATGCCCAATTAAATCTCACTATATTTATCATATCATGTATATGCATTGTTATGCCCTTCTCTATTTTGTCAATTGCCCGACTGTAATTTGTTCACCCAACATGCTTTTATCTTATGGGAAAGACACCTCTAGTGAACTCGTGGACCCCGGTCCTATTCTTTACATCGCATACAATCTATCGCAATTGTTCTTTACTTGTTTTCTTCGCAAACAATCATCTTCCACACAATACGGTTAATCCTTTGTTACGAGCAAGCCGGTGAGATTGACAACCTCATCTGTTTCGTTGGGGCAAAGTACTTTGGTTGTGTTGTGCGGGTTCCACGTTGGCGCCGGAATCCCCGTTGTTGCGCCGCATCACATTTCGCCACCATCAACCTTCAACGTGCTTCTTGGCTCCTCCTGGTTCGATAAACCTTGGTTTCTTTCTGAGGGAAAACTTGCCACTGTGCGCATCATACCTTCCTCTTGGGGTTCCCAACGGACATGTACATTTACGCGCATCAAGCCTGTTTTCTGGCGCCGTTGCCGGGGACCTGAAGAAAAGTTACACCCGAGAGATTTCTACCTCCCACGTCAACTACACGCCAGCAACTATTTTCTGGCGCCGTTGCCGGGGAGATCAAGACACGCTGCAAGGGGAGTCTCCACTTCTCAATCTCTTTACTTTGTTTTTGTCTTGCTTTATTTTATTTACTACTTTGTTTGCTGCACCTAAACAAAACACAAAAAAATTAGTTGCTAGTTTTACTTTATTTACTGTCTTGCTCTCTATATCAAAAACACAAAAAAATTAGTCACTTGTCTTTGCTTAGTTTACTTTATTACTGTTAAAATGAATAATCCTGAAGTTGAAGTTCGTTCTTTTAAGCAACAAGGGGGAGAAAGTTTTAAAGATGCTTGGTATAGAATTGGTAAAGCTCATCATAGGTGCATTAAGAAACACTCCACCACTATCCTTCTTAGGAACTTTTATGTTGGTTTATCTAGTTGGAATAGGTATGTTCTTGATACTCTTTCGGGAGGCAATTTCCTAGGTACTCCCGCTTTAGAAGCTAGTTGCATCATTGAGAGTCTAGTTGGAATACCACCTGTTAATGAAGTTAAAACTGAAATCTCTCTTGAGGATGTTATGAAAAAATTGGAAACCATAGAGAAAATTTTTCCAAGTATCGAAACTTAATTGGAAATGTTATTGGATAAAACTGATGAACTTGATAAATCCCTAGGAGGAATTGATGAAAGAATTAGTGTCCTAGGAACTTGTGTTGTTCATGATAATCAAACTAATAGGATTGATGAACTTGAAAAAGCTATGGGAACCTTGGGTTCAACCTTTTCTTCTCTCAAGTATAATGAGAAAGCTTATGTGGGTAAAGAGCAAAAATTCATGTATGCCTCTAAAGTGCCTAAACAAAAGAATTATTATAGGCCTAAAATTGCTAAAACCCCTAGCACCACCATAGAAAATTTAGATAATGGAGCACCTAAAGTACCCTCTGCAACAAGTTGTGTTTGCAAGAAAAACAATGTTGATGCTTCTTCGTTTGAAAATACTTGATTTACACTTTCTGCGCCTAGCTGAAAGGCGTTAAAGAAAAGCGCTTATGGGAGACAACCCATGTTTTTACTACAGTACTTTGTTTTATATTTGAGTCTTGGAAGTTGTTTACTACTGTAGCAACCTCTCCTTATCATGTTTTTGTGCCAAGTAAAGTTTCTATGTTAAAGTTGATGTTATATTTGGGATCGCTGCGCGTGAAACAGCATTGCTGTCTGTCACGAATCTGGGCACAAGTCTCTGTAGAAAATTCGAAAAAATCTGCCAATTTACGAGCGTGATCCTCAGATATGTACGCAACTTTCATTAGTTTTGAGTTTTCCATTTGAGCAAGTCTGGTGCCATTTTAAAATTCGTCTTTACGGACTGTTCTATTTTTGACAGATTCTGCCTTTTATTTCGCATTGCCTCTTTTGCTATGTTGGATGAATTTCTTTGATCCATTAATGTCCAGTAGCTTTATGCAATGTCCAGAAGTGTAAAGAATGTTTGTGTTACCTCTGAACATGTGAATTATTAATTGTGCACTAACCCTCTAATGAGTTTGCTTGAAGTTTGGTGTGAAAGAAGTTTTCAAGGGTCAAGAGAGGAGTATGATATACTATGATCAAGAGGAGTGAAAGCTCTAAGCTTGGGGATGCCCCCGTGGTTCACCCCTGCATATTTTAAGAAGACTCAAGCGTCTAAGCTTGGGGATGCCCAAGGCATCCCCTTCTTCATCGACAACATCATCGAGTTCCTCCCCTGAAACTATATTTTTATTCGGTCACATCTTGTGTTCTTTGCTTGGAGCGTCGGTTTGTTTTTGTTTTTGTTTTTGTTTGAATAAAATGGATCCTAGCATTCACTTTGTGGGAGAGAGACACGCTCCGTTGTTGCATATGGACAAATATGTCCTTAGGTTTTACTCATAATGTTCAAGGCGAAGTTTCTTCTTCGTTAAATTGTTATATGGTTGGAATTGGAAAATGCTACATGTAGTAATTCTAAAATGTCTTGGATAATGTGATACTTTGCAATTTTTGTGCTCATGATTAAGCTCTTGCATCATATACTTTGCACCCATTAATGAAGAAATACATAGAGCTTGCTTAAATTTGATTTGCATATTTGATCTCTCTAAGGTCTAGATAATTCTAGTATTGAGTTTTGAACAACAAGGAAGACGGTGTAGAGTCTTATAATGTTTACAATATGTCTTTTATGTGAGTTTTGCTGCACCGGTTCATCCTTGAGTTTGCTTCAAATAACCTTGCTAGCCTAAACCTTGTATCGAGAGGGAATACTTCTCATGCATCCAAAATCCTTGAGCCAACCACTATGCCATTTGTGTCCACCATACCTACCTACTACATGGTATTTCTCCGCCATTCCAAAGTAAATTGCTTGAGTGCTACCTTTAAAATTCCATCATTCACCTTTGCAATATATAGCTCATGGGACAAAATAGCCTTAAAAACTATCGTAGTATTGAATATGTACTTATGCACTTTATCTCTTATTAAGTTGCTTGTTGTGCGATAACCATGCTTCGGGGACGCCATCAACTATTCTTTGTTGAATATCATGTGAGTTGCTATGCATGTCCGTCTTGTCCGAAGTAAGAGGGATCTACCACCTTAATGGTTGGAGCATGCATATTGTTAGAGAAGAACATTGGGCCGCTAACTAAAGCCATGAATCATGGTGGAAGTTTCAGTTTGGACATATATCCTCAATCTCATATGAGAATAATAATTGTTGCTACATGCTTATGCATTAAAGAGGAGTCCATTATCTGTTGTCCATGTTGTCCCGGTATGGATGTCTAAGTTGAGAATAATCAAAAGCGAGAAATCCAAAATGCGAGCATTCTCCTTAGACCTTTGTACAGGCGGCATGGAGGTACCCCTTTGTGACACTTGGTTGAAACATGTGCATTGCGAAGATCCGGTAGTCCAAGCTAAGTAGGACAAGGTGCGGGCACTATTAGTATACTATGCATGAGGCTTGCAACTTGTAAGATATAATTTACATAACTCATATGCTTTATTACTACCGTTGACAAAAAAATTTCATGTTTTCAAAATAAAAGCTCTAGCACAAATACAGCAATCGATGCTTTCCTCTTTGAAGGACCTTTCTTTTACTTTTATTGTTGAGTCAGTTCACCTATCTCTCTCCACCTCAAGAAGCAAACACTTGTGTGAACTGTGCATTGATTCCTACATACTTGCATATTGCACTTGTTATATTACTTTATGTTGACACTATCCATGAGATATACATGTTATAAGTTGAAAGCAACCGCTGAAACTTAATCTTCCTTTGTGTTGCTTCAATACCTTTACTTTGATTTATTGCTTTATGAGTTAACTCTTATGCAAGACTTATTGATGCTTGTCTTGAAGTACTATTCATGAAAAGTCTTTGCTTTATGATTCAGTTGTTTACTCATGTCATTACCATTGTTTTGATCGCTGCATTCATTACATATGTTTACAAATAGTATGATCAAGATTATGATGGCATGTCACTTCGGAAATTATCTTTGTTATCGTTTTACTCTGCTCGGGACGAGCAGTAACTAAGCTTGGGGATGCCGATACGTCTCCAACGTGTCGATAATTTCTTATGTTCCATGCTACATTATTGATGATATCTACATGTTTTATGCACATTATATGTCGTATTTACGCATTTTCCGGAACTAACCTATTAACAAGATGCCGAAGAGCCAGTTGCTGTTTTCTGCTGTTTTTGGTTTCAGAAATCCTAGTAAGGAAATATTCTCGGAATTGGACGAAATCAAAGTAATGCATATCCGGGGTGACTGACCTTTTCAACTTACTTCTTTTCCTTGCTATCTATCAAAAAGCCAATACCGACGCTCGCTTATCAGCTTACCAGTTCAACAAACCTCCTTGCTCTGCCTTTTATACCAGATGCCTCCTCTCTTAAACCAAGGCATACTCTACTGGCTTTCCTTCTCTAAACTCTTCTTTATCCGCTATCTGTGTTATTCCACCATCAACCTTCAATGTGCTTCTTGGCTCCTCCTGGTTCGATAAACCTTGGTTTCTTTCTGAGGGAAAACTTGCCACTGTGCGCATCATACATTCCTCTTGGGGTTCCCAACGGACGTGTACATTTACGCGCATCAATGACAATCATCAAAATCTAAACCATTATGATCTACACAATTCTCAAAAATTTCAGCACTATTATCACAAACAGTTTCAGCAGTTTCAGACAATTTTGCACGCATTGTACTAGGAGTAGAAACATTGCCAACACCAATTATTTTACCATTGATAGTAGGAGGTTTAGCAACATGTGAAGAATCAACATTACTAGTGGTGGTAATAGTCCAAACTTTAGCTACATTATTCTCTTTAGCAAGTTTTTCTTTTTCTTCTCTATCCCGCCTAGCATGCAATTCAGCCAACATTCTAATATTATCATTAATTCGAACTTGGATAGCATTTGTTTTAGCAAACTTAGTATCTTTAACACCAGGCATAACTTTCAGTTTTAAAAGATCAACATCAAGAGCAAGACTATCAACCTTAGAAGCAAGAACATCAATTTTACCAAGCTTTTCCTCAACAGTTTTATTAAAAGCAGTTTGTGTACTAATAAATTCTTTAAGCATGACTTCAAGACCAGAGGGTACACTCTTATTATTGTTGTAAGAATTACCATAGGAATTACCATAACCACTACCTTTATTCGAAGGATATGGCCTATAGTTGTTGTTACCATAATTATTCCTATAAGCATTGTTGTTCAAATTATTATTCTTAATGAAATTCACATCAACATGCTCTTCTTGAGCAACCAATGAAGCTAAAGGAACATTATTAGGATCAACATGAGATCTACCATTAACAAGCATAGACATAATAACATCAATCTTATCACTCAAAGAAGAGGTTTCTTCAACAGAATTTACCTTCTTACCTTGAGGAGTTCTTTTAGTATGCCACTCAGAGTAATTGATCATCATATCATCAAGAAGCTTTGTTGCAGCACCCAAAATGATGGACATAAAAGTACCTCCAGCAGCTGAATCCAATAGGTTCCTCGAGGAAAAATTCAATCCTGCATAAAAGGTTTGGATGATCATCCAAGTAGTTAGTCCATGGGTAGGGCAATTCTTTACCAAAGATTTCATTCTCTCCCATGCTTGAGCAACATGTTCATTATCTAATTGCTTAAAATTCATAATGCTACTTCTCAAATATATAATCTTAGAAGGAGGATAATATTTACTAATAAAAGCATCTTTACATTTAGTCCATGAATCAATACTATTCTTAGGCAAAGATAGCAACCGGTCTTTAGCTCTTCCTCTTAAGGAGAAAGGAAACAGTTTCAATTTTATAATATCACCATCTATATCCTTATACTTTTGCATTTCACAAAGTTCAACAAAATTATTAAGATGGGCAGCAGCATAATCATTACTAACACCAGAAAATTGCTCTCTCATAACAAGATTCAGTAAAGCAGGTTTAATTTCATAAAATTCTGCTGTAGTAGCAGGTGGAGCAATAGGATTCCATATAAAATCATTATTATTTGTGCTAGTGAAATCACACAACTTAGTATTTTCAGGAGTATTCATCTTAACAGTAGTAAAAGTAAACTAAGCAAACAGAATAAAGTAAAAACAAGTAACTAATTTTTTTGTGTGTTTTTGATATAGAGAAAGCAAGACATAAAATAAAGTAAAGTAAAGCAACTAATTTTTTTGTGTGTTTTTGATATAAAGCAAACAAGACAGAAAATAAAATAAAGTAAAGCAAGACAATAAACAAAGTAAAGAGATTGGATGTGAGAGACTCCCCTTGCAGCGTGTCTTGATCTCCCCGGCAACGGCGTCAGAAATTTAGCTTGATAACGCGTGAAGCACACGTCCGTTGGGAACCCCAAGTGGAAGGTGTGATGCGTATAGTAGCAAGTTTCCCTCAGTATGACACCAAGGTTTATCGAACCAGTAGGAGATGAAGGCCACGTGAAGGTTGTTGGTGGAGGAGTGTAGTGCGGCGCAATACCTGTGATTCCGGCGCCAACGTGGAACCTGCACAACACAATCAAAATACTTTGCCCCAACGTAACAGTGAGGTTGTCAATCTCACCGGCTTGTTGAAAACAAAGAATTAAACGTATGGTGTGGAGAATGATGTTTGTTTGCGCAGAACAACAGAGAACAGAGATTGCAGTAGATTGTATTTCAGATGTAAAAGAATGGACCGGGGTCCACAGTTCACTAGTGGTGTCTCTCCAATAAGATAAATAGCATGTCGGGTGAACAAATTACAGGTGGGCAATTGACAAATAAAGATTCATATACATATCATGATGATCACTATGAGATTTAATCAGGGCATTACGACAAAGAACATAGACCGCCATCCAGCATGCATCTATGCCTAAAAAGTCCACCTTCGGGTTAGCATCCGCACCCCTTCCAGTATTAAGTTGCAAAACACACACAATTGCATTAAGTATGATGCGTAATGTAATCAACACAAATATCCTTAGACAAAGCATCGATGTTTTATCCCTAGTGGCAACAACACATCCACAACCTTAGAACTTTCCATCACTTGTCCCGGATTCAATGGAGGCATGAACCCACTATCGAGCATAAATACTCCCTCTTGGAGTTACAAGTATCAACTTGGCCAGAGCCTCTACTAGCAACGGAGAGCATGCAAGAACATAAACAACAAATATATGATAGATCAATAATCAACTTGACATAGTATTCCATATTCATCGGATCCCACCAAACACAACATGTAGTATTACAAATAGATGATCTTGATCATGTTAGGCAGCTCACAAGATCTAAACATGATAGCACAAGAGGAGAAGACAACCATCTAGCTACTCCTATGGACCCATAGTCCAAGGATGAACTACTCACGCATCAGTCCGGAGGCGGGCATGGTGATGTAGAGCCCTCCGGTGATGATTTCCCTCTTCGGCAGGGTGCCGGAGGCGATCTCCAGAATCCCCCGAGATGGGATTGGCGGTGGCAGCGTCTCTGGAACTTTTTCCGTATCGTGGCTCTCGGTACTAGGGTTTTCGCGACGGAGACTTTAAGTAGGCGGAAGGGCAGAGTCGGAGGAGGCTCGAGGGCCCCACACCATAGGGTGGCGCATGCCCCTCCTTGGCTGCGCCGCCCTATGGTTAGGGCGCCTCGTGGCCCCTCTCCGTATCCTCTTCGGTCTTCTGGAAGCTCCATGGAAAAATAAGACCGTGGGCTTTTGTTTCGTCCAATTTCGAGAATATTTCCTGTGTAGGATTTCTGAAACCAAAAACAGCAGAAAACAGGAACTGGCGCTTCGGCATCTTGTTAATAGGTTAGTGCCGGAAAATGCATCAAAACATCATAAAGTGTGAACAAAACATGTAGGTATTGTCATAAAACTAGCATGTAACATAAGAAATTATAGATACGTTGGAGACGTATCAGATGCCCTGATGCTTCCCTTTAGGGTTGATGATCAGGTTGAAGTCACCGGCCACAACCGACGGACCTACGTGTAACTCTCAAATATCCTGCAGCTCCTGCATGAAAGAGCGCTTCTCCACATCACTTTGCGGTCCACAAACCCCTATGAACCACCAGTTATGCCCTCCACCAACAGTGATTCTAGCCGTGGTCGCATTCATCGTCAAGTGCGGGTTGGATATTGATACCAAGGCAGATTGCCAGGCCAACAGAATCCCACCCCTAGTGCCCTCGGCTGGAAGGTAGAAGAAACCATCAAAGACGGGCCCAAGGCAGTCCCGCACCACACGATCTGACATGGTCGCCGTCTTGGTTTCCTGAAGGAAAACCACAGCCGCTCACGAGGGCGAGATGGCCCGAGAAACAGCAAGACGTCTGGCAGGTGAGTTTAGTCCACACACATTCCAAATGGCGATACAAATGTCAATCATGTCATCCATTATTACAACTCGGGAAAAGCTTTAGGTGATGACCCTAGCAAATGTACCGAAATAAGGAGTAAACAAATCACTTCAGGCATTCCACCGGTGCGTCACAAGAGGACATGAGGTCTGCATGTGTCCACCCAAAGAGACGAAGAACCACGTCAAGGTGTTGCTGTCAGAGGGGTCTGGCGAACAAGTCAAGGTAGGCATCCAACACATCATTACCAATGAATTATCCCTCTCGAGCAATGCCTAGCCTAGTCATCAGTGTGCGATGCTGCTGGCGAATAGGCGCGCCTGCTAACGAGGCGGCTCCTCGGAAATGCCCACCATGAGGGGCTTAGGGTTAGAGGAAGGCGACGATGGAGATTCCAGGAGCGAGAGTAGGAACGACGTACCCAGGTTCACGTCCCCGCGGTGGAGGATCGCTACGTCCTGCTAGCAATCCACTCTATGAATATATGTGTACAGGGGGCCACCGTAGGCGGAGTTGTATCTAGTCTAGTTCTAATCCGCGGGTTGCGATATCTAGGTGTATCGACTGTATGTTTTTTTTGTCTGTCTGAATATATCTAAGGGGTGCCCCTGCTTGGCTTTATATATGCAACCAAGCTAGGGTTTATAAGAGCCCTAGTATTTTACGAATTGGAGTCTTCTTTCTTGTAATCGAAGTTGATATTATATGCGGGTCCAGCTTGTCAAGTACTTGTACTGGTCCATCTTCATAATCTGCACCGGGTATAGCAATGTCGGGTACCCGAAGGGTAATACCCACAACACCTGCCGCGAGTCGACCACGAATCATGCCACTACGCCTCACATGCCAGTATAGGTCTTCTTCTTCCTGCACTTCTTGGAAGGCATGCCGAGCATTGGGGAGATGTGCTTCCTGCACGCACTGCAAAATTCTGCGAAGTCCACGCCCAGAGACTGGCTGGCTAAGTCCACGGCCATAGGCCTGACAGTGGGGTGGGTCTTGTCGGCTGGCGAGATACTGATTGAAAACGTCTCTAGGGAAGATCTGGGGGAGCCCACCACGGCAGATTCACCCGAGCTAGATAGGGGCTCCCACACTGCAGGGAGCTAGCAGGGGAAGACAAGAGACCGTCACTGGGGAGCTGGCAATTTTGCAACCGCATAGCCCTAAACCTGCTGGAATCGTCCCTGTCTGAATCTGATTCAAAACTTCCAGCAGTCTTGCATTCTCCCTCCTCCCAATCATCCTCCTCCACCCAGCAACGTGGCATCACCCGAGTGGGCGCTGGCCGGTCTTCCGTGGGGCCATGCGCAAGACACACCGCGGCATCATGGGCCAAAAGCTCACCGGCCGCAGAGGTGGGGTCCACGGGAGGAGAGGATCTCCCAGTAATATTCCTGGGCCGCCAGCCCCACGCCGACGCGTGGCGAGACCGGAGAGGCCACTGCCAATGCGCCAGCCAACGGCCCTAGGAGCAGGTCCACGCTGATCCTGTCTCCCCGCAGAGCTTGACCGCTTTTCTCCGACAGCAGCGCTGCGCGACTGCCAGTCCCCGTGTCACCTTGCCTTTCCACGTTATCATCTTCAACCTCCGGCCAGGGAGTCACCTCCATCGCCGTGTTGATGGTAACTCAATCTGAGGATCGCAGCTCTCCCCCGTTGCAAAGCGATATGGACGCTGGAAGCAGATTCAGTGCTCTCCTTTGTTTAGCTGTTTCAACTGTCGTTCTTTCATTTTCTTTTGAGCTGGTCTGGATACACCATATGGCTTTGCTACTTTCGTTTTCCTGTTCTGCTTCTAAAAGCCTCTCAGACATGCTTGCGTACTGTAAAAGCATGTGCATGTGCGGGTTTTCTTGATGTTATCAATGGAACCTGTTATGGTGATCCCCGTTGATCCAAAAAAGAATCTTCGGACGCTTCTAGCGAGCGGCTCCATGTCCGTTGGTCATTCTAAGAGGATCCCCAGCCGTTGGGCTCCCCAGGCTGAAATCCGGTGCTATTTAGCGCTGGATGGATGTATTTTTTGGCCTGGGAAGGCCCATTTTCCCAGTGGCGAGCCCATGGTCGCCTTGACCCACCGCGTGCATAGCGACGGTGCCGCCGGGAAGGGCAACCGTCGGAGTGCCCTCGTCGCTTTGAACCGCCGTAATGGTCCGCGAAGTGGTCTGGAGAGCCCAAACGCGTCGTCGGGAACGGTCGAAGTCGTCTCGAAGCGACAACCGCCGTAATGGAGCATGAACTCCGAGGAAGAGCAACCGCCGCTCTCTTCGTCGAGAGAACTACATATACGGTTTCGAACGGCCGACGCCATTCATCTATTCTCTCCTCCATCTTCTGTCAACCATGAGCGACTGGTCTTGGCCATCGGACACCGACAGCGAGGGGAAGCCGCCAGGATGGCGCCATTGGTGGGATCGAGCTGCTTCGTCCAGCAGCGACGATTCCCCCCCGCCGTCCAGCGAGGACGAATGGGACGACGACGAGGAGGAGGACGAAGAGGCCGAGGAGCAGGCCGTGGAGCCGGCCGTGGAGCCGCCCGAGGAGCAGCCCGAGGAGCCGGCCGAGGAGCAGGCCGAGGAAGAAGCCGAGGAGCAGGCGGAGGAGGAGGACGACGCAGAGGCGAAGGAATCACCTTCCTCCGACGAGGAGGTGACGAGCCGGAAGCACCGCCGCCACGACGATGAGGCGGGGCCATCTAGGAAGAAGTAGTAGTTTACGTTTGTTTTTAAGTTTTTATATGTAATTTTTATGTTTATTCGAACTATATATAATTATGTTTATTCGAACTATATATAATTTGACTATGTTGAGAGTTCAAATCTTGAGTTCGACGATGGTCTTGCCGTAGATCGGGAAGACAAGGGTACTGCCGTAGATCGGGAAGACGAGGGTATTGCCGAAGAAACACATGCCATTGTCGCCGACAGGTCGGGGCCAGCAAACGTTTCCCGCGATTTTCTCTCATCCGGAGTCCCCGAGCGCTCCCCGGGGGCCGGGGATGGCTCGGGCTCCCGGACGGATGAAAGGCCTAATCCGGACGAAAACGAGGAACCGGGGGCGCGACTGGGCCGATTTACGCCGTCCGGATGAAAAAAACGCTCGCCGGGGGCCTGTTCGGGGGGACGAGTGGAGATGCTCTAAGTGGTCAATGGAAAGTGCTCACCCAAACGAAAAGATCTGCCCAGCTGTCAAAAAATAGTAGGCTAGCTGATATCACTTTGTCGTTTTTAAAAAACTACAACTTTTAAACCGTGCGGCAAAATTACAATCCGTTTTCACTTTTAGAATCGAAACGACGAGAGCTTCCAAACTAGACCACATTTTCATATGTTCGGACATAATTTTTTAACAAGCAACTTTGATGCGCGACAGAGCAACTTTTTATGCAGGAAAACAATTTGGTGTGCGGCAAAGCAACTTTGATGTGCAACGAAAACATTTGATTCGGAACGATGGTAGGCTTCACAACAGCAGCAGCAACTCCTAATGTTGCTCTGCAGGCCACTAAAATTGCTCGGTCGAGTACCAAAGTTGCTCTGAAGAACACGAACAATTAAAGTTGCTATGTAGGGTTCAAAAGCTGCGTCACCGGGCACCAAAGTTGCTCTTAAGTTGCTTCGTAACATATTGAAATTGCTCCGATGGACACCAAAATTGTTGTCGGGTACCAAAATTGTGCCTTCGTGTAACAAAAAGTGTACATGTTCGTTGCACACCAAAGTTACTTTGTCGCACACCAAAATTGTTTTGCTGCACAACAAAATTGCTCTGTCGCGTATCAAAATTGTTTGTTAAAAAAATCATCGAAACATATGAAAATGTGGTCTAGTTTCGAAGCTCCCGTCATGAGGATTTTAGTAGTGAAAACGAATTGTCATTTCGCCACACGGTTTAAAAGTTACAGTTTTTTGAAAAATAACACCTGATATCAGCTAGCGCCATTTGTTTGACACAGCTGGACTAAATAGCTGTCCCTAGTGCGTGTGCCCGGGACGTCCGTCCGGCACGCGACCGCCCGTAAGAATTCAGGAAGAATCTTTAGTCCTTTCATAAAATTACGTGTCAAACGAGTAGTTAGTTGTTAGCTGTACAACAGTTGAGACGGCCCACCGTCTGTAGTATCACTCCACGTCAGCTAAAGACAGCGCTACAAACATCTCTTACAATGGAAAGTCGTTTTAGCTATCTGTAACACTCCCACAACTTCCAGATTGCGTAACTAACACAAAGCCTCATAGTTGCTTTGCCCAAATTAATTGCTTCCCTTATTTTACTTGAACGAAATGAGAACAACAAAAATGGGGAATCAAGAGAATTAAAAGGCAAAGAACCAGCGTGATTTCAGATCCATCTCTTAAAAGAAAATGTTGCTTGAAGATACGGAGGATCTACAACAAGGATAAGTCCAACAATCTCTTGCTAGTATCCAAATCGGGGAGCTGTGAAGTACGCATCTAGTCTGGCAGCCAGATCTCGAAGGTCACACCGCTGTTCCATGGCCGGCTTCCATCATTGAGCTTCAGTTGAGGAAATGGCGGACCTGGAGGCTGGAGCTAGGAACGGTGGCTGCTTGCGTGTGGGAAGATGACATGCGGGGCGGCGGTGATGCAGGCCCGAAACAGGGAGCGCCGGAACACTCGGCGAGCCGACGAGCGCCTTGTAGTTGTAGACAGAGGAAGACGCCATAGAGAACGAGTAGCTGCATAGAAGATCACAAGATCCTAACGGGCGAGCCCACGACTCACGACGCTTTGCATACAACAGGGAAAAACGCCGTCGGTAAGCAGCGATTTGTACGGGAATAGACCGTCGGTATTTTTGCAGACAGCCTCGAGCGGTTTTCCCATTCTCTTTCGTCCACGTCGTTCAAACTCGTACGTGGCATGTCTTACAGACGGCTGACTGTGTACCATTGTACATGCCCTTTTTTTTTTTCAAAATGGAGAGCATGGCCTTCTGTTTCACTTAGTTTTTTCAATATGGCATTGGCATCTGCATCAAAACAATGCACACCAATTTTCTTTTATTAAAATTATTCATCGGAACCTTATAAGAAAAATACAAAGATCAAACTGTAGCCACTTCACTAACGAGAAGTGTCACAACACCTACAAGTTTGACGAAGGGGGTGATCGTGTCATGGCCTCATGCCCGAACCTCACCAACGCACATCATCAGAAAACCGCAGACCTCACCAAAACACTTCCATAGCGAGCCGGAACTCAAACCGGTCTAGCAAATCCTGAGCGCATACCACTTCGCATACCACTTCACACGGTTGAGAAGTCGTGGCCACCATCTTCCACCGACCCATCTTCAGGAAGGATCAATGCACTGACCTTGCCATGCCAGCCATCAGCGTCGTCACGGCGCCAGACGACACCGCCACTCTGCGCGAGTCCATCAAACCTCGTCCATCACCAAGACCTTGTTGTGCCATGCCTCCGAGACTCGGCAGCGTTGACGAGGTAGATTATAACCGGTCCTCCTCAGGGTCCCTCTAGCCAACATCAACTCCAAAAACAATGCCCCGTGGGGGAGAACAACGCTTCACGCTGTCATTGTCCGATCCGGGAAACCTGGGTCTGAGGTTTCCCCCGAAGCAAACAACCCTTCTCGTAGCCTACGGGGTGGCCCAACGCCTGCACGCCTTCGAGATCCCGTCGGCGATATGAGCTCCAAAACAGTGCCTCCAACGAGGAAGACGATGCAAAGCGCTGCCACTGTCCGGACTAGCCCAGGGTTTCCCTCGGAGCTTTAAAAAACTTCCAATGTGACGTCACCCTCAAGGAAGGTTAGTGGCGTCCATAGGCGTCGCTGCAACTTCTACGACGACAAGAGCCGGCCAATGGATTTCTCCCTGGCAGGTATTCCGTAACCACGAGATCTTTAGCCGTAGATAACCGTCGAAGGCTGGCACTGATGCAGAATGAGAGGTTGTGTCGAGCGGAAGCTCAACCCCACCGGAGTAGCCTGCGCTGGATACGACCCATTGCTGCCGACCACCATGCACCTCTGACGAAGATTGTTGCAGGGATCTTAAAGCAACCACACAAGGGCCTCGCACCCTCCCCCCCCCCGTCGACCTCTGACGAAGATTTTCGGCGGCCTCTAGGAGTGGCGAGGAGAAAGGAGGGTCGGTGGTGGCCTAGGATTGACCCACCTGATCGCCTAGAGGGGGCACAACTGCTTGTATTCACTTAGTATCTTAGCTAACATGGCCGTATACAGCTGTAAGTACCACCGTTGGTACTTGTCTTGCAATCGTATTCCAGATATATAAAGGATCTGAGCCACCCCGTGAGGTGTGCCATTCCAATAAATTTTCCTCTCTCTTACTTATCACGTGGTATCAAAGCCATCTTCCTAAAATCATATCCATGCCAACTGCAAAAACTATGTCAGTCATGACAGACGCGACCGACGCCTGGTACCCAAACCACCATCTCACCTGTTACGACAAGGGCTCCCGTTATGACCTCAGATCCGCAGTTTTCGCAGAGCTGCCTGATAAATCTGATCTTAGGCGTTGCACTAGTACATAATAGCTTAGTAATGGCCCTGCAAATCTCGTTAGTGGCGTTGAATCGGCACAACAACAACATGACGCCACTGATAGTAGTTACCGGAATACTCTACTATAATAAAGTTGGAAGGTTTCCAATTCTCTCAATTTTTTGCCTCCTTTTGACCTCTCATGTGGTGACACGTACATAAGATGGTGCTAGGTGTCTTCACCCGGTTGGTTGAAGCTTTTTAACTTGCTCTGTTTAACTTCTTCCTAAATATTTTCTTTTCCTTACTTGCTTGCTCAACCGGTTGCCTATTGTGTTCAGTTCTTGGTATGACCGGATGGACTCTCAGCTTTGTGCCTTCCTTTTTCTTTGACATCCGGTCACAGTTTGGATCCTAGGTGGTATTCCTATTTTATGTTTTGTTTGTAGCCGGTTATGAGATAGCCTTCCGGTGACTTGTTTTTTTCTTTTGTTCTTATCTTCTTTTGATACTTGGCCATTACGTTTGCATATTATTATATTATTTCCTTCAACTTGGCTCCCACGTCTCTTCTTGCTCTATGAAGCTTGGCAGCCAAGGTTTCTATTCTTGTCTATATATTTGCCGCCTGAGTTCTTATCTTTTATTTGTGTCGTTTTGGCTTACCAATTTTGTTCTTCCATTCTTCAGACGATTCTGGTCTATGCCGTCATTTTCTTTCTTCTGCCAGCCAGCCTGCAGGTTCTTCTGCCACGGGAGTGCCTCCATCTGTTTTTTCTATTGTAGCAGCGCAGACGGTAGGTTCTTCGTGCTGAGCTTTGCATGAGGGCGGTTTCCCGGCCACCAACTCTGAGCTTGTTGTGTCATGGTGGAGCTTGTCGCATATCGGTACTCGATGTGCCTTCAAAGAATTTTCCGACGAGGAGTTGCTGCATGCGAGAGTGTGCTGCCGGGCTATCCATTAGCAATGGCCTCGCTTGGCACCTTCAACTGCAGCAGCCAAATGGATTTCAACCTCCCTCGAGCTTCTTAGGTGTCGTTGCGATTTTCCTCCCTCGCCCCTTTTCTCAATTATTTCACCTGTGTGTACCATTGATGCTCCATTGATGCTTTTCTTCACCTGCCTGTGCACTTGTATGAGGTGAGTAACCAGAATATGCATCAGTTCCTAAACGACCAGGTCCTGTAGCTGATGCAAAAATCCGATTAGATGAAGCAGTAAACATCTAATGCAAATATGCATGATCCCCTGCATTTGTTGGAAACATCACTCGCAAGGTTTTAAAGGTAGCATTTCCTAATGTTTCAGGTCCTGTAGCTGATGCAAAAATCTGATAAGATGAAGCAGTAAACATCTAATGCAAATATACATGATCCCCTGCATTTGTTGGAAACATCGCTCGCAAGGTTTTAAAGGCAGCATTTCCTAATGTCTCAGCCATCGATTATGAAGAACATTATTGGAAGAAGTTTGATATTCTCATGTTTGTGTAGCAACCATTTCTGGCGATTCAAATCACAAAGGTGAGGATCACAATGGGAAACTGGAAACCAAAATGGTAATACCATTGTTAGCCTAATCTAATGTGTTTTTTTTTTGTTGCTTCTTGTCTTTCAAACAAGCTTTTCCTTCTCCTTGGAGTTCTTTTTTGTTCGTATTACATTATAATGTTCAGCTAATATGTCTCTGCGTGTGATCTCCCGCCTAGATTCCCTATAGTGAAGGAGTATCCTTTAGGACCAATCATTTATAAACAATATCAGTCAAATCAATAAACAAAATATTCATTGTGTTGCAATTGATAACACATTAGAGAGAACCTACTTTCTCGTTAAGATACATACAAATGTTACCACTATCTTAGGTACTTTTAAAATTTTATTTTACAGTTATATCAGGTGCGCTAACATCCCAATGCTATGCTATTTTTCTAATATTTGCAGAACTACACTTGATCTTGCTCCACGTTTCTGTGAATTGATCTGGGGCAAGGCCCTCTTTCTCTAAAAAAAACTTGCTTCACATGGTATTTAAGCAGCATTAAGAATAATGGTGTTCAACCAAAATCTGTAGAAGAGTATACGCAAAATATCTCCCAACATTAGACATTAGTGTGAAAGTTATGTAATATATTCAAATTCTTACTGTGTGATCACACATAACGTTTTGCCTATTACGAATTCAGATTATGGATTGTAAGCTTTATAGGATACCGTTGTTGTAGCTTGATTTTTTAATTATTCTTTTGAGATGGAAGCTAATTAGTACTTTCAGCCATCATAATACTCCTAAAAAAAATCTAATTATTGTCCTTCTGACTGGCCTATTAGCTACCAGTGACCCTAGGATGAATAGATTTGGCGTCTTCACATATCCTGACATGCACACCCTCTCCCTAATATTACTACAATCCTGCATGCCGCCAAAAAGAAACTATCCCTTGCGGCATCCTTGCTTCGCTGCCACGGCAGGATCATCAACAGTTCCACATGTTGTGGAACAACCCTTGGGTATGTTCTTCCTTATCTTCCACCCACCGAGTTTCCTCTGCTTTCTCAACATTAGTCTTCTGTCTACGCTGAAATCTACTAGAAATAGGTATGATTTAATGCAAGCTCTACTGCTCGCCCTAATCTTCTTTCTCTACAAAATCACATTACCTTGCAATTTGAGTACGCTGCAATCTCGAAAAGTCATTTTGGATCCTGGGCACCAGTGCTCTCATGGTATAAAAAAATCGAAAATTATTTTTGTATGTTTTAAAAAATTATGTCAGAAAATTCTAAAAGTAGCTACTACTGTATCCCAGTAACCTACAAAATCTCACTTTCGAATGTTTTGTTCTCTGAGCTATAAAAAAATGATAAAATCTGAATTTTTTTTGGAGATTTGAATCACTATACTCAGATCCACATATTTGTTATTTTTGTGAAGCCTAAAACACACATTATTTTCAGTTGAAAGTTTACACGATTGTGGGATACAATACTGGCTACATCTTGATTTATTTTCAGATTTTTCTGAAATTTAAAAATATGATTTTTATTTTTTTTAAGAGAGGGATCACTGGTGCTCATGTGCACCAAATCTCTATCCCTGCAATCTATCTATTTTTGTTTCTGTAGATAAGTCTATATATCATGTATGGTTGATGGCTTCATGAAGCAGAGGAGATTTTCTGATTGTAGTTTGAATAAAATCAGGAGGTCGTCTCTGTCTGTTTGGTTGCCGAGACATGTAACTTCAGCAAACTGGTGGTTCGGCTGTTCACCTCCACGTGACCAGATAACTTTTACTCATAACTTATCGCCAATGCCCTATCAAAAACATTGAACTGGCAGTTGCTATGTATATGTTATGGATCAGCTATGGTAGTTAATCTTCCTCTTAATACCTTTTTGTTTATTGAAGCTCTAAAGATTATTGTCTCAAATTTATACACAGAAGTTAGTTCCAGATATACTGGAATTGAATTTTCCAATGATCTTTGTAGCATATTGCAGTGAGGTAGTGCTATTGCCGAGTACCAAATGCGCCATATGTTCAGACTGTTCAGTTAAGCTTTTCCCAAAAATGAAAAATGCTACAAAAGACTCTATGGTCATTTATTTATTTCTTATACTGTGTCTTCCTTATACAGAATACATTTCTTTCCTAGCAGGTTTAGCTTCCTTCTCCAAAGTAAAATTGCTTACGGTGTTCCAGTAAACCAACATTAGAGAAGAACATGATTGGATCGTGATCCTGTAAGGTATTTTTTTCGAGAAAACGCAAGAGATTTTGCGTTTCATTTCATTGAACAGGAAGAAGACATATGGGTACAACCTCCGGAGGGAGGGACACACACGAGCGTCCTCACCAAGCAAGGTGCCCTCTACAGACCTTAATGACACTAGGCCCCGCCAAGCCTTGCCTCCAGCCAAGAATGGCGAGGCAACAGGCCTCGAAGCAACAGGGTAGAGTCACCGCCGTTGCCAGACGCCTTGATGGACGTTTCAGCTCCAGACTGTCTAGGCCAACGTACCTCACACGGTCACACCCATTGTGCCTAAGAGTCGGCAGGTGAGAAGCATGGCTTTGACAGGAACTGGTGTAGAATTGTCGGGGAAGTGCTGGTGTTGGCAGCTGATGCGCGTGCCCTGTGGCACCCTACTCCAGAGCGACGCATCGTCAACCTCTAGCTGGCACATCCGGTACTCCACTTGCAGCCAAGGCAGCGCCTTCAAGAAGGGGACGGCGCCGAGACGTCGCCGTTGCCCGGTCCAGCAGGCCAGACCTGGAGTTTCCCCCGGTGCTCGAGGAGGAGGCTCGATCAGTGTCATGCCAACGCCTCCAAGGAGGTAACGATACCCTCGGGCTTCGCCGTTGTCAGCGCAAGCCGCCGCCGCGAGGGGATTTTTCCCCGACCCAGGAACAAGGGCCTCCAAAGACCATTCGATGTAAGGCAGACCAGATGGTGAAGTAGGTTGCTGGAGAGGGTCTCCATGCAGGGGTGGAGCCTAGGCTTGTCATCGCAGGAGGTGGCACCGACCAACGCAGCACTAACAGCCACCGTCGGGGAAGCATCGAGCAAGCGAGAGCCTGCAGAGCGCTGCCACGGGCTATGACCGTCGCTGCACCGGCCCGCAGCTTCTGCCGCCAAGATCCGCCAGGGCAAAACAAGCAGCCACCTGCTGCTCACATGCTCGCGGCCCGGCTTCCTCAATCAGCGGCAAACGGTAAGAGGGTGGGAGGAGGGAGATCGCAGCGGGGGCAGCCAGCACGAGAAAGCGCGCCATGGCTGCAGCCCGCCCAGCCCAGATCCGGCCCAGATCAGGCCCGAACGCCGCTGCTGCCAGACGTGCTGCGCCACCACCAGGAGGCGGCGCGCCGCCCAGCCTCCTGGCCTTCATCTGCTGCACCACGCCGCCTCGCCAGGCGACCCGCGGCCCTCCACGCGAAGGAGCTTCGCTAGGGTGCGCCACACAGCCCACCGCCTTTGGCAGCCGGGCGCCGCCGCCACCATCGGCGGCGGCCGGGAAGGGCAGAGGAGCGCGGAGCTTTCTAGGGTTTGGTGTTCGCCTCCGGAGTCGCCCGCACG
This sequence comes from Lolium rigidum, assembly GCF_022539505.1. Taxonomy (NCBI): domain Eukaryota; kingdom Viridiplantae; phylum Streptophyta; class Magnoliopsida; order Poales; family Poaceae; genus Lolium; species Lolium rigidum. Next base: position 62,616,139 of record NC_061514.1, on the reverse strand, counting down.
AGCGACGCGGGAGGCGGGGCGAACCGTTTTCGTGATCCAGTAATAGGGGAATTTTATTATTTGCCCCTCTTTACTTGGTACATCTATGAATTGCCCTCTTTTACTTTGACTTCACCTTTTTGCCACTCTTTAGTTTTTCAATTTATGATTTGCCCCTAACAGGCCGGACACACAATCTATGACCAAAATACCCAAATCTCTCGATCAATCGAGTTGAGCTGTCTCCGTTCGTTTTGCCTAGCAATCTCGCCTCGCTCAGCTCCCTTTCCTTCGAACAGAGGTGACCAAGTCCACCTCGAGCAGAGGAACTGGGCGTCGGTGGTGGTAACCTTCACAGCAGCCAGAGCTAGAGACGACGGCCAACCGCGGAAAAGGCGAGCTCTCCCTCGCGACGCTAGGTGCGGCCCGCTCATCTCGCTCTCCTTCTCCGCTAAGAGCTAGGGACGTGAGGGCTTCGGGGGCTGCAGCAGAGCTGGAGCTTGGCTGTGAAATAGTAGGGCCAAAGGAGGAGCTGGGAGGGTTGTGTGGCTGTAGCGTGCAGGGGCAGCAGCGAGGGGCGGAGGCAGTGGAGCTGCAGGGCCGCGCGACAAGCTGCATGGGTGGGCGCAGGGAGGGACATCAGCTAGCGGCAGAGGCGCCGGCGACCGAAGAGGTGCAGCGGCGTCGGTCGATTTGTAGCGGCGGCAGCTGCGCCAACAACTAGGGTTCTTCCCTGTCCCGTTCAAAACAGGGGAGAAAAGAGAACTACGAGTATCATTGATTATGTTAGTCAGGAGCAGTTGTGTCATAAAGTTTTGTTCTAAATCCTCAAGTGAAAGAAAATTAATCGAAAGGGCAAATAATCAAGTTGGCAAAGTAAAGAGTGGCAAAAAGTAGAGGTCAAACTAAATAAGGGCAAATTGTAAAGTGTCAAAGTAAAGAGTGGCAAAAAATAAAATTTCCTGGTATAAAACGAGCTCCCTCTTGGATACAAAATTGCTTCCTATCCATAGCGTAACTTGTCGAGAAACCATAGAGTGCTTTCTCTTCTTGGGTCTTTGGAATTCCAGATTGTAATTAATTATACTATTATAAGGTAATGATTTTTCTCTTTCTACTATCTTTTCATGAAACGAGGAAAAAGTTTTGCCTATTTGTACTCCTCTTTTATCTTTCCATCTTTTCAACATGTGTTCTCATTTGTAATAGTGAAAGAAATAAAATATCCAGTTTCACTATCAAAGTATGGTCTTACCTGAACGACATTTCTTTCCATCTATCAGGTGAATGAAGTCTTGGCTCTTGATAGGACTGCATGGAGATCAGCGATCTATGTGCCGGAACCTTAGTCACTCGCTTATTTTCTCTTTCCTCCCCCCCTCTTTTTTTTTCCTTCTTTCTTGTTTTTTCTTTTTTCTTTTTCTTTTTTTCTCCTTGTTTTGGTTCCTTTTCTGTTGGGTTTCATATCTAGCTTACCCCAACTTGCTTGGGAAAAAGGCTTTGATGTTGTTGTTGATGTTGTTGTATCAGGTGACTAGCGAAAATCATGATTGCTGCAGTAGTTATGACCTTTATGCTCCACAAAAAAATATTACCTTAGAACATGGTTATATTTATTCACTTTCTTGATAAGCATGTGGAATTACCGATTTCAGATGCATTGACTTTGCAACATGAATCTGAGGCAAGGGGATGTGTTCCATCAGAGTTCGGGTACTCAAGTTTTTTTTTAGATCATTGTACAATGAAAATTCCCACCATTTCCCATGATTTAAAGTTGGCTTGCATATGTTGAAATCCTATTTAAAACTGCTGGTGTTAACACACTGTGCTAAACCCATACTTTATATTATAACAGTAGAAGAACTCAGAATTCAGTCCAACTAATAACCTATAACAGTAGAAGAACTCATCAGAACCATTGCACTAGCAGTTCATCGTACTAATTAAGTGTACCTAGAGAGGTTGCCATGTTACATTGGTCTACCATGTTAAACTAATTAAGAATGTAGATGTCATCTGGAGACATATGTCTCAATGTATTACCCCCCTTGCTATTTTTATGTCAAATTTCTACCCTGGCAGTGCTTTGGCAAATCAGTCTACTTACAATTTTTTAAAAAAAGGACGTACCTAGTGCTGAGAGCTCCCGCACTGTGCGGGGTCTGGGGAAGATGTTAGTGGCAATCCTTACCCTCACGAAGTGCAATGTGAGGAGACCGCGACTCAATAAATCAGTCTACTTACAATTATTAAATTTAATTCAAACCGAAAATATTTTAAACAGCAAACTACTGACATTCCACCTCATATTATCAATTGTCAATAGATGCCATCTACCAGCAGTACACGGACAGTAGTTAAACAGATAAATACAGAGGGGAAAAGGCTGATTTATTTCCCAAACAGGAGCCTATTGCCCCACATTGGTTATACTCGAAAATGGAAAGTAAATATTACACTCCATACAAAACATATACCTTACCCAACTAAAACTACAATAATATCACTTGAATATCTAAACCATGATCAAATCCATAACACAAAATCAAGATAGTACTGTTTTGATCTGCACACGACCAAGCTACCACGTTTCTGGTTTTGATCTCATTAAAGTAGTAACCACCCTATCACAGATATAACTGTTTCCCATGTAAAAATAGAACACACCGTTTGATCAACCTAAATTTCTGATTAGCCTTACTCTAACACCTCCTGCAAGTACCTCCTCTGCTGCAATACTCTGCCCTAAAGATTACCTATTCGATTGTACGACAACATTATCATTCTCCAAAAATTAGTCTCACAAGAGATCGGACTCAACAACACTAGTGATAAAAGCATAAAAAATTATAAACGAAGAGATTAGCAGAGACTTACTTTCAGTTCCAACCAGAGATAACAAGAGCAGGCTCCTCTCGAGCCACACGGCTACCGCCGCACATCCCCTGCAAGCCGCACAACCACCGCGGAAGGTCGTCGCCGCCGCACGTCTCCCTCGAGCTACACGGACAGGGCCGTACGATACGCCCTGCAGGTAAATCTGAGAATGGTTTTGTCTAAACCGGGTGGGATGGGTCAGTTATTCCTTGTCGGCCTGTTTGGTTTGGGTGTAAATAGGCCGAGTTTGGCAACAGTTAGGTTTGGTTCGGTTTCATATACAGAACAGTTGGTTTTGGTTTGGTTCAGGCCCGAACAGGTTTCGTTTCACACAGTTAGAACCATGGTTCTCACCCGGTTGGGCAGATCAGTTCGTAGGCCTACAGCTTCCAATCTCTGCTTCCAATCTCTGTCGCCGCAGTCGCCTCCGCTCACGCCTCGTCTCCCCGGCCTGCCGCCGCCGATCGCGCCTCGCATCCCCGGCGGGCCGGCTTGCTGCCCCGGCTCACGCCTTGCCTACCAGGCTGGCCTGCTGCCGCCGCTGACCCGGATCCCCTCTCCACCTCCCAGCTCTCTTCTCTCCCCCGCCCTGACCAGGACCTCCAGCAACGCCCAGCACCGGAGATGGAGGTCACCCGCCGCGAGTTCACCGAGGCCGACACAGAGGCGCTCTTCTCATGGGCGTCCGAACCGCGCGTCGTCCTCTTCCAGCGCCGCGAAGCCTACGCGCGCGTGGACGAGGCCCGCCGCTACATCCGGAACCACGTCCTGCCGAACCCATGATACCGCGTTATCTGCGTCGGCGGCGCAGTTGTGGAATCCATCTCCGTCAAGCCCGACCGCGCCGAGGAGATAGGAGGGCGACGCTCGTCGAGGGCGTCCTTGGGATACCACGTCGAGCACGGCTGCCGCGGTATCGCGACGCGCGCGGTCCAGGCGGCGGCAGAAGTGGCTTTCGCGGAGTGGCCGTGGCTGTTGCGGCTGGAGGCCGTGGCCGACGTGGTGAACCCAGCGTCGCAGCGGTGCTGGAGAAGGCCGGCGAAGATCTGCTGGAGGGGGACAACGAGCTGCGGGGAGGCCGCCGACGTGCTGTTGGAGGGCGACAACGAGCTGCGGGGAAGCCGGCGAGGTGCTGCGAGGAGGCCGGCGACGTGCTGCTAGAGGGCGACAACGAGATGCCGGAGGCCGGCCACAGGCTGCTGTTTGCAGTCAAGCGTGTGCTGACTTCCACGTCTTTGCTCTGTTTTGACCGGTGAGAGCTAGTGCAGCTGACGTGGAATGTATTAAATGGTGGATTATTGAACGAAAGAGCGCTCTGAACGAAACTGTTGTATGCAACCCACTTTAGCAAACGGTTTTCAAAAAGTTTCAGTCCACAGTCTAGGCTTTGGTTCAGTTCAGTTCGGGTGGAAATATGAATCAGGTTTGGTTTTAGTTGGGCTGATGGGAGTTACGAACAGGTTTAGTTGTGGTTCAGTTGCCACGTTTGACTGCGTGGGTAGAGTTGAGGTATGGGGCAGGTCCCCAACCATTCTCAGGTTTACCTGCAGGCACGAGGCCAACACGGCAGTCCGCGGCCATCGAACGCCGCCCTCTCCAGCATGGGTCGACCACCGCAGTCCGCCGCCGTCAAATGCCAATGCCCCCATGACTAATCCCGTAATCCGGCCGCTGCTATCCAAATTTTTTTTGAGAAAGAACAAAAACAAGGAATGAAGGGGATGATAAATAAACCTGAGAATGGTTGGGGACCTGCCCCATACCTCAACTCTACCCACGCAGTCAAACGTGGCAACTGAACCACAACTAAACCTGTTCGTAACTCCCATCAGCCCAACTAAAACCAAACCTGATTCATATTTCCACCCGAACTGAACTGAACCAAAGCCTAGACTGTGGACTGAAACTTTTTGAAAACCGTTTGCTAAAGTGGGTTGCATACAAAAGTTTCGTTCAGAGCGCTCTTTCGTTCAATAATCCACCATTTAATACATTCCACGTCAGCTGCACTAGCTCTCACCGGTCAAAACAGAGCAAAGACGTGGAAGTCAGCACACGCTTGACTGCAAACAGCAGCCTGTGGCCGGCCTCCGGCAGCTCGTTGTCGCCCTCTAGCAGCACGTCGCCGGCCTCCTCGCAGCACCTCGCCGGCTTCCCCGCAGCTCGTTGTCGCCCTCCAACAGCACGTCGGCGGCCTCCCCGCAGCTCGTTGTCCCCCTCCAGCAGATCTTCGCCGGCCTTCTCCAGCACCGCTGCGACGCTGGGTTCACCACGTCGGCCACGGCCTCCAGCCGCAACAGCCACGGCCACTCCGCGAAAGCCACTTCTGCCGCCGCCTGGACCGCGCGCGTCGCGATACCGCGGCAGCCGTGCTCGACGTGGTATCCCAAGGACGCCCTCGACGAGCGTCGCCCTCCTATCTCCTCGGCGCGGTCGGGCTTGACGGAGATGGATTCCACAACCTGCGCCGCCGACGCAGATAACGCGGTATCATGGGTTCGGCAGGACGTGGTTCCGGATGTAGCGGCGGGCCTCGTCCACGCGCGCGTAGGCTTCGCGGCGCTGGAAGAGGACGACGCGCGGTTCGGACGCCCATGAGAAGAGCGCCTCTGTGTCGGCCTCGGTGAACTCGCGGCGGGTGACCTCCATCTCCGGTGCTGGGCGTTGCTGGAGGTCCTGGTCAGGGCGGGGGAGAGAAGAGAGCTGGGAGGTGGAGAGGGGATCCGGGTCAGCGGCGGCAGCGAGCCGGCTGGTAGGCAAGGCGTGAGCCGGGGCAGCAAGCCGGCCCGCCGGGGATGCGAGCGCGATCGGCGGCGGCAGGCCGGGGAGACGAGGCGTGAGCGGAGGCGGCTCGCGGCGACGGAGATTGGAAGCGAGATTGGAAGCTCGTAGGCCTACGAACTGATCTGCCCAACCGGGTGAGAACCATGGTTCTAACTGTGCGAAACGAAACCTGTTCGGGCCTGAACCAAACCAAAACCAACTGTTCTGTATATAAAACCGAACCAAACCTAACTGTTGCCAAACTCGGCCTATTTACACGGAAAATGCTAACTATCACCCGGGGGAAAAGGGCATCGTGATCCCCCGCCTCCTTTGAATGACGCGTGTCCACCCACGCGGAGAGAAAACGAGGGAGGCCCACCTTATCGTTCTATCCCTTGTCTTCCCCACGAGCTCTTGTTTGCTTCGAGCTCCTCCCCTTACCTGCTCCTCCTCCACAGAAGATCTCCTCTCTAACTCTCTGTTCGCCTACCTCCCGCCGCCGGTGTCAGGAGGCTCCTCTACTTAGCCACCCGCAGCTCGACGCCCTCCTCCACTCGCCATATCGATGCCGCTGCAGGAGCCATGCGCCAGACGCAGTGCCGCCTTGTGGCCAGGCCGCGGTCAGGACGACGGCGAGATCTGCCTCGTCGAGGTCTGGATGAACGCCGGCAAGCTCATCCCGGAGGCTCGCTGCCCTACCCCCTCGGAGTCTGCCACGCCCCCCGCTACTTCAAGCGGTCGCTCCCTCTGCTACAACCAGCGGCCAGCTGTGCTACCACGGCGGCCGGCTTTGCTACAGTAGGTTGCCATGGCCACCGGTCGTGCTACCACCCGCCGCTATCTCTGCTACAACCGGCGGCCGACTCTGCTACAACCGGTGGCCCCGGTCTGCTACCACCGGCGGCTTGATCTGCTACAATTGGTCGAGATGGTCGCCGACTGTGCTACCACCGGCAGCCTTGTCTGCTACAAAAGTTGGCCGGCTCTGCTACCACTTGCGGCGGCGTCTGCTACAGTTTGTCGCCATGTCCGGCGGTTGTGCTACCACCTGCCGCTATCTCTGCTACTACCGGCGGTCGACTCTGCTACAATTGGTTGCAAACTTGCAATCTCTGCTACATATGATCGGCGGCTCTGCTCCCACCGGCCACCGTCTCTGCTCTCACCGGCTGCCGTCTCTACTACAACCGTTGGAGCTGCTACAAAATTTCCACCGCATTTTCTCACTGATGCGGACTGCGGCGACGGCTCGCTACGGCCAATGACGCCGCTGCTGCGAACGGCGACGATGTTGCTTTGAAACAGGGGTCGTGGTGCTACTGTGAGGGGCGGCGCCGGAGACCAGAGTTTCTTTGCATGAGTGGAGGCGAGCGGGGGCGTCGCCGACGGGTCGGAGATGCTGCAAGCCGGCCTTGACGTCACCGGTGCTGCTCCGAACGGGAGTCGCGGCGCTGCCTAAATGAATCTCTGTACCTGAGGGAGGGGTGGGAAGGAGGAGGACGACAGGCTTATTTTACTTTTGTTTTTGGAGTGAGACCGTTGACCCAGATCTGACGGTTTGATACTTTCCCATCGGACGGCTGGGGGCCCGGGGATCGGGCATTTGATCCCCCGGGGGACGCTCAGCGCTGTCCTATTTACACCCAAACCAAACAGGCCGACAAGGAATAACTGACCCATCCCACCCGGTTTAGACAAAACCATTCTCAGATTTAATGATAAATCAGGGTTAGCTGTCCTCAATTTGGGTACAGCTAGCTTGGGAGCAAAAGTTGGGCCACGAATGTCCATCTGAAAGAAAAAGTAATGGGCCAAAGAAATATAACGATCACACTTAGGCCCAGCCTAACATAGTACAAGAATGCATAGCTGTGCTTTTTTTTTTTGGGTGTAACTAAAACAACATCGAGATCGATATATTCTACTGTGCTGGAACAGCCAATTATTTTGAACCGATCTGCACGGCAGCACGGGCACGGCGTGCGCCGTGCCAAAGCCTACTAGTCGTTTCTATATAGCGCAACCAATAATTTGTGTATCGGTGCCTACACACCACCAACAGGCGTGACCAACTGGGGGACATATCAGGTGCAAACAGCTAGATTCTGCAAATCTGAAAATTTTCTGTAGTGGCCACCAGATCTTGTACGGATGGTTGGGATCCCTCAGAGATACCTTCCGCGTCTGGCATGTGCACTTTACAAAATGACGCCCTTGATGCTACAACTACTTTGCATATGGCCCCTCCCGAGATCTCCATCCTCGCGATTATCCTCCTGCTGTTCAGACCACGATGACGAGACGAATAGAACGGAGGGTTCCTTTCACTGTGCGCAATGCAGACGAGATTTCAACCCTTACTGAATAGATTCCGGATCAGAATCACAAATCTGCACGAATTAAAATCTCAAGAACATCGAATCTGTAATATATTACCATTCCAGTAACAAAACTAATTTCTTGACATCTGAAAAACATATTTAGATCCGCAAAGCCTCACCAAGAACATCCAACATCTGGGATTATGGTTCGAAGATAACTTCAGGAAGAATTCAAGACAACGGGAAAAACTGGAACTACACAAGGTTCGCTACAGGTTGCATGTAGCTCCAGATCTGAGGAGAAGAAAAACCATGGCATCGGGATCTCGCGGCGACTGTTTGCACGCAGGAGGCAACACTCCGTGAGAGCAAATACATTGCAAAATCTAGTGAGGAGAAGGGTTGGGCGGCCGCCACTATAAGAAGCTGGATCCAAGGGGGCTGCTCCACGAGGATCCACCAGTGGAGGAGGATGGCACCGGCGTCAAGATCCGGCGGGGGAGATGTTCATGCGTCGGGGAAGTTCCTCGCCAAAGAAAGGGGATGTCGTGCATACAGTGTTTTGTTGTCTAGAACATGGCGAAAGGGGAGGGGTGTTTCTACAAAATGAGCCGTGCAGAGAAGGAGCAAAGCATCTAACCATTCATAGGTAATCCAACGGTTCGCATGGAAATTTGCAGATTTTCAGATTCTGGCCATTTCCACCTGATACGTTCCCTGACCAACTGTGGCATGTAGGCTAGGCACGCCACCGGTAGATTTCACCGGGCGGCAAATAATGTCAGCGCTTTTAATTTGGAATTTTGTTCGAAAAGGTAAAATAAATAGAAAATTGTTAGGAAATTTAAACCGGTGAATTTATTTCAACTTTAGGACATATTTCATCAGTTTAAATGAAATTTAGATTAAACTAAGTCTAAACTAGACTAAGGTGGGGTCAAGGCCGGCCAGGTTGCCCTTCTCCTGGCGCTTACCCGCTGCTCCCGGCGTCACCGTTGATGTCTTCGTCATTGTCGGTAAGGTTAACAACGACACCCTTGGCCTTCTCTTGGCACTTCCTTTCCGCCTCTATCGCATACCATCTCCTCCTTGCCAGCTCATATGCTAGGTGTGCTCGGCGGTAGCTCTCCACCATCGCGTGGTGCACAGCCACCCTGGCTGCGGCTTCTGCAGCTCGTTACACTTGGATCTCCGCCTTGGCTCACATCTCAACGGTGATGAGCTCCTAGTCGGATGCCTCTGTGTCCTAAAATCGTGGGACGTATCGGCGGTGTGGGCAGCGAGCTGGGCATTCGCCTCCTCAAGCCGGATGTCGCTCGGCCTCTGCAGTCGCACCATCTCAGAGGAGGCGAGAAGAGTCGCATGCTCTGGGCTCATCAGCAGTCGCTGGCCCCTCCTCCTCGTCCTTCTCACCAAAGTCCATCTCGCCATCCAACGGTGCAGGAATCGACTCCAGCAGTGGGTGTGATGGCGGTGGAGGTGCATGTTTAGGGTGATTTTGGCCCAAGTCGCGAGTAGGAGGCGAGGCATTGTGGAGGAAATGGATGGGCGGAGCGTCGACTAGTGTGCTTCATGGCGGAGAAACGATGTGTTATATAGCGCGGCGGCAGGCGAGAAGGCACGATGTAGCATTAATCGCAGACGTTGGGAGATGAGCCACCGTTGCATGGGAGAAGCGGCGAACTTCAGCGGCGCAAGCACTAGAGCATCCATGCGCCGAGGAAGTGCATTGGCATGAGCAGTAGAGCTGCAACATTAAAAATAGGACGACCGGACGCCTTGTGATGCTGACATTGAGGGGCAGGGATTGTTGTGAGATACAACCCATTTTGATCCATGTTTAAACCATATATTAGTCAAGGATATGATGATATATCTCTCTAGAACTTTCATTAATCACTAATTATTGCATAGATGTGCAAATCCTTTCTTTAAATTTTATCCTTGCAAAATGGAAGCTTTTATGAATAAATCAAGGTTAATTAACAAAGATATATGAGTTGCCAATATTGCCAAGTCAAAGAGGTCACAAAGATAATGGTGTGACCGTACCACCCACCGTACCATGCGCCACTACCTTCGCCTGGTCAAACCCCGCAACTCTCCTGAAGAGGCCTATATCATATTTGCAATAGAGCCGCTGCAAAGAGCGACACCAGACATCAGACCCCAAAGCCGAAGAGGATAGGAGATCCACCGCCGAGCCGCCACCATCTCCATCACCATAGCCACACCTCCATCTGCATCTCCATTCCCCATCATAGCCATAGTCCAATATATACTTGTACTTTTGATCTCATCGCGATTGGCGGTATTGTAAGACTATTGGATATTTCAAATCAAGAATTTATATACAATGTTTATGATTAATTGTTGATATAATCATAAGTAAGTAGTACTCACGGGCTGAGGGCTGAGGCATAGTCTCACAACAATATGTGCAACTTTTGATATGGCCTTATTTGTGTACGTGATTGAGTACTAGATTTGTATTTGTCTCTTTGTCTCTCACCTCATTCTTAGGACTTGACAGGTACCCAAAACCCCGAGGATCGATGAAGGTAATGAGGTGGAAGGAGTGGTGATCTGCAGCTTCGTCACGAAACCCATTGAGAATAAGGGAAGTACATGAGTTGTTTGAGATCCATTTGGAAATCACGGTGATGTCATAGATTTAAGGGTTTCGTCCGTTTTACTTAAGTACCGTTTGATTGCCGTGTGACAGTGGTATAGTGGTTGTACGAGAGATCTGTAGTGTTTGTGGTGGAAAGCTATAGTGTTATTGGACGCATCACAATACATGTTGCTCTTAATATCATCGTTTAGCCCACTTGTGTATGCACAACTACATGTGAATTCTTAGCCCCGGCATATTTCCATCCGTTGACCCAAAAAGTAACGTTTTGTCGGGTAAACAAAGATACTACAAGTTCACAAGGTCTTGCTCAACATAATCTTACACCATGGCAAATTCTTCCCAAGGTTCAATAAACCTAAATCTTCTAGGAAAAAGAAGCTATACTATATCTAGATTGAAGGTATCAACCATTTTTTTCTAGCGTTGCCAGGGAAGCAATTCTTGCTACTCTAGTGAGGTTATTATAGATCTTGTTTATTAGTTTTATTTTTGTTTTATTGTTTTATAGTTATTCGTTTATTTTTTGTTATCAACTGAAAATCTAAAAATGGTAGTATATCTTTTTGTACTAGGCCTTTTTTTATATTTGTCTAAAACCCAAAAAAAGATTGGAACCAAGGCACAAAAAAAGCTTGGGGAGCATGCTACTACCAATGATGACTATTTGTGTGCGCCTAATAACCAATCCGCTGTCACAATGGAGAACTGTAAAATTAAGCCTAACTATTTGAGTTTGGTCCAACAGAACAAATTTGAAGACTCTACTACTGAGGATGCAGTCACGCAAATATGCATTTAAATAATTTTGCTGAGATATATGATGAGCATAAAGGTTGTTGACCCCGTTGCGGTTAAACTGCATTTATTTCCTTTCTCACTTAGAGGAAAGGCAAAAGATTGGTTCCTAGCTTTGACTAAAGGCACTATTACTTCATGGAAGGAATGCACTTCATTTTTGTGATTAAGTTTTTCCCTCCCACTAAAACTATGTGACTCCGATCTAATATTACAAGTTTTAGACTAGAATATTGCGAGACACCAGTGTTTGCATGAGAAAGAATGAAAGAGCCTATAAGAAACTATCCAAACATGGAATGAAAGAATGGTTAATTCTCCATTTATTCTATAATAATGCTCTTAATGCTATGTCTAAATATATGCTTGATATTGCAGCTAAAGTCACATTTATATGCAAGCAAGTTAATGACAAAAACAGAAAAATAATTCAATTGTAAAAGACACATTCAACATATAACAATAGTGACAAATAAAAGACGTGTTCAACAATAAAGAAGATGTGGAAGCACACATCAGAGGTAATTTGTGCAGTGTTGCAAGGTAATTTCACCGGATCATCTTTTGCAAACATAGTTACATCTATTGGATGATAGCCTTGCCTTTCTCAAGAGGCTATAGTGAACTGACTGATAAAATCCAGTGCGTTTGCAAACGCAATCAGCTTGAATATATTGGATTAAATCGGGGCAGGCAAAACCCCGAGCAGTTTTTGAGCGGGAGCGCAACCACCTAAAAGATGAAGTGGAGACCGCTACCAGAGATGGGCGCGAGCAGGCAGGCACTCAGGATATCCATGACAACATGGGCAGATTCTTAAAGATGGAGGCACACCGGTTGATGAGCGCAGATTGCACACCGTTGGGGAACCCCGAGAGGAAGGTACGGTGAGCACAGTAGCAAGTTTTCCCTCAGTAAGAAACCAATGTTTAATGGACCAGTAGGAGAAAGGCGTGACTTCTGAAGGTGTTGCTAGCTGACTATTGGTATGGCGCACTACCAGCGTCAGCAACAACGTGGAACCTGCACACAACACAACCAAAATACATTGCCCCAACTTATAGTGAGGTTGTCAATCTCACCGGTTTTATTGAACACAAAGGATTAAATGTATAGTGTGCAAAGAGATGTTTGTAGTGGAATTAAAGAGAACAATGCCTGCAGTAAGTAAACAAAACAGGATGATTGTATCAGTGTAAAAGAAAGGACCGGGGTTCACAGTTCACTAGAGGTGTCTCTCCATAAAGATAAATAACATGCTGGGTGAACAAATTACAGCTGGGCAATTGATAGAATAAAGACCATACATGACAAGATGATTACTATGAGATTCATTTGGGTATTACAACATAAAACATAGACTAATAATCCACCTTTCGGTTATCGTCCGAACCCCTTTCAATATTAAGTTGCAAACAACAGATTATGGCATTAAGCAATGTGTGTAAAGTAAACAATAGAATTACCCTCGATAAAACATTGTTGTTTTCTCCCTAGTAGCAACAACACATCTACCATATTAGAAGTTATTGTCACTCTTCCGGAAAACTAGAGGCATGAATCTTGGAGTCACAAGCATTTACTTGGCCAGAGCAACTACTAACAACGGAGAGCATGCAAGATCACAAATAACATATGACAAGTATATAATCGATCTCAACATAGTATTCAATATTCATCGGATCCCAGCAAACACAACATGTAGCATTACATAAATATGATCTTGATCATGATAGGCAGCTCACAAGATCTAAACATGAGGCACAAATTGGAGAAGACAACCATCTATCTACTGCTATGGACCCATAGTCCAGGGATGAACTACTCACACATCACTTCGGAGGCGGGAATGACGATGTAGAGGCCTCCGATGATGATCTCCCCCTCCGGCAGGGTGCCAGGAAGAGCTTCAGAACCCTCCTGAGCTAGGATCTGCGATGGCGGCCGCGACGGCAGCCGCGACGGACTTTTCGTGGATGAAGGCTCAGGTGTTTAGGTTTTTCCCGAGATCGTGAATAAATATGTGGAAGGGCGAGGTCGGTGGAGGCCAGGGGGACCACACCACCCCTAGGCACGGGCTCACCCTTGGCCGCGCCATGGGGTGGTCTGGCCGCCCGGTGGCGCCTCTTCGCCCCCCCCCCTTGATACGTCTCCAACGTACCTATAATTTCTTATGTTCCATGCTAGTTTTATGACAATACCTACATGTTTTGTTCACACTTTATGATGTTTTGATGCATTTTCCGGCACTAACCTATTAACAAGATGTCGAAGCGCTAGTTCCTGTTTTCTGCAGTTTTTGGTTTCAGAAATCGTACACAGGAAATATTCTCGGAATTGGACGAATCAAAAGCCCACGGTCTTATTTTTCCACAGAGTTTCCAGAAGACCGAAGAGGATACGAAGTGGGGCCACGAGGAGCCGCCACCATAGGGCGGTGATGCGCGTAGATGTACACGTCCGTTGGGAACCCCAAGAGGAAGGTATGATGCGCACAGTGGCAAGTTTTCCCTCAGAAAGAAACCAAGGTTGATCGAACCAGGAGGAGCCAAGAAGCACGTTGAAGGTTGATGGTCGCGAAATATGATGCGGCGCAACACCAGGGATTCCGGCGCCAACGTGGAACCTGCACAACACAACCAAAGTACTTTGCCCCAACGAAACAGATGAGGTTGTCAATCTCACCGGCTTGTCTGTAACAAAGGATTAAACGTATCGAGTGGAAGATGTTTGCAAAGAAAACAGGTAAAGAACAATTGCGAGTAGATTGTATGCTATGTAAAGAATAGGACCGGGGTCCACAGTTCACTAGAGGTGTCTCTCCCATAAGATAAAAGCATGTTGGGTGAACAAATTACAGTCGGGCAATTGACAAATAGAGAAGGGCATAACAATGCATATACATGATATGATAAATATAGTGAGATTTAATTGGGCATTACGACAAAGTACATAGACCGCCATCCAACCGCATCTATGCCTAAAAAGTCCACCTTCAGGTTATCATCCGAACCCCATTCGGTATTAAGTTGCTAAGCAACGAGACAATTGCATTAAGTATGGTGCGTAATGTAATCAACAACTACATCCTTAGACATAGCATCAATGTTTTATCCCTAGTGGCAACAAGCACATCACAACCTTAGAACCTACTCGTCACGATCCCAGGTGTCAATGAAGGCATGAACCCACTATCGAGCATAAATACTCCCTCTTGGAGTTAAGAGCAAAAACTTGGCCGAGCCTCTACTAATAACGGAGAGCATGCAAGATCATAAACAACACATAAACAATAGATTGATAATCACCATAACATAGTATTCTCTATCCATCGGATCCCGACAAACACAACATATAGAATTACATATAGATGATCTTGATCATGTTAGGCAGCTCACAAGATCCAACAATGAAGCACAACAAGGAGAAGACGACCATCTAGCTACCGCTATGGACCCATGGTCCAGGGGTGAACTACTCACTCATCACTCCGGAGGCGATCATGGCGATGAAGAGTCCTCCGGGAGATGAATCCCCTCTCCGGCAGGGTGCCGGAGGCGATCTCCCGAATCCCCGAGATGGGATTCGGCGGCGGCGGCGTCTCCGGAAGGTTTTCCGTATCGTGGCTCTCGGTATCGGGGTTTTCGCGACGGAGGCTTTAAGTAGGCGGAAGGGCAACGCGGGGGCCACACGAGGGCCCCACACCCTAGGTCGGCGCGGCCAGGGCCTGGTCCGCGCCGGCCTATGGTGTCGGCGCCTCGTGGCCCCACTTCCTTCCCTCTTCGGTCTTCTGGAAGCTCCGTGCAAAAATAGGACCCTTGGCGAAGATTTCGTCCAATTCCGAGAATATTTCCTTACTAGGATTTCTGAAACCAAAAACAGCAGAAAACGACAGAACGGCTCTTCGGCATCTTGTTAATAGGTTAGTTCCAGTAAAATGCATAAATATGACATATAATGTGCATAAAACATGTAGGTATCATCAATAAAGTAGCATGGAACATAAGAAATTATCGATACGTCGGAGACGTATCAGCATCCCCAAGCTTAGATTCTGCTCGTCCCGAGCGGAGTAAAACGATAACAAGGATAATTTCTGAAGTGACATGCCATCATAATCTTGATCATACTATTTGTAAACATATGTAATGAATGCAGCGATCAAAACAAAGGTAATGACATGAGTAAACAAGTGAATCATATAGCAAAGACTTTTCATGAATAGTACTTCAAGACAAGCATCAATAAGTCTTGCATAAGAGTTAACTCATAAAGCAATAAATCAAAGTAAAGGTGTTGAAGCAACACATAGGAAGATTAAGTTTCAGCGGTTGCTTTCAACTTATAACATATATATCTCATGGATATTGTCAACATAAAGTAATATAACAAGTGCAATATGCAAGTATGTAGGAATCAATGCACAGTTCACACAAGTGTTTGCTTCTTAAGGTGGAAGGAGATAGGTAAACCGACTCAACAATAAAAGTAAAAGAATGGTCCTTCAAAGAGGAAAGCATCGATTGCTCGTATTTGTGCTAGAGCTTTTATTTTGAAAACATGAAACAATTTTGTCAACGGTAGTAATAAAGCATATGAGTTATGTAAATTATATCTTACAAGTTGCAAGCCTCATGCATAGTATACTAATAGTGTCCGCACCTCGTCCTACTTAGCTTGGACTACCGGATCTTTGCATGCCATGTTTCAACCAAGTGTCACAAAGGGGTACCTCCATGCCGCTCGTACAAAGGTCTAAGGAGAATGCTCGCATTTTGGATTTCTCGCTTTTGATTATTCTCAACTTAGACATCCATACCGGGACAACATGGACAACGAGATAATGGACTCCTCTTAAATGCATAAGCATGTAGCAATGACTATTATTCTCATATGAGATTGAGGATATATGTCCAAACCGAAACTTCCACCATGATTCATGGCTTTAGTTAGCGGCCCAATGTTCTTCTCTAACAATTTTGCATGCTCCAACCACTAAAATGATAGATCCTTCGGACAAGACGGACATGCATAGCAACTCACATGATATTCAACAATAGTTGATGGCGTTCCCTGAAGCATGGTTATCGCACAACAAGCAACTTAATAAAATATAAAGTGCATAAGTACATATTCAATACTACGATAGTTTTTAAGGCTATTTTGTCCCATGAGCTATATATTGCAAAGGTGAATGATGGAATTTTAAAGGTAGCACTCAAGCAATTTACTTTGGAATGGCGGAGAAATACCATGTAGTAGGTAGGTATGGTGGACACAAATGGCATAGTAGTTGGCTCAAGGATTTTGGATGCATGAGAAGTATTCCCTCTCGATACAAGGTTTAGGCTAGCAAGGTTATTTGAAGCAAACTCAAGGATGAACCGGTGCAGCAAAACTTACATAAAAGACATATTGTAAACATTATAAGACTCTACACCGTCTTCCTTGTTGTTCAAAACTCAATACTAGATATTATCTAGACCTTAGAGAGACCAAATATGCAAATCAGATTTTAGCAAGCTCTATGTATTTCTTCATTAATGGGTGCAAAGCATATGATGCAAGAGCTTAAACATGAGCACAACAATTGCCAAGTATCACATTATCCAAGACATTTTAGAATTACTACATGTAGCATTTTCCAATTCCAACCATATAACAATTTAACGAAGAAGAAACTTCGCCTTGAACATTATGAGTAAAGCCTAAGGACATATGTGTCCATATGCAACAGCGGAGCATGTATCTCTCCCACAAAGTGAATGCTAGGATCCATTTTATTCAAACAAAAACGAAAACAAAAACAAACCGACGCTCCAAGTAAAGAACACAAGATGTGATTGAATAAAAATATAGTTTCAGGGGAGGAACCTGATGATGTTGTCGATGAAGAAGGGGATGCCTTGGGCATCCCCAAGCTTAGATGCTTGAGTCTTCTTAAAATATGCAGGGGTGAACCACGGGGGCATCCCCAAGCTTAGAGCTTTCACTCCTCTTGATCATAGTATATCATTCTCCTCTCTTGACCCTTGAAAACTTCCTTCACACCAAACTTCAAGCAAACTCATTAGAGGGTTAGTGCACAATTAATAATTCACATGTTCAGAGGTGGCACAATCATTCTTTACACTTCTGGACATTGCATAAAGCTACTGGACATTAATGGATCAAAGAAATAAATCCAACATAGCAAAAGAGGCAATGCGAAATAAAAGGCAGAATCTGTCAAAAAACAGAACAGTCCGTAAAGAAGAATTTAAAGATGGCACCAGACTTGCTCAAATGGAAAAACTCAAACCTAATGAAAGTTGCGTACATATCTGAGGATCACGCTCGTAAATTGGCAGATTTTTTCGAATTTTCTACAAAGGACTGTGCCCAGATTCGTGACAGACAGCAATGCTGTTTCTGCGCAGCGATCCCAAATATAACATCAACTTTGACATAGAAACTTTACTTGGCACAAAAACATGATAAGGAGAGGTTGCTACAGTAGTAAAGAACTTCCAAGACTCAACAAAATAAAAAATTGCTGTAGTAAAAACATGGGTTGTCTCCCATAAGCGCTTTTCTTTAACGCCTTTCGGCTAGGCGCGAAAGTGCAAATCAAGTAACATCGAGAGTAGAAGCATCAACATTATTTTTCATGCAAACACAACTTGTTGCAGAGGGTACTTTAGGTTCTCCATTATCTAAATTCTCTATGGTGGTGCTAGGGGTTTTAGAAATTTTAGGCCTATAATAATTCTTTTGTTTAGGCACTTTAGCGGCGTACATGAATTTTTGCTCTTTATCCACATAAGCTTTCTCATTATACTTGAGAGAAGAAAAGGTTGAACCCAAGGTTCCCATAGCTTTTTCAAGTTCATCAATCCTATTGGTTTGATTATCATTGACAACACAAGTTCCTAGGACACTAATTCTTTCATCAATTCCTCCTAGGGATTTATCAAGTTCATCAGTTTTATCCAATAACATTTCCAATTTAGTTTCAATACTTGGAAAAATTTTCTCTATGGTTTCCAATTTTTTCATAACATCCTCAAGGGAGATTTCAATTTTAACTTCATTAACAGGTGGTATTCCAACTAGACTCTCAATGATGCAACTAGCTTCTAAAGCGGGAGTACCTAGGAAATTACCTCCCGAAAGAGTATCAAGAACATATCTATTCCAACTAGATAAACCAACATAAAAATTCCTAAGAAGGATAGTGGTGGAGTGTTTCTTAATGCACCTTTGATGAGCATTACTAATTCTATACCAAGCATCTTTAAAACTTTCTCCACCTTGTTGCTTAAAAGAACGAACTTCAACTTCAGGATTACTCATTTTAGTAGCAATAAAACAAACTAGATAAAGTAAATGCAAGTAACTAATTTTTTTTTGTGTTTTTGATATAGAGAGCAAGACAGTAAATAAAGTAAAACTAGCAACTAATTTTTTTTGTATTTTGATTTAGTGCAGCAAACAAAGTAGTAAATAAAATAAAGCAAGACAAAAACAAAGTAAAGAGATTGAGAAGTGGAGACTCCCCTTGCGGCGTGTCTTGATCTCCCCGACAACGGCGCCGGAAAACGAGGCTTGATGCGCGTAGATGTACACGTCCGTTGGGAACCCCAAGAGGAAGGTATGATGCGCACGGTGGCAAGTTTTCCCTCGAAAGAAACCAAGGTTGATCGAACCAGGAGGAGCCAAGAAGCACGTTGAAGGTTGATGGTCGCGAAATGTGATGCGGCGCAACACCGAGGATTCGGCGCCAACGTGGAACCCGCACAACACAACCAAAGTACTTTGCCCCAACGAAACAGTGAGGTTGTCAATCTCACCTGGCTTGTCGTAACAAAGGATTAAACGTATCGAGTGGAAGATGTTTGCAAAGAAAACGAGTAAAGAACAATTGCGATAGATTGTATGCTATGTAAAGAATAGGACCGGGGTCCACAGTTCACTAGAGGTGTCTCTCCCATAAGATAAAAGCATGTTGGGTGAACAAATTACAGTCGGGCAATTGACAAATAGAGAAGGGCATAACAATGCATATACATGATATGATAAATATAGTGAGATTTAATTGGGCATTATGACAAAGTACATAGACCGCCATCCAACTGCATCTATGCCTAAAAAGTCCACCTTCAGGTTATCATCCGAACTCCATTCAGTATTAAGTTGCTAAGCAACAGACAATTGCATTAAGTATGGTGCGTAATGTAATCAACAACTACATCCTTAGACATAGCATCAATGTTTTATCCCTAGTGGCAACAGCACATCACAACCTTAGAACCTACTTGTCACGATCCCAGTGTCAATGAAGGCATGAACCCACTATCGAGCATAAATACTCCCTCTTGGAGTTAAGAGCAAAAACTTGGCCAGAGCCTCTACTAATAACGGAGAGCATGCAAGATCATAAACAACACATAAACAATAGATTGATAATCACCATAACATAGTATTCTCTATCCATCGGATCCCGACAAACACAACATATAGAATTACATATAGATGATCTTGATCATGTTAGGCAGCTCACAAGATCCAACAATGAAGCACAACAAGGAGAAGACGACCATCTAGCTACCGCTATGGACCCATGATCCAGGGGTGAACTACTCACTCATCACTCCGGAGGCGATCATGGCGATGAAGAGTCCTCCGGGAGATGAATCCCCTCTCCGGCAGGGTGCCGGAGGCGATCTCCTGAATCCCCCGAGATGGGATTCGCGGCGGCGGCGTCTCTGGAAGGTTTTCCGTATCGTGGCTCTCGGTACTGGGGGCGGAAGGGCAACGCGGGGGGCCACACGAGGGCCCCACACCCTAGGTCGGCGCGGCCAGGGCCTGGGCCGCGCCGGCCTATGGTGTCGGCGCCTCGTGGCCCCACTTCCTTCCCTCTTCGGTCTTCTGGAAGCTCCGTGCAAAAATAGGACCCTTGGCGAAGATTTCGTCCAATTCCGAGAATATTTCCTTACTAGGATTTCTGAAACCAAAAACAGCAGAAAACAAAGAATCGGCTCTTCGGCATCTTGTTAATAGGTTAGTTCCAGAAAATGCATAAATATGACATATAATGTGCATAAAACATGTAGGTATCATCAATAAAGTAGCATGGAACATAAGAAATTATCGATACGTCGGAGACGTATCAGGCGGCGCGGCCAAGGAGGGGCCCGCGCCACCCTATGGGGTGGGCCCCTCGGGTGCCCCCTGCGCTGCCCTTCCGCCTACTTAAACTCTCCAGCGCGAAAACCCTAGTATCGAGAGCCACGATACGGAAAAAGTTCCAGAGACGCCGCCGCCTATCCCATCTCGGGGGATTCAGGAGATCGCCTCCGGCACCCTGCCGGAGAGGGGAATCATCACCGGAGGGCTCTACATCACCATGCCCGCCTCCGGAATGATGCGTGAGTAGTTCATCCTTGGACTATGGGTCCATAGCAGTAGCTAGATGGTTGTCTTATCCTCTTGTGCTATCATGTTTAGATCTTGTGAGCTGCCTAACATGGTCAAGATCATATATTTGTAATGCTACATGTTGTGTTTGGTGGGATCCGATGAATATGGAATACTATGTCAAGTTGATTATTGATCTATCATATATGTGTTGTTTATGTTCTTGCATGCTCTCCGTTGCTAGTAGAGGCTCGGCCAAGTTGATACTTGTAACTCCAAGAGGGACTATTTATGCTCGATAGTGGGTTCATGCCTCCACCGAATCCGGGACGAGTGACGAAAGTTCTAAGGTTGTGGATGTGCTGTTGCCACTAGGGATAAAACATCGATGCTTTGTCTATGGATATTTGTGTTGATTACATTACGCACCATACTTAATGCAATTATCTGTTGTTTGCAACTTAATACTGGAAGGGGTGCGGATGCTAACCTGAAGGTGGACTTTTTAGGCATAGATGCATGCTGGATGGCGGTCTATGTTCTTTGTCGTAATACCGTGATTAAATCTCATAGTGATCATCATGATATTTATATGAATCTTTATTTGTCAATTGCCGACCTGTAATTTGTTCACCCGGCATGTTATTTATCTTATTGGAGAGACACCACTAGTGAACTGTGGACCCCGGTCCTTTCTTTTACATCTGAAATACAATCTACTGCAATCTCTGTTCTCTGTTGTTCTTTGCAAACAAACATCATTCTCCACACTATACGTTTAATCCTTTGTTTTCAGCAAGCCGGTGAGATTGACAACCTCACTGTTACGTTGGGGCAAAGTATCTTGATTGTGTTGTGCAGGTTCCACGTTGGCGCCGGAATCCCTGGTGTTGCGCCGCACTACACTCCTTCACCAACAACCTTCACGTGGACTTCATCTCCTACTGGTTCGATAAACCTTGGTTTCATACTGAGGGAAACTTGCTACTATACGCATCACACCTTCCACTTGGGGTTCCCAACGGACGTGTGCTTCACGCGTTATCAAGCTAAATTTCTGGCGCCGTTGCCGGGGAGATCAAGACACGCTGCAAGGGGAGTCTCTCACATCCAATCTCTTTACTTTGTTTATTGTCTTTCTTTACTTTATTTTATTTTCTGTCTTGTTTGCTTTATATCAAAAACACAAAAAAAATTAGTCGCTTGTTTTTTACTTTATTCTGTTTGCTTAGTTTACCTTTACTACTCTTAAGATGAATACTCCTGAAAATACTAAGTTGTGTGATTTCACTAGCACAAATAATAATGATTTTATAAGTACTCCTATTGCTCCACCTGCTACTACAGCAGAATTTTATGAAATTAAACCTGCTTTACTGAATCTTGTTATGAGAGAGCAATTTTCTGGTGTTAGTAATGATGATGCTGCTGCCCATCTTAATAATTTTGTTGAACTTTGTGAAATGCAAAAGTATAAGGATATAGATGGTGATATTATAAAACTGAAATTGTTTCCTTTCTCCTTAAGAGGAAGAGCTAAAGATTGGTTGCTGTCTTTGCCTAAAAATAGTAATGATTCATGGACTAAATGTAAAGATGCTTTTATTAGTAAATATTATCCTCCTGCTAAGATTATATCTTTGAGAAGTAGCATTATGAATTTTAAGCAATTAGATAATGAACATGTTGCTCAAGCATGGGAGAGAATGAAATCTTTGGTAAAGAATTGCCCTACCCATGGACTAACTACTTGGATGATCATCCAAACCTTTTATGCAGGATTGAATTTTTCCTCGAGGAACGTATTGGATTCAGATTGCTGGAGGTACTTTTATGTCCATCACTTTGGGTGCTTGCAACAAAGCTTCTTGATGATATGATGATAAATTACTCTGAATGGCATACTGAAAGAACTCCTCAAGGTAAGAAGGTAAATTCTGTTGAAGAAACCTCTTCTTTGAGTGATAAGATTGATGTTATTATGTCTATGCTTGTTAATGGTAGATTGATACGTCTCCAACGTATCGATAATTTCTTATGTTCCATGCCACTTTATTGATGATACCTACATGTTTTATGCACATTTTATGTCATATTTATGCATTTTCTGGAACTAACCTATTAACAAGATGCCGAAGAGCCGATTCTTTGTTTTCTAGCTGTTTTTGGTTTCGTAAATCCTAGTAACGAAATATTCTCGAATCGGACGAAATCACCTCCCAGGTTCCTATTTTTCCCGGAATCTTCCAGATCACCGAAGAGGGGCCAGAGATGGGCCAGGGGGGCCCCACACCACACTTGGGCGCGGGCCAGGGCCTGGCCGCCCCACCTGGTGGTGAGGGCACCCTGGTGCCCCTCCGAGGCTGCCTCTTCGCCTATTTAAAGCCCCTACATCGAAAACCCTTACGGAGGAAGCCACGGTACGCGAAACCTTCCAGAGCCGCCGCCATCGCGAAGCCAAGATGCGGGGACGGGAGTCTCTCGTTCCGGCACCTGCCGGAGCGGGGAAGTGCCCCCGGAAGGCTTCTCCATCGACACCGCTGCCATCTCCACCGCCATCTTCATCACCGCTCGCTGCTCCCATGAGGAGGGAGTAGTTCTCCATCGAGGCTCGGGGCTGTACCGGTAGCTATGTGGTTAATCTCTCTCCTATGTACTTCAATACAATGATCTCATGAGCTGCTTTACATGATTGAGATTCATATGAGTTTTGTATCACTACTATCTATTGGCTACTCTAGTGATGTTATTAAAGTAGTTCTATTCCTCCTGCACGTGTGTAAAGGTGACGAGTGTGCACCGTGTTAGTACTTGGTTTATGCTATGATCATGATCTCTTGTAGATTGCGAAGTTAACTATTGCTATGATAATATTGATGTGATATATTCCTCCTACATATGCATGAAGGTTACGGTGTGCATGCTATGCTAGTACTTGGTTTAGTCTTTTGATCTATCTTACACTAAAGGTTACTAAAATATGAGCATTATTGTGGAGCTTGTTAACTCCGGCATCGAGGGTTCGTGTAATCCTACGCAATGTGTTCATCATCCAACAAGAGTGTAGAGTATGCATTTATCTATTCCGTTATGTGATCAATGTTGAGAGTGTCCACTAGTGAAAGTGTAATCCCTAGGCCTTGTTCCTAAATATCGCTATCGCTGTTTGTTTCTCGTTTCTTCGCGTTACTCACTGCTGCAATACTACCACCATCAACTACACGCCAGCAAGCTATTTTCTCGGCACCGTTGCTACTCGCTCATATATATTCATACCACCTGTATTTCACTATCTCTTCGCCGAACTAGTGCACCTATTAGGTGTGTTGGGGACACAAGAGACTTCTTGCTTTGTGGTTGCGGGGTTGCTTGAGAGGGATATCTTTGACCTCTTCCTCCCCGAGTTCGATAAACCTTGGGTGATCCACTTAAGGGAAACTTGCTGCTGTTCTACAAACCTCTGCTCTTGGAGGCCCAACACTGTCTACAAGAATAGAAGCACCCGTAGACATCAAGCACTTTTCTGGCGCCGTTGCCGGGGAGGAAAGGTAAACGGCACTCACACATTGGCAAGCCCGGCAACTAAGCACTTTTCCTCCCTCGTTAACTACGCGCCAAGCACTTTTCTGGCGCCGTTGCCGGGGAGGAAAGGTAAAAGGCACTCATACTTCGGTTCCAGGTAACAGTACTTTTCTGGCACCATTGTGTGTGTGCTCGAAGCTATTTCCTTTAGACTCTGCAATTGCGACATTTGGTTACACTAGTGAGGCATAATGGACAACAATGACCTTTTTATTCTATTTCCTGATTTAAGACATGGATGGTTTGATGCGAAAATTAAAAAACCCATGGAACATATTAATATGAATGCTTTGAACACTACTGTTGCTAATGCTATGGAAAATTCTAAGCTTGGGGAAGCTGGCTTTGATGAGCATGATATTTTTAGTCCCCCAAGCATTGAGGAGAAAATTTTCTTTGATGATACTTTGCCTCCCATTTATGATGATTATAATGATAGTAGTCTTTTGTTACCACCTGTTATGGAGGATAAATTTGATTATGATTACAATATACCTCCTATATTTGATAGCTACTTTGTTGAATTTGCTCCCACTACAATTAATAAGAATGACTATGCTTATGTTGGGAGTAGTAATTATTTTATGCATGAGACTCATGATAAGAATGCTTTATGTGATAGTTATATTGTTGAGTTTGCTCATGATGCTACTGAAAGTTATTATGAGAGAGGAAAATATGGTTGTAGAAATTTTCATGTTACTAAAATACCTCTCTATGTGCTGAAATTTTTGAAGCTACACTTGTTTTATCTTCCTATGCTTGTTACTTTGCTCTTCATGAACTTGTTTATTTACAAGATTCCTATGCATAGGAAGCATGTTATACTTAAATGTGTTTTGAATTTGCCTCTTGATGCTCTCTTTTGCTTCAACTTCTATTTCTTGCGAGTGCATCATTAAAACTGCTGAGCCCATCTTAATGGCTATAAAGAAAGAACTTCTTGGGAGATAACCCATGTGTTATTTTGCTACAGTACTTTGTTTTATATTTGTGTCTTGGAAGTTGTTTACTACTGTAGCAACCTCTCCTTATCATGTTTTTGTGCCAAGTAAAGTTTCTATGTCAAACTTGATGTTATATTTGGGATCGCTGCGCAGAAACAACATTGCTGTCTGTCACGAATCTGGGCACAGGCCTCTGTAGAAAATTCGAAAAAATCTGCCAATTTACGAGCGTGATCTTCAGATATGTACGCAACTTTCATTAGTTTTGAGTTTTTCCATTTGAGCAAGTCTGGTGCCATCTTTAAATTCGTCTTTACGAACTGTTCTGTTTTTGACAGATTCTGCCTTTTATTTCGCATTGCCGCTTTTGTTAAGTTGAATGAGTTTCTTTGTTCCATTAACTTTCAGAAGTTTTGTGCAATGTCCAGAAGTGAAAAGAATGTTTGTGTCACCTCTGAATGTGTGAATTATTGATTATGCACTAACCCTCTAATGAGTTTGCTTGAAGTTTGGTGTGAAGGAAGTTTTCAAGGGTCAAGAGAGGAGAATGATATACTATGATCAAGAGGAGTGAAAGCTCTAAGCTTGGGGATGCCCCCGTGGTTCACCCCTGCATATTCTAAGAAGACTCAAGCGTCTAAGCTTGGGGATGCCCAAGGCATCCCCTTCTTCATCGACAAAGTATCAGGTTCCTTCTCTTGAAACTATGTTTTTATTCGGTCACATCTTATGTACTTTACTTGGAGCGTCTGTGTGTGCTTTTATTTTTGTTTTGTTATCTTAGTTCTCTGAATAAGTTCATCCTTGTGTGGGAGAGAGACACGCTCCGCTGGTTCGTATGAACACATGTGTTCTTAGCTCATAATATTCATGGCGAAGTTTCCTCTTCGTTAAATTGTTATATGGTTGGAATTGAAAAATGCTACATGTAGTAATTGGTAAAATCTCTTGGATAATGTGATACTTGGCAATTGTTGTGCTCATGTTTAAGCTCTTGCATCATATACTTTGCACCTACTAGTGAAGAAATACATAGAGCATGCTAAAATTTGGTTTGCATAATTGGTCTCTCTAAGGTCTAGATAATTTCTAGTATTGAGTTTGAAAAACAAGGAAGACGGTGTAGAGTCTTATAATGTTTACAATATGTCTTTTATGTGAGTTTCGCTGCACCGGTTCATCCTTGTGTTTGTTTCGAATAACCTTGCTAGCCTAAACCTTGTATCGAGAGGGAATACTTCTCATGCATCCAAAATCCTTGAGCCAACCACTATGCCATTTGTGTCCACCATACCTACCTACTACATGGTATTTCTCCGCCATTCCAAAGTAAATTGCTTGAGTGCTACCTTTAAACAATTCAAAATTTATCACCTCTTATTTGTGTCAATGTTTTATAGCTCATGAGGAAGTATGTGGTGTTTATCTTTCAATCTTGTTGGGCAACTTTCACCAATGGACTAGTGGCTTCATCCGCTTATCCAATAATTTTGCAAAAAGAGCCGGCAATGGGATTCCCAGTCCCAAATTAATTAACAAAAATAGACACTCCTCCATGGTATGTGATTGTTGGACGGCACCCGAAGGATTCGGTTAGCCATGGTTTGTGAAAGAAAGTTTGGAAGGAGTGCCACACAAAAATAAAAAATAAAATGGGAGCCGCTCTTTGAAGGTTTGTCTGGCAAGAGGGTTAGAGTACCCGCTACCATTCGTTGACAACAACAAACACCTCTCAAAACTTTATTTTTATGCTCTCTTCATGTTTTCAAAATAAAAGCTCTAGCACAAATACAGCAATCGATGCTTTCCTCTTTGAAGGACCATTCTTTTACTTTTATTGTTGAGTCAGTTTATCTATTTCCTTCCACCTTAAGAAGCAAACACTTGTGTGAACTGTGCATTGATTCCTACATACTTGCTTATTGCATTTGTTATATTACTCTATGTTGACAATTATCCATGAGATATACATGTTATAAGTTGAAAGCAACCGCTGAAACTTAATCTTCCATTGTGTTGCTTCAATGCCTCTACTTTGATTTATTGCTTTATGAGTTAACTCTTATGCAAGACTTATTGATGCTTGTCTTGAAGTACTATTCATGAAAAGTCTTTGCTATATGATTCACTTGTTTACTCATGTCATTACCATTGTTTTGATCGCTGCATTCATTACATATGTTTACAAATAGTATGATCAAGTTTATGATGGCATGTCACTTCGAAATTATCTTTGTTATCGTTTTACCTCGCTTCGGGACGAGCGGAACTAAGCTTAGGGATGCCGATACGTCTCCAACGTATCGATAATTTCTTATGTTCCATGCCACTTTATTGATGATACCTACATGTTTTATGCACATTTTATGTCATATTTATGCATTTTCCGGAACTAACCTATTAACAAGATGCCGAAGAGCCGATTGTCGTTTTCTGCTGTTTTTGGTTTCGTAAATCCTAGTAACGAAATATTCTCGGAATCGGACGAAATCACCTCCCAGGTTCCTATTTTTCCCGGAAGCTTCCAGATCACCGAAGAGGGGCCAGAGATGGGCCAGGGGGGCCCCACACCACACTTGGGCGCGGGCCAGGGCCTGGCCGCGCCACTCGGTGGTGAGGGCACCCCGGTGCCCCTCCGAGGCTGCCTCTTCGCCTATTTAAAGCCCCCGCATCGAAAACCCTTACGGAGGAAGCCACGGTACGCGAAACCTTCCGGAGCCGCCGCCATCGCGAAGCCAAGATCCGGGGACAGGAGTCTCTGTTCCGGCACCTGCCGGAGCGGGGAAGTGCCCCGGAAGGCTTCTCCATCGACACCGCTGCCATCTCCACCGCCATCTTCATCACCGCTGCTGCTCCCATGAGGAGGGAGTAGTTCTCCATCGAGGCTCGGGGCTGTACCTGTAGCTATGTGGTTAATCTCTCTCCTATGTACTTCAATACAATGATCTCATGAGCTGCTTTACATGATTGAGATTCATATGAGTTTTGTATCACCACTATCTATGTGCTACTCTAGTGATGTTATTAAAGTAGTTCTATTCCTCCTGCACGTGTGTAAAGGTGACAGTGTGTGCACCGTGTTAGTACTTGGTTTATGCTATGATCATGATCTCTTGTAGATTGCGAAGTTAACTATTGCTATGATAATATTGATGTGATCTATTCCTCCTACATATGCATGAAGGTGACGAGTGTGCATGCTATGCTAGTACTTGGTTTAGTCTTTTGATCTATCTTACACTAAAGGTTACTAAAATATGAGCATTATTGTGGAGCTTGTTAACTCCGGCATTGAGGGTTCGTGTAATCCTACGCAATGTGTTCATCATCCAACAAGAGTGTAGAGTATGCATTTATCTATTCTGTTATGTGATCAATGTTGAGATTGTCCACTAGTGAAAGTGTAATCCCTAGGCCTTGTTCCTAAATACTGCTATCGCTGTTTGTTTACTGTTTTACTCGCGTTACTACTGCTGCAATACTACCACCATCAACTACACGCCAGCAAGCTATTCTCTGGCACCGTTGCTACTGCTCATATATATTCAAACCACCTGTATTTCACTATCTCTTCGCCGAACTAGTGCACCTATTAGGTGTGTTGGGGACACAAGAGACTTCTTGCTTTGTGGTTGCAGGGTTGCTTGAGAGGGATATCTTTGACCTCTTCCTCCCTGAGTTCGATAAACCTTGGGTGATCCACTTAAGGGAAACTTGCTGCTGTTCTACAAACCTCTGCTCTTGGAGGCCCAACACTGTCTACAAGAATAGAAGCACCCGTAGACATCATAGATCTCATGTCGATCCTAATAATGTTCCTTTAGCTTCATTGGTTGCTCAAGAAGAGCATGTTGATGTGAATTTCATTAAGAATAATAATTTCAACAACAATACTTATAGGAATAATTATGGTAACAACAACTATAGGCCATATCCTTCTAATAATGGTAGTGGTTATCGTAATTCCTATGGTAATTCTTACAACAATAATAACAGTGTACCCTCTAGTCTTGAAGTCATGCTTAAAGAATTTATTAGTACACAAACTGCTTTTAATAAAACTGTTCAGGAAAAGCTTGGTAAAATTGATGTTCTTGCTTCTAAGGTTGATAGTCTTGCTCTTGATGTTGATCTTTTAATACTGAAAGTTATGCCTGATGAACTTAAAGATACTAAGTTTGCTAAAACAAATGCCATCCAAGTTTGAATCAATGATAATATTAGAATGTTGGCTGAATTGCATGCTAGGTGGGATAGAGAAGAAAAAGAAAAGGGATTTCTATTTTAGTGCCCTCGGGTCCTTAGTTGTACTCAGTTTTCCCCAGCTCCTTAGTTTTTCCTCAGTTTTCCCCAATCCCTTGTCTCTAACCCGCAGAAAGAGCTCGGACGGAAGGAATCCCGTTTAGTTGACGTTGGTTGGTGCTGGCAAGTGGGGCCGCTGTTGGTGCCCCGCAGTGGACACGTCTCCACTTATCCAGATCATCGTGGGACCCACAACTTGTCCATGTTAGCGCGCCGGACCCACAGCTTACCTAGGTGACTGTTGCAAAATGGGAGCCCGAGCCAGCCCCACGCCCGTGCCCGTGCCATTGCTTCCCCTTTCTTTCTCCGCGCCCCATTGTTCTTCTTCTCCGCCAGCGGCAGCCCTTCTCCGGCAGGCGGGTGATGTCTAGTTTCTTTTCGACCTCCCGTTCTTCATGGCCGCAGTATGGACCCGTGCCTTTGACAAGATGCCCCGACCGCCCACGCCGAGAGCCTCGAAGCGGTCGATCCGTAAGACGGATGAGAACGGCAACCGTGGAAGTGAGTTCGTTGCATGCGAGAGCTTGCCATATAGAGAGGGGGATAAGGTTAGATCTCGCTCCAATTTCTCTGTTTTCTCTCGATTTTATTTTTATTCCCTCGAATTTGGGATTTAGGGTTCACGTTGTTGTTTTTAGATCTTGAAGAAATGCAGGCATTTCGAGTGGATCGATGTGTACGTTCAGAGGCTTCAGTTGCAGGAATCAATTGGCGCTATTGGGGGCGCAATTTGGGAGGGGGGGGGGACTTGTTGTAGAGAATGCGGCGGAGAGAGGAGCCGTTCCGATTATGCCTAATGCTCCCAATGCAGAAGCGGGTGGAAGTGAAGGGAGAACCGAAGAAAATGAACAAGCGAGTTAAGGCAGCTGATCGAGTTGAAGAAGCAAGCTAATCCGATGGCTGGTTGTTTTTTTTTGTTGTATAATTACGATCGGATTCTTATCATTGCTCACTGGGCGCTAGAAGTTGTTACAAGGGATACCTTGTTACAAATCCATTATTCAGTTACATGTACTTGTAGTTGTTTTCAAAGTTAGTGTGTGCATTCACCGAAATTACCAACTATATTCCCTAAAAGAAAAGGAAAGCTAAAGATAGTTGATAATTGTTAGAGGGGTGACAAATAATGCAATCACCGAAATCCGCAAATATGTATGCCTCATGTTTATACCAAAATTATACCACTTTTAGGCCGTTTCAAAATACCAATACCATATCCCAAACTATATTCCCTAAAAGAAAAGGACAGACTAAAGATAGTTGATAATTGTTAGAGGGGTGACAAATAATGCAATCACCGAAATCCGCAAATATGTATGCCTCATGTTTATACCAAAATTATACCACTTTTAGGCCGTTTCAAAATACCAATACTATATCCCAAACTATATCCCCTAAAAGAAAAAGGACAACTAAAGATAGTTGATAATTGTTAGAGGGGTGAAAAATAATGCAATCACCGAAATCCGCAAATATGTATGCCTCATGTTTATACCAAAATTATACCACTTTTAGGCCTTTTCAAAATACCAATACTATATCCCAAACTATATTCCCTAAAAGAAAATGACAGCTAAAGATAGTTGATAATTGTTAGAGGGGTGACAAATAATGCAATCACCGAAATCCGCAAATATGTATGCCTCATGTTTATACCAAAATTATACCACTGTTAGGCCGTTTCAAAATACCAATACTATATCCCAAACTATATTCCCTAAAAGAAAAGGACAGCTAAAGATAGTTGATAATTGTTAGAGGGGTGACAAATAATGCAATCACCGAAATCCGCAAATATGTATGCCTCATGTTTATAACAAAATTATACCACTTTTAGGCCATTTCAAAATACCAATACTATATCCCAAACTATATTCCCTAAAAGAAAAGGACAACTAAAGATAGTTGATAATTGTTAGAGGGGTGACAAATAATGCAATCACCGAAATCCGCAAATATGTATGCCTCATGTTTATACCAATACTATATCCCAAACTATATTAAGTGGAAAACTCGTTATTGCACATAAATAGAGGGGTGGGCATTCTCCACCGACAGAGAGAGAGAGGGGTGGCCACGAAGAGAGAGAGAGAGAGAGAGAGAGAGGTTGCCACGAAGAGACGGATAGGGGTATACTGCCCGCTAGATCAGTGGATCAACGGTTCGTGGAGTCGATCCGTGTGACAACGGCTCAACCAATCAGGATAAGTTTGGGCTTCTCGCAGCATTTGTGACAGTACTTGAGGGAAAAACTGAGTAGTACTAAGAATCCAAGGGCACATAAATAGTAAATAGACTAACGGATTCAAACAAAAGAATTACAAAATGAAAAATGTGTGTTTGGTAGAATATAATTCATATTGGGCTACATAAAATTATTTGCAATTCAAATATACATGAGTGTGACAATTATGGCATCATTTAGACAAACTATGTTTTGGGAAAGATGTTTTGCAAAGGGGTTTCGGTGGAAAACCATGCATCTTCATAGCTACACTAGTGATTCTGAGAAGTGGCAATTTATGGTAAAACTTGATTTATATATGTTTGTTAAGGTTTTCTAGGTGGCAGGTTGCGTAGGAAGACTCCATGAGTAGTTGCCACAATTTTTTATTTTTTTGGATTTTTTTGCGCATGAAATGACTCAATTAGCTATGTTAATCTCATTTGTTGACTCTCTGTTGACCAGCTACTTGAGGGTAAAACTGAGTATATTGCACTTGCCGGTCTAAGTCCTCGAGGGGAAAACTGAGTACAGATAAAATTTCTGTATAAGGCATGAGGTTATAACTGAGTACACCAAAGTCCCAGGGTTAGACTCGTGTAGCGGTGCACGCTGCAGCCGTGCATAGCGGACGCGTGTTGCGGTACACGCCACCTTCGTCTTTATAGAGCCCCTCTTTCTCTCCCTCGACGCACGTTCTCACTGGCTCACTGCAACCGCCTCTCCTGTCCCATCATCTTCTCCACAACCGAAAAAAAACCCCAAAGAAAACCGCCGGCGATGGAGAAGAATGAGATGCCCATTGTCGGCACATCAGCCGCCGCCCCCGTCCAGGCCCCTGTCGCTGCTTCCAACGTAGCAGCCGGCGCATCGGCCGCCGCCCCCGTCCAGGCCCCTGTCGCTGCTTCCAACGTAGCAGCCGGCGGATCGGCCGCCGCCCCCGTCCAGGCCCCTGTCGCTGCTTCCAACGTAGCAGCCGGCGCATCGGACGCCGCCACCGTCCAGTCCCCCGTCGCTTGGGACCCGTACGAACCAGTGCAGTACGACACACCGGAGAACCCCTACGACACCAGCATCGTCGACAACGAGCCGGAGGTAACCCTTTGTTCCCTTGTTCTTATCTCATTTCAATCCTTTTGTGTTATATCTAGCGTTATTACGGTTCGTCTGTTCTTAGTTCAATCCTTTTGTGTTAGATCTTGCGTTATTACTGTTCGTCTGTTCCTAGTTCAATCCTTTTGTGTTAGATCTTGCGTTATTACTGTTCGTCTGTTCCTAGTTCAATCCTTTTGTGTTAGATCTTGCGTTATTACTGTTCGTCTGTTCCTAGTTCAATCCTTTTGTGTTAGATCTTGCGTTATTAGTGTTTGTGATTTGCTTTTGTTTAAGATTTGTGCCGATGATGATGAATATTTGGGCATAAGTTGATTCAGGGTTTGGTCAGTAAACAATTGCTGTGTACAAATTTGTTGTGCACGATCTTTGGTTTGCTGACTCAAATCCTGGATATAAGTGTGTCCAATGTAACTGAGGCTACCTCTTTTTTTCGAGCCCATATTATCATGCATGATTTTTTGTTCACTCTCGGTTCCATCATCGTTGCAATTGACTCCGTGTTTTTTGCACGATCTTTGGTGCTACATGACAGGTCCAGAGCAGCGACGTCGACAGCGACGACGAGTCCTTCCACACCAAGACTCGTCACGTCCTCAGGAGGCTGCAGTCCGGCCATTACGATGGCCCCTTTGCTCGAGGCATTTACAAGTGCCCCTTCTACAACAGGAAGCTCCGCGCCACCGACTTCAACTCCCTGGTGAACCATGCTGAATCCATTGGCAGATGTGGCGCTAGAGTTGGAAGGACCGTGAACGTGCATGCGTACATGGCCAAACACAAAGCACTTGGGATTCACTCGCGCAACCTCCAAGCGAGTCACACGCGCTACCCGGAGGCGTTGAACGTGCCTACGGACACTCTCGTATGTGATCTGCTCTATCCGTAGAGCAGCTTAAATTCATGTAAAATGTAGCTTATGTTGGATCTATCGGTACTACTTTTGGATCTGTCCTAAATATATCTATGCTATGTTGGTTGCTGTATGCAGCTTATCCTATATTTTCTCTCTGGATTTGTGCCCTAGATTTTCTACCTGATTGGGTAAAAACGAAGGCATAAAGAAATGAATGGCGTTAAAAAACAGAAGGATAAGCTGCTCTAGATTTGCTACCAATTTGGGCTATCAAATATGAATGAGATCGAGTGAGAGAGAGGAAAAAGGTACATTGAAAATTACTAATCTGGGCGAAAGAGACAGAAACCACTCGTGCTCCCGTCCCGGACCCACACGGCTCCACACGCTACGGCCCCACACGCTACGGCCACACAAACACGGTCTCGTCCTGTCCCACGCGGTCCCTTCCTACCAGCCCCACACGACGCGGTCCCACACGACGTGACCCCACAAACGACACGACCCCACTCGTCAGCACGGAACGGTCAACTTAACGGATTCCTTCCGTCCGAGCTCCTTCTGCGGGTTCAGACAAGGGCTTGGGGAAAACTGAGGAAAAACTAAGGAGCTGGGGAAAACTGAGTACAACTAAGGACCCGAGGGCACGAAAATAGAAATCCCAAAAGAAAAACTTGCTAAAGAGAATAATGTAGCTAAAGTTTGGACTATTACCACCACTAGTAATGTTGATTCTTCACATGTTGCTAAACCTCCTACTATCAATGGTAAAATAATTGGTGTTGGCAATGTTTCTACTCCTAGTACAAAACGTGCAAAATTGCCTGAAACTGCTGAAACTGCTGAAATTTTTCAGAATGCTGTAGATCATAATGGTTTAGATTTTGATGATTGTCATATCTCTGAAGTTATTAAGTTCTTACAAAAACTTTCTAGAAGTCCTAATGCTAGTGCTATAAATTTAGCCTTTACAAAACATATTACAAATGCTCTCATTAAAGCTAGGGAAGAGAAATTAAAACTTGAAGCTTCTATTCCTAGGAAGTTGGAAGATGGTTGGGAGCCCATCATTAAGATGAAACTCAATGATTTTGATTGTAATGATTTATGTGATCTTGGTGCAAGTATTTCTGTTATGCCTAAGAAAGTTTATGATATGTTTGACTTGCCACCATTGAAAAATTGTTATTTGGATGTTAATCTTGCTGATAATTCTATAAAGAAACCTTTGGGGAGGATTGATGCGCGTAGATGTACACGTCCGTTGGGAACCCCAAGAGGAAGGTATGATGCGCACAGTGGCAAGTTTCCCTCAGTAAGAAACCAAGGTTTAATCGGACCAGTAGGAGTCAAGAAGCACGTTGAAGGTTGATGGTGGCGAAATATGATGCGGCGCAACACCAGGGATTCCGGCGCCAACGTGGAACCTGCACAACACAACCAAAGTTCTTTGCCCCAACGAAACAGTGAGGTTGTCAATCTCACCGGCTTGATGTAACAAAGGATTAACCGTATTGTGTGGAAGATGATTGTTTGCGAAGAAAACAGTAAAGAACAATTGCAGTAGATTGTATGCGATGTAAAGAATAGGACCGGGGTCCACAGTTCACTAGAGGTGTCTCTCCTATAAGATAAAAGCATGTTGGGTGAACAAATTACAGTCGGGCAATTGACAAATAGAAAAGGGCATAACAATGCATATACATGATATGATAAATATAGTGAGATTTAATTGGGCATTACGATAAAGTACATAGACCGCCATCCAAGCATGCATCTAAGCCTAAAAAGTCCACCTTCAAGTTATCATCCGAACCCCTTCCAGTATTAAGTTGCAAGCAACAGACAATTGCATTAAGTATGGTGCGTAATGTAATCAACAACTACATCCTTAGACATAGCATCAATGTTTTATCCCTAGTGGCAACATCACATCCACAACCTTAGAACTTTCTGTCACTGTCCCAGATTTAATGGAGGCATGAACCCACTATCGAGCATAAATACTCCCTCTTGGAGTTAAGAGCAAAAACTTGGCCGAGCCTCTACTAATAACGGAGAGCATGCAAGATCATAAACAACACATAAGTAATAGATTGATAATCACCATAACATAGTATTCTCTATCCATCGGATCCCGACAAACACAACATATAGTATTACAGATAGATGATCTTGATCATGTTAGGCAGCTCACAAGATCCAACAATGAAGCACATAAGGACAAGACGACCATCTAGCTACTGCTATGGACCCATAGTCCAGGGGTGAACTACTCACTCATCACTCCGGAGGCGATCATGGCGATGAAGAGTCCTCCGGGAGATGATTCCCCTCTCCGGCAGGGTGCAGGAGGCGATCTCCTGAATCCCCCGAGATGGGATTCGCGGCGGCGGCGTCTCTGGAAGGTTTTCCGTATCGTGGCTCTCGGTACTGGGGGTTTCGCGACGGAGGCTTTAAGTAGGCGGAAGGGCAACGCGGGGGGCCACACGAGGGCCCCACACACTAGGCCGGCGCGGCCAGGGCCTGGGCCGCGCCGCCCTAGTGTGGCGGCGCCTCGTGGCCCCACTTCCTTTCCCCCTCGGTCTTCTGGAAGCTTCGTGCAAAAATAGGACCCTGGGCGTTGATTTCGTCCAATTCCGAGAATATTTCCTTACTAGGATTTCTGAAACCAAAAACAGCAGAAAACAAGAACTGGCTCTTCGGCATCTTGTTAATAGGTTAGTGCCGGAAAATGCGTAAATACGACATATAATGTGTATAAAACATGTAGATATCATCAATAATGTAGCATGGAACATAAGAAATTATCGATACGTCGGAGACGTATCAAGGATTGATAATGTTCGCATTATGGTTAACAATAACCTTGTCCCCGTTAATTTTGTTGTCTTGGATATTAAATGCAATGCATCTTGTCCTATTGTTTTGGGAAGACCCTTTCTTCGAACTGTTGGAGCTATTATTGATATGAAAGAAGGAAACATTAAGTATCAATTCCCTCTCAAGAAAGGTATGGAACACTTCCCTAGAAAGAGAATGAAGTTGCCTTTTCATTATATTATTAGAACAAATTATGATGTTGATGCTTCTTCTCTTGATGTTACTTGATTTGCACTTTCTGCGCCTAGCTGAAAGGCATTAAAACTTCTTGGGAGATAACCCATGGTTTTATTTTTACTACTGTTTCGTTGAGTCTTGGAAGTTGTTACTACTGTAGCAACCTCTCCTTATCATGTTATTGTGCCAAGTAAAGTCTATGATAGTAAGGTTGATACTAGATTTGGATTTCTGCGCAGAAACATATTTGCTGTCTGTCACGAATTCGCGTCCTTCTCTCTGTAGAAGAATCAAAAAAATCTGTTAATTTACGTGCGTGATCCTCATATATGTACGCAACTTTCTTTAGTTTTGAGTTTTTCCATCTGAGCAAGTTAAGTGCCTCGGAAAAATTCGTCTTTACAGACTGTTCTGTTTTGACAGATTCTGCCTTTTTATTTCGCATTGCCTCTTTTGCTATATTGAATGGATTTCTTTGTTCCATTAACTTTCAGTAGCCTTGGGTAATGTCCAGAAGTGTTAAGAATGATTATGTCACCTCTGAATATGTGAATTTTTGATTACGCACTAACCCTCTAATGAGTTTGCTTAAAGTTTGGTGTGGAGAGAGTTTTCAAGGGTCAAGAAAAGAGGATGATACAATATGATCAAGAAGAGTGAAAAGTCTAAGCTTGGGGATGCCCCCGTGGTTCATCCTTGCATATTTCAAGAAGACTCAAGCATCTAAGCTTGGGGATGCCCAAGGCATCCCCTTCTTCATCGACAACTTATCATGTCACTTCTAGTGAAACTATATTTTTATTCCGGCACATCTTATGTTCTTTACTTGGAGCGTCTGTTTGCTTTTGTTTTTTTTTGTTTGAATAAATTCGGAAGACCCAACATCCTATTTTTCCCGGAACCTTCCAGAAAGTCAAAGTGGGACCATAGGGGTGCCCTGGGGGCCCCACACATGGTGGCCGCGCGGGCTCCACCCTGGCCGCGCCGGCCTAGTGTGAGGAGGCCCCGTGGCCCCTCCGACTCCGACTTTTCGCCTATTTAAGCCGTCTTGACCTAAAACGTAGATACCGATTGACGAAACTCCAGAAAGACTCCAGGGGCGCCGCCGCCATCGCGAAACTCCAATTCGGGGGACAGAAGTCTCTGTTCCGGCACCCTGCCGGGACGGGGAAGTGCCCCCGGAAGCCATCTCTATCAACGCCACCGCCTCCATCATGCTCCGTGAGTAGTTCCCCCATGGACTACGGGTTCTAGCTGTAGCTAGTGTCAACACCCGGATTTTTAAGTCCAGATGCCTGTTATGTCATTCATCGCAATCCCAGGAATATTGTTGTTGCGAGACATAATAGTTGAATACCATAGAGTCATCATTTATTACAACACATAAAGTCTTACACCATATATTACATTATTCAATATTACACAAATAGTTGATCTAAACGATCAACGAACATAAATAACTAGCGGAAGCGTCGTAGTAGGTGGAACTATCTATCCACAGGCCAACGCTTGACGTTAGAAGCATCCTAGTTCTGGTAGACGTCTTGTTGACCGTCATCCTCGTATCGTTGCTCCTCTTCAAAGTCCGGCATTGGAATAGCCAGGGACACAGCCATGAGTACTTAAGTACTTGCAAACTAACACTAATGTAAGTAATTATCCATATTAAGGGTTGCTAAGCTCTAGGTTTATTTGCATAAAGCCAAGTTTATTTCACAAGAATTTAGTAAAGATGCTTGAATCCCTAGACTAACTCAAGTGGGAACATTAGTGTCATTCCCACCACCTCAGTAGTGATTTCAACAATTCAAGTCACCGTTCAGATTCATCATTCCCTTTTTAGACCAGCTTCGACAACGGAACAAGTATGGCCTTTCCAATTGTCCGTAACCGTGGACACGGCTATTCGAATAGTTTTAACACTCTGCAGAGGTTGCACACTTGTGCCACAACATTTGATTACATCCGTCGAGACAACTCGAATAATCGTAACTCAAGTACGCGGATCATCAACCCTAACCTTTCATTTACACCCCCTAGTATAGGCACCTCTCCCTATGAGCTTGGCCTCCCGGTGAAAACCAACTGTTAACCCGGGAACTGCACAGGGCTTGGGCCGGACAATTCACCTCCTTCACGTCATTTCACATTTCTCGGAGGCAGCCTCAGCATAACCCCTATGACGCTTGTTTAGAGGGAACCCATACTAAGACATATAAACTTCTAGTTAGACCCTACCCATAATCAGGTATTGTGGGGGTACTTATGTATTGGAAAGGTATCGCATTCAACCATCATCAGTTTTCAATCAAAAATCACTATCTTCTCTTGGTCATTTTCACCTTCAACATTCCTTTCATAATTTCAACATCATCATCCAATGTTCCCATCTAGAGTAGTCAATTTTGTTTATTTTGCAATAGCATCTAATCATGAGGGGGTTCTATCTAGCTTGATTTGCTTATGCTAACCTTGACACTCTTGTTCTATTCTAAACCAAGTGAGTCATGAATCAAAAGTGCTTTGAAGTACAATACTTTGAAATAAAACAAAGTAAAAACATGGGATAGGATTCTTAAGCATAAGTAATATGTAATGATGCCTTGCTCATGAAGAGCTTTGCATTAAGGTGGCTTGCAAGAGTATTAGCTTGCCTTGGTTGGGGTAGGAGTCAAAGTTTTCCTCCTCCTCCTGGTGGTAGCCTTCCTCCTCCGGTACTCCTCGAGACTAGCGTCTATATACGAATACAAGGTATAACGATCACTACACACAAACTTAAGTGCTAAGCTAATCACACACCAAATTGCACACAAGTATAGGCTAACATCACACTTAATTAGGATGGTGATTTAATTCCTTGTTTTAAAGAAAAAATAATTTCTTCTCATTATAATTATTCATTGAGATTTGATAAATCCTTCTCAATGAATGTTATTCAGATTTAATCTCATCAAATAATAATAAGGTATGAGTGTTAGTTGACCAAGGTCAACACTTCATATCTATTATTTGAGAGTGAAATTTAAATGAGGTGCTACACCTCATGCATTTTAATATTAGCATGCTCAAAATTTAATATCTCTAAATAATCAAGTATGAGGTTTATTAGACCAAAGTCAGTACCTCTATTTGAATTACTTGAGAACACAATTTAAATGAGAGAATAACTCTCATACTATTTTATAATTACTTTAAGGTGGTTTAAATGAACTAGAAATAGCTACATAGCCATTATTTAATTGTAGTCCATGATCATGCAAAACAACTACACTATATTTTTGCATAAACATTTAAAGGGTATCAAATGTGATTTATGTGAGTTGGAATTAACTTAAAATCATTTATAGCTAATTTTTAATATTTATTTTAAGTTGGAAAAGGCTCTGCCTTGTTATTTTTATCATTTAAATTCTACAAATAATTTGGAAGTGAGGCTAGTGGCATTGTTTAGATAATTTCCTAAGCTTTCCAAATATATAAAATTTACTAAATTTGGTTCAGTGGATTTTGTTGTATTTAAATTTGAAAAAGCATCTGTGAGCATATTCGAATTTAAACAGAAAATAGAATTTGAATCAAATGGGCTTGGCGGGAAGGCTAGATGGGCTACGCGGTGAAAAAGGACTTGGGCCGGCCCAGCAGAGTGTCGCCCACGCGCGGGCCGCCCGACGAGGTGGGCTCCACCAGTCAGTCCCTCATAAAACCCGAAACGGTATGGATGAATGGGGTGCGTTGGATCAGAACGCGATCGTGCGGTGCACGATCGTCTTCTTCTCCGGCGAGAGGCCGTGGTTCTGGCGGCGAGCCTAGGGGGTCGGAGGGCTTACCGGCGTTCCCGCGGGGTTCTGGAGGGTGCGAGGCGGTGTTGTCGATGGTGAGGAAGCTCCTGGTAGCGGTGGCGAGGCTTGGGGCGGCGTGAATCGACGACGGCGATCTGCGGACTCCGGCGGCTTCAAGCTCCAAATTCCGGCGACTCCGGCGATGATTGAGTGTATGGTTTGGTCGAGGAGAAGCAGTGAGGTGAGGCGATCGTGTTGGTGTGAAGGAGAAGGCTGCGGGAGGTCCCTATTTATAGAGGGGAGATGGTGCCGTGGGTGCTGTGAGTGGTCGTCGACGGCATGGCCTCTCCGGCGCTCCAAAGGGCAAGGCGAGGACAACACTCGATTGGTGACGGCATGGCGAGGCTCTGGGTACAGCGAAAGCGTCCTGGGAGCGACGGGACGGCTCGAGCGCTTGATGATCATGCCACGGTACCCGCGGCATGGTTCCGACGATGGCGACGGCGACAGGTCTTCCGGCGATGCTCGAGCATGTCTAGCGCGTAGGGGTACTGGTGGTGATGCTCGGTGCAACGAATGGGCAGCAGGCGTGGGCGCACGAGTTGGTACGGCGCCATGCTCTGGCGCGTCCAGTGCGCGCTCACCGCGTGCACTGGCATGCCGTGGCATGTCCTGGGCACGCATGGGCACGCTTGGTGCGGCCAATGCCGTGCCTTGGCGACTTTGGGCCGTGCTGGGTGATGATCACCATGTACTGGGCTACCTCCTAGACATGGTGAGGGGGAAAGAATCGAGCCAGATAGAGATATGGCATGGTGGCCGGCATGAGCTTGCCATTGGTGAGCTTGGGTTCCTCCATGCCTCCACTTGCACAAGCTAGTACTGGAAATGATGGAGAGGTACTCCAGGTGCAATTATCAACAAGATTCACCCAGGGTTCACTCTAAAAACTGTTGGACAAAAATCAAATTTGATCAAATCTGTTTTGTGCCACGCTGAGTGTTCAACAGAATGGCCGCAAGAGAAAAATATTTGAATTTTTGAAATCTTTTTGGTGGAGCTCATTGATATAATAATTGTGATCTAATGATGGTGGTGGTGGTCATTTTAGTGATGGTTTGCAAGGTTTCCAAAAAGTGCTCATCTTCCCATTACTCTCATATTGCATTTTGTTTTATTTACTCAAGTCAAACTAAGCAGAGTCAACCCTGGTGGTCAACCACAAAGTTTCTCCTCTTGACCTGCTCTTGGATGAGGTGGAAAGAATTAGAGTGGTTTGGTTTAAGAATCTTCCAAACCAGGGGTGTAAAGAGGGCAACATTTTATATTTGGCCAAATTGACCATTATCATATGTATGTCCAATTTGAATTTTTCTTTGATTTGAATCTGGTTTCTTCTATGCATTTATGTTTGTTTTTGTTATATAAGTGTTTTACAAGCATTGGATCAAGCCTTGGTGTCCTTGGTTGAAGATTTGATATATTGGTCTAAGGTGTATGTGAGGGTTTTTGGTTATTTGGCATTTCTTAAATTTCTCTCAACTTGAGATGAGATGATCATGGTTTAGGGTTTAAATGACATTGATACACACTAATACACTCATCATGGCAAAAGCACACCAAAAACACATACTATGCATGAGACTAGATATAGCACTATATGATTAAATAAGGTTTTTGTTTGTTGTCAAAATTGAGTATTGGAAATTCCTCTTCTTTATTTATTGTTAAAAACTTGAGGTGTTACAAACCCTTCCCCCTTACAAAAGATCTCGTCCCGAGATCTTAAAGAAAACTAGGTACTAAAGAGATTGGGGTACTCAGTCTTCATGAAGTCTTCCCTCTCCCAGGTAGCTTCTTCTTCGGTGTGATTACTCCACTCGGACCTTCGTAAATTTGATACTCCGGTGCGAGTAGTTCGAAAGCTTCCTCCAGGATGCGAATTGGTACTTCTCTGTATGTCAGATCTGAGTTGATATCCACAGATCTGTGATCGATGTTCTTGAAGACCTCGGTCTTTTCTGGTACTTCCATGCATTTGCGAAGCAGTGAGATGTGAAACACATTGTGTACCGCTGCCATTTCTTCCGGTAATTCCAGTTGGTACGATACCTCTCCCCGGCGACTAAGAACTTTGAAGGGTCCAACATAGCGAGGGGCAAGCTTTCCTCTAAGCTGGAATCTCTGCATTCCTTTAAGAGGGGATACTTTGAGATACACAAAGTCTCCGATCTCGAAGGTCATTTCCCGGCGTCTTTTGTCGGCGTAACTCTTCTCGCTCGGATCGGGCTGTCTTCGAGTACTCCCGGATCTTGTGTACCTTCTCTTCGGCTTCTCGAAGAACGTCTGGTCCAAACACTTGGCTCTCTCCGACTTCCGACCAATTCAGAGGAGTACGGCACTTTCTTCCGTACAATGCTTCAAAGGGGGCCATCTGCAAGCTGGCCTGGTAGCTGTTGTTGTATGAAAACTCGGCGTAAGGCAGGCAATCTTCCCACTTGGATCCATACTCTAGTACACATGCTCTCAACATATCTTCAAGGATTTGATTTACTCGTTCAGTCTGTCCATCTGTCTGCGGGTGGTATGCTGTGCTAAAGTTCAGGCGGGTGCCTAGCCCTTCATGTACCTTCTGCCAGAATCTCGAGGTGAACTGAGATCCTCGATCTGACACGATTGACTTCGGGGTTCCGTGCAGTGTGACTATTCGGGAGATGTACAATTCTGCCAGCTTGGGTCCTTGGTAAGTGGTCTTGACGGGGATGAAATGG
Organism: Lolium rigidum; assembly: GCF_022539505.1. Classification (NCBI taxonomy): domain Eukaryota; kingdom Viridiplantae; phylum Streptophyta; class Magnoliopsida; order Poales; family Poaceae; genus Lolium; species Lolium rigidum. Next base: position 62,572,727 of record NC_061514.1, on the reverse strand, counting down.
GCGACTTTGGTCAACCTGTCGACCACTACCCAGATAGAATCATTTCCTTTGCTAGATTTGGGCAGTCCGGTGATGAAGTCCATTCCTACCGAATCCCACTTCCATTCGGGAATCTGCAGGGGCTGTAGTAGTCCCGCGGGTCGTTGATGCTCGGCCTTGACTCTTTGGCGGATGTCACACTTGGCGATGTAGCTCCCGATTTCTCGCTTCATTCCATGCCACCGTAATCTGTTCCTTCAAGTCCTGGTACATCTTGGTACCACCGGGGTGAATGGAATAAAGGGTGTCATGAGCTTCCTTCAGAATGACTTGCTTTAGCTCAGAATCTGACGGCACGCACAAGCGTCCGTTGTACCAAAGTACTCCTTCTTCATCTATGGTGAATCCCGGTGCCTTTCCCTGCAGCCTATCCGGTTCTTGATTCCGTCGATGCTAGCATTCCCTTTCTGGGCTTCCTTGATTTGACTAACCAAGGTAGGTTGTAACTCTATGCTGGCGAGATAACCTTCGCTAACCAGCTCCAGTCTAAACTGTTCAAACTCTTGGTACAAGCTAGGTTGCTCTTCCGTGATCATGGAGTTGAGCTGACATGGTTGTCGGCTCAAAGCATCGGCTACCACATTGGCCTTTCCGGGGTGGTAATGAATCTCTAGGTCGTAATCCTTGATCAACTCGATCCATCTTCTTTGCCTCATGTTCAGCTTCCTTCCGAGTGAAGATATACTTCAAACTCTTGTGATCCGAGTAAATCTCGCATCGATTACCCATGAGGTAATGACGCCAAACCTTCAAAGCTAACACAACCGCTGCGAGTTCTAAGTCGTGAGTTGGGTAATTCTCGCTCATGCTGCTTCAGCTTGCCTTGACAGATACGATATCACTTTCCCTCCTTGCATCAACACACATCCAAGACCAATCTTGGAGGCGTCACAAGACACGTCAAAAGGCTTGGTGATGTCCGGCATGATTAGTATTGGGGTCGTCGTCAGCCTTGCCTTGAGTTTCGGAAGCTCTCTTCACATTTGTCCGTCCAGTCAAACTTCTTGTCCTTCTTCAGCAGTTGGGTCATGGGTCTTGCTATGCTCGAGAATCCTTCAACGAATCGGCGGTAGTAGCCCGCCAATCCAAGAAAAGCACGGACTTCGGTCTGAGTGGTTGGGACCTTCCATTCTGCAACGGTCTTGATCTTTGCTGGGTCCACGGCAATTCCTCCTGCGGACAAGATGTGTCCCAGGAATCCTACTTCTTTCAACCAGAACTCGCACTTGCTGAACTTCGCGTACAACTTGTGCTGTCTAAGGGTTTCTAGGATGATCTCCAGGTGTTGCTCATGTTCCTCTTCGGTCTTGGAGTAGATTAGAATGTCGTCGATGAACACAACGACAAACTTATCCAAAAAGTTCATGAAGATCTTGTTCATGAGGTTCATGAAGTAAGCAGGGGCATTGGTTAGACCGAACGACATGACGTTGTACTCATACAAACCATATCGGGTGGTGAAAGCAGTTTTGGGGATGTCTGATGCACGGATCTTCAGCTGATGGTACCCTGTCCTAAGATCAATCTTAGAGAACACTGTGGCACCAGTCAATTGGTCAAACAGGTCTTCTATTTTGGGCAGGGGATACTTGTTCTTGATGGTGACATCATTGAGCTTGCGGTAATCCGTACATAAACGAATCGTACCATCCTTCTTGTCCACAAACAAGACTGGGGACCTCCAAGGTGACGCACTTGGTCGGATCAGACCTTTGGCTAAGAGTTCGTCCGACTCGCTTCTTCGGCTCTACTAACTCTGCTCGGATTCATGCCGTAGGCTCTCCGGGCTATGGGTCCCGTCCCGGGGATTAACTCAATGATAAACTCGATATCCCGATCTGGGGGCATACCGGGTAAATCATCCGGAAACACATCAGGGTACCTACAGACGACCCTAATCTGATCCAAGGTGGGTTGGGCTTGACTCTGATTACAAATGAAATTTCTAGGCAGCCTTTCCGATATGTGCTCCACTAGTACCCCGGTGCTACTAGCCATGGTGATGGCCTTCCTGGCACAATCAATCATTCCTTGATGCTTGGACATCCAGTCCATACCCAGTACTACTTCCAAACCCTTTGTTCCCAGAACAATCAAATTTGCATAAAATTCTATATCATGTATGATGATAGGCACATCTTTGCAAATTTTTCTAGCTTTGGTTGTGGATCCAGGTATTTGAACTATCATGACATGCTTCAAACTGATGGGTTAAATCTTACTAGTGCATGCAAAATCTTCGGTGACAAAAGAATGCGATGCTCTGGAATCAAACAACACTCTTGCTGGTACGGAGTTAACAGAGAACATACCCAGCACCACATCTGGTGCTTCCTGAGCTTCTTCCGCACTCATGTGAAAGAGGCGGCCGCCGCGGTTGTTGGGGTTGTTGGGGGCGAACTTTTTGCCGGTGGAGACGCGGCGTTGCTGCTGGGCAGGTGCAGCGGTGTTGGCGGCGATCTTGGCGAGTCTCTTGGGGCACTCATTGGAAAAGTGTCCCACTACACCACACTCGTAGCAGGTGATGGTGGACTTGTCCTTGGGGGTAACCGGAACAGCGTTGCTCCCGGTCCTTGGTGCGGTGTTGGTGTTGTTGTTGTTGGCGGGGGCTCTCATCGGAGCGCGGTTGAAGTTGGTGTTGTGGTGGACGTAGTTGCTGTTGCCGTGGTTGTTGTTTTGGTGGCCTCCTGGCCTGGAGTTTCCTCCGCTCCGGTGTTGAAAACCGGGGCGTGACATCGGGGTTGGTGGCTTGTTGCTTCTGGGAGGAAATCCTCCGCTTGAGTTGGGGCGATACCTTGAGGTATTGCTGGGCCCACTCTGTTGCATCATCCTGCGCTTGCGGTTCTCGTTGGCCTGGTTCAGCTTGCCCTCCATCTGGATGGCGGAGTCGACAAGGGCTTCAAGGTCAGCAAATGGAATGTTGACCAGCACGGTCTGCATCTCATCATGCAATCCGTTCAGGAACCTCTCCTTCCTCTTGTTGGTGGTGTCCGTCTCATCAGGTGCGTATCTTGACAAGGTGAGGAACTTGTCACGGTACTCCACCACTGTCATCCTCCCCTGCTTGAGTTCGCGGAACTCATCCCGCATCTTCTTGATCAGGCCCTGAGGCACATGGTACTTGCTGAACTTGAGCTTGAAGTCAGCCCAAGTCATCATTTGCCCGGCGTTCAATGCGCGGGCACTCGTCCACCGTGCACGTGCGGGTCCCGCCGTATAGTGCGTGGCGACCGTAACCTTTTCGTTGGCCTCAACTCCGGCCACTTCCAGTTGTTCTCCATTGTCTGTAGCCAATCGTCTGCATCAAGAGGTTCCTCCGTCTTGCTAAACACCGGTGGGTTGGTGTTCTGGAAGTTCTTCAACTTTGACCCCGGGTGCTCGTGGTTCCCGTGGCCCTGGTTGTTCTGCACAAGCTGCTGTAGAGCAGTGATGTTGGCTTGGCGTTCCGCACGTTCAGCCTCTCGGTCTTCCATCAAGATTTGCAGCATCTGCATCAGTGCATCCTGATTGGCGTTTCGAGTGGGAGGGGCCATCTGAACAGAGAGATAGATCATGAGACGAGAGGGAAATTTCTATAGCTTATTTTGGGCTTAATTTAAAAACTTGAGTTCTTAGATATATTGAAACTTAAACACACTTTTATTTTATTCATGATGCAAACGTTACAAGCTTACACATAGGAGGGTTTGAAGAACCCTTTCAACAAACTACGATACAGTGGGACCGATACAACTGACACCTACGCAAGGTGCACAAGTGAAACTAAGCTTCATCGACACGGATCGGGACGGTGTCATCCATCCCGGCTGTCAGGTGCTCATGGCCATCCTCGTAAGGATAGTAGGCCAGGTCATCATCATCCTCTTCATAGTCGTTGTCGTTGCTCACATAGGAGTAGCCATCCCCTTGGATGTCTTCCCCCTCTCCTTCGCTCTCGAGGGCCTTGAGCTGGTCCTCCTGAGCCTTGATGGTCTCCTTGAGGTTGGCGATCTGGTCGCGGAGGCGGGAGATCTTGTAGTCCTTCTTCGCGTTCTCACGGCGAAGGGTCCTGCGCTCGGCGGCGATGATCTTGGTGATCTCGTCCTTCTGAGCCATCTGGTGGTAGGCGAAGTTGGCGAGGGCGCGAGCGTTGTCGAGCTGGACGTAGGTCTCGCACAGCATGTAGTCGGTGTGGTCCACGTGGGACTTCAGCTCGGGGTGGGGCGAGAGGTCCATCGGTGCCCCCATGGAGTCATGCCTTGCCATGTGGAAGTAGCGGGTTCCCCGGATTCGGGGCAGCTCCAGCCCGCACAGACGGGCTAGTGCTTCCTTCATGGCCCTAGCAAGGCCGTCCATCCAGCTGTTCTCTAGGACGGAGAACTGGATCCTGCTGGTCGGGGGTGACTCGGGCGTCCCGCGGAGGTCAGCGCAGACGATCCACTGCATCTGTCCTCCGAGCTGGTTGGTAACCCGTCCCCCGAAAAACTCCGGGAAGGGGCGTCCGAGGAACTGGGAGAGCTCCGTCAGGTCCTGCTCGAAGATGAGGCCTCCAGCGTTGCCTAGGCGGTAGGACTCGGTCTGAGCGAAATGCTCCATCTGTAGAGACATGGATGAGTAAGTTAGAGAAGTGCAAGTGTTCAAACTTTTAAATTTCATTGTAAGAAGAAACATGAACTTGTTATTTTGCAAATGATCTCAAAGGTAAGAGTGTGAGTAGGTTTTCATAACTATTTCTTTCATTAGTTTTAAATCTATGTGTTTTAAATGTCCATTCTAAACTAGGGGCTTCTAAGGTCAAACAATGGCTCTGATACCAACTTGTCAACACCCGAATTTTTAAGTCCAGATGCCTGTTATGTCATTCATCGCAATCCCAGGAATATTGTTGTTGCGAGACATAACAGTTGAATACCACAGAGTCATCATTTATTACAACACATAAAGTCTTACACCATATATTACATTATTCAATATTACACAAATAGTTGATCTAAACGATCAACGAACATAAATAACTAGCGGAAGCGTCGTAGTAGGTGGAACTATCTATCCACAGGCCAACGCTTGACGTTAGAAGCATCCTAGTTCTGGTAGACGTCTTGTTGACCGTCATCCTCGTATCGTTGCTCCTCTTCAAAGTCTGGCATTGGAATAGCCAGGGACACAGCCATGAGTACTTAAGTACTCGCAAACTAACACTAATGTAAGTAATTATCCATATTAAGGGTTGCTAAGCTCTAGGTTTATTTGCATAAAGCAAAGTTTATTTCACAAGAATTTAGTAAAGATGCTTGAATCCCTAGACTAACTCAAGTGGGAACATTAGTGTCATTCCCACCACCTCAGTAGTGATTTCAACAATTCAAGTCACCGTTCAGATTCATCATTCCCTTTTTAAGACCAGTTCTGACAACGGAACAAGTATGGCCTTTCCAATTGTCCGTAACCGTGGACACGGCTATTCGAATAGTTTTAACACTCGCGAGAGGTTGCACACTTGTGCCACAACATTTGATTACATCCGTCAGAGACAACTCTAAATAATCGTAACTCAGTACGCGGATCATCAACCCTAACCTTTCATTTACACCCCCTAGTATAGGCACCTCTCCCTATGAGCTTGGCCTCCCGGTGAAAACCAACTGTTAACCCGGAACCGCACAGAGGCTTGGGCCGGACAATTCACCTCCTTCACGTCATTTCACATTTCTCGGAGGCAGCCTCGGCATAACCCCTATGACGCTTGTTTAGAGGGAACCCATACTAAGACATATAAACTTCTAGTTAGACCCTACCCATAATCAGGTATTGTGGGGGTACTTATGTATTGGAAAGGTATCGCATTCAACCATCATCAGTTTTCAATCAAAAATCACTATCTTCTCTTGGTCATTTTCACCTTCAACATTCCTTTCATAATTTCAACATCATCATCCAATGTTCCCATCTAGAGTAGTCAATTTTGTTTATTTTGCAATAGCATCTAATCATGAGGGGGTTCTATCTAGCTTGATTTGCTTATGCTAACCTTGACACTCTTGTTCTATTCTAAACCAAGTGAGTCATGAATCAAAAGTGCTTTGAAGTACAATACTTTGAAATAAAACAAAGTAAAAACATGGGATAGGATTCTTAAGCATAAGTAATATGTAATGATGCCTTGCTCATGAAGAGATTTGCATTAAGGTGGCTTGCAAGAGTATTAGCTTGCCTTGGTTGGGGTAGGAGTCAAAGTTTTCCTCCTCCTCCTCCTGGTGGTAGCCTTCCTCCTCCGGGTACTCCTCGAGACTAGCGTCTATATACGAATACAAGGTATAACGATCACTACACACAAACTTAAGTGCTAAGCTAATCACACACCAAATTGCACACAAGTATAGGCTAACATCACACTTAATTAGGATGGTGATTTAATTCCTTGTTTTAAAGAAAAAATAATTTCTTCTCATTATAATTATTCATTGAGATTTGATAAATCCTTCTCAATGAATGTTATTCAGATTTAATCTCATCAAATAATAATAAGGTATGAGTGTTAGTTGACCAAGGTCAACACTTCATATCTATTATTTGAGAGTGAAATTTAAATGAGGTGCTACACCTCATGCATTTTAATATTAGCATGCTCAAAATTTAATATCTCTAAATAATCAAGTATGAGGTTTATTAGACCAAAGTCAGTACCTCTATTTGAATTACTTGAGAACACAATTTAAATGAGAGAATAACTCTCATACTATTTTATAATTACTTTAAGGTGGTTTAAATGAACTAGAAATAGCTACATAGCCATTATTTAATTGTAGTCCATGATCATGCAAAACAACTACACTATATTTTTGCATAAACATTTAAAGGGTATCAAATGTGATTTATGTGAGTTGGAATTAACTTAAAATCATTTATAGCTAATTTTTAATATTTATTTTAAGTTGGAAAAGGCTCGCCTTGTTATTTTTATCATTTAAATTCTACAAATAATTTGGAAGTGAGGCTAGTGGCATTGTTTAGATAATTTCCTAAGCTTTCCAAATATATAAAATTTACTAAATTTGGTTCAGTGGATTTTGTTGTATTTAAATTTGAAAAAGCATCTGTGAGCATATTCGAATTTAAACAGAAAATAGAATTTGAATCAAATGGGCTTGGCGGGAAGGCTAGATGGGCTACGCGGTGAAAAAGGACTTGGGCCGGCCCAGCAGCGTGTCGCCCACGCGCGGGCCGCCTGACAGGGTGGGCTCCACCAGTCAGTCCCTCATAAAACCCGAAACGGTATGGATGAATGGGGTGCGTTGGATCAGAACGCGATCGTGCGGTGCACGATCGTCTTCTTCTCCGGCGAGAGGCCGTGGTTCTGGCGGCGAGCCTAGGGGGTCGGAGGGCTTACCGGCGTTCCCGCGGGGTTCTGGAGGGTGCGAGGCGGTGTTGTCGACGGTGAGGAAGCTCCTGGTAGCGGTGGCGAGGCTTGGGGCGGCGTGAATCGACGACGGCGATCTGCGGACTCCGGCGGCTTCAAGCTCCAAATTCCGGCGACTCCGGCGATGATTGAGTGTATGGTTTGGTCGAGGAGAAGCAGTGAGGTGAGGCGATCGTGTTGGTGTGAAGGAGAAGGCTGCGGGAGGTCCCTATTTATAGAGGGGAGATGGTGCCGTGGGTGCTGTGAGTGGTCGTCGACGGCATGGCCTCTCCGGCGCTCCAAAGGGCAAGGCGAGGACAGCACTCGATTGGTGATGGCATGGCGAGGCTCTGGGTACAGCGAAAGCGTCCTGGGAGCGACGGGACGGCTCGAGCGCTTGATGATCATGCCACGGTACCCGCGGCATGGTTCCGACGATGGCGACGGCCACAGGTCTTCCGGCGATGCTCGAGCATGTCTAGCGCGTAGGGGTACTGGTGGTGATGCTCGGTGCAACGAATGGGCAGCAGGCGTGGGCGCACGAGTTGGTACGGCGCCATGCTCTGGCGCGTCCAGTGCGCGCTCACCGCGTGCACTGGCATGCCGTGGCATGTCCTTGGCACGCTTGGTGCGGCCAATGCCGTGCCTTGGCGACTTTGGGCCGTGCTGGGTGATGATCACAATGTACTGGGCTACCTCCTAGACATGGTGAGGGGGAAAGAATCGAGCCAGATAGAGAGATGGCATGGTGGCCGGCATGAGCTTGCCATTGGTGAGCTTGGGTTCCTCCATGCCTCCACTTGCACAAGCTAGTACTGGAAATGATGGAGAGGTACTCCAGGTGCAATGATCAACAAGATTCACCCAGGGTTCACTCTAAAAACTGTTGGACAAAAATCAAATTTGATCAAATCTGTTTTGTGCCTGCCAGGTGTTCGACAGAATGGCCGCAAGAGAAAAATATTTGAATTTTTGAAATCTTTTTGGTGGAGCTCATTGATATAATAATTGTGATCTAATGATGGTGGTGGTGGTCATTTTAGTGATGGTTTGCAAGGTTTCCAAAAAGTGCTCATCTTCCCATTACTCTCATATTGCATTTTGTTTTATTTACTCAAGTCAAACTAAGCAGAGTCAACCCTGGTGGTCAACCACAAAGTTGCTCCTCTTGACCTGCTCTTGGATGAGGTGGAAATAATTAGAGTGGTTTGGTTTAAGAATCTTCCAAACCAGGGGTGTAAAGAGGGCAACATTTTATATTTGGCCAAATTGACCATTATCATATGTATGTCCAATTTGAATTTTTCTTTGATTTGAATCTGGTTTCTTCTATGCATTTATGTTTGTTTTTGTTATATAAGTGTTTTACAAGCATTGGATCAAGCCTTGGTGTCCTTGGTTGAAGATTTGATATATTGGTCTAAGGTGTATGTGAGGGTTTTTGGTTATTTGGCATTTCTTAAATTTCTCTCAACTTGAGATGAGATGATCATGGTTTAGGGTTTAAATGACATTGATACACACTAATACACTCATCATGGCAAAAGCACACCAAAAACACATACTATGCATGAGACTAGATATAGCACTATATGATTAAATAAGGTTTTTGTTTGTTGTCAAAATTGAGTATTGGAAATTCCTCTTCTTTATTTATTGTTAAAAACTTGAGGTGTTACAGCTAGTTGGTATTCTCTCCCCCATGTACTTCAATACAATGATCTCATGAGCTTCCTTACATGATTGAGATTCATCTGATGTAATCGGTGTTGTGTTTGTTAGGATCCGATGGATTGTTACATTATGATTAGTCTATCTATAAAGTTTGTGAAGTTATTTTTGCTGCAATCTTGTTGTGTTTAATGCTTGTCACTAGGGCCCGAGTGGCATGATCTTAGATTTAAGCTCTATACTTATTGCTTAGATTGTATCTACAAGTTGTTTGCACATGTCTATGTCCGGAACCCGAGGCCCCAAAGTGACAGAAATTGGGACAACCAGAGGGGAAGGCTTAGATATAAGGATCACATGTTTTCACGGAGTGTTAATGCTTTGCTCCGGTGCTCTATTAAAAGGAGTACCTTAATTTCTAGTAGATTCCCTAGAGGCCCGGCTGCCACCGGCTGGTAGGACAAATGATGTTGTACAAGTTTCTCATTGCGAGCACGTATGACTATATATGGAAAACATGCCTACATGATTAATAATCTTGATGTTCTGTCTTAATGCTATTTCAATCATATCAATTGCCCAACTCTAATTTGTTCACCCAACACTTGTTATTGGAGAGTTACCACTAGTGTAGATAGCTGGGAACCCCGGTCCATCTCTCATCATCATATACTCGTTCTACATGTCATTGGAAGTAGTATCAACTATTTTCTCGGTGCCATTACCTCCGTAGTTATCTATTACTCGCTCGTGTTATCATTATTACTCGCTCTCATATTATCGCTTGCTTTCACATCACCCCTGTTACTAGTGCTTTTCCAGGTGCAGCTGAATTGACAACTCAGTTGTTAAGGCTTATAAGTATTCTTTACCTCCCCTTGTGTCGAATCAATAAATTTGGGTTTTACTTCCCTCGAAGACTGTTGCGATCTCCTATACTTGTGGGTCATCAAGACTATTTTCTGGCGCCGTTGGCTCTACTCATAAGTTCACCCGGGGAGTCGATTTTGACAAAATTAACCTAAATCTGGAAAGATCCCACAAAATAACCTGGTTCTGAAAAGATTTCACAAAATAACCTTTTGCTTGGCTCCGTGCCAGATGGAGCCAAACTCAATAGCACGGCTCTGTTCTAGGTGGAGCCAAACTCAATAGCACGGCTCCGTTCCGAATGGAGCCAAGGTTAGAAGCACAACGCCATCCCTAGCGGAGCCAAGCTCAGTAGCACGGCTCCGTTCCAGGCGGAGCCAAGCTTAGTAGCACGACTCCGTTCCAGGCGGATTTGTTTTTGACCCCTAATTAATTTCTGGCTATTTCTTTTTTTTTCTTTTGATCCCCTGCCGCCTTGGAATTGTTGAGAATGCTGCTGCCTCATTTTTCTTTTAGTCCTGTGCCGCCTTGGAAACGTTGAGACCGCTGCTACAAAATGGGACCCGCATGTCATCCTCTATGTACAATAAAGTTTCTTTTCTTGGATTATTTTTGGCTCCTGATATTATGTCACTTGGTTTTTTCTTTCGATCTCATGCCGACTTTGAAACTTTGAGGATGCTGCTGCCTCATGGGTCCCGCATGTCATCCTCTCAGAACGATAAATGTTTTCTTTTCTTGTATTTTTTTACCAACTGATTTTTGGCTTTTTTTATTTTCGATCCCCTGCCGCCTTTGAAACATCGACGACGCTGCTGGCTCATGGGTCCCCGATGTCAGCCTCCCCGTACAAGAAACATGTGATATTTTATTTTGCAGACAATAAACGTTGTATTTCACTCTGAGCTATTGCAAACGGATAAATTAAATCTTTATATCTACATAAACAAACTTATATGTTGAATCTCCTTGTTTTTTGTTTTTGCGAAGCATAGGACTTTCCTGTTTTTTTTTTTTGAGAAAAATCCGACCTTTCCTGTTTTGGAGTGGGCTGAAATTGTACGAGTCAAAAGGCCCAGCGGGATAGTTCGAAGGCCCAGATGTCCAGATACAACCCAATTGAAATCTTTATTTTCTTGGATTTTTTTCACACCCTGATTTCTGGCTACTTCACTTTTCTTTCGGTCCTGTGCCGCCTTGGAAGCATTGAGACCGCTGCTACAAAATGGGACCCGCATGTCATCCTCTATGTACAATAAAGTTTCTTTTCTCGGGATTATTTTTGGCTCCGATATTATGTCACTTGCCTTTTTCTTTCAATCTCATGCCGACTTTGAAACGTTGAGGAAGGCTGGCGGCTCATGGGTCCCGCATGTCATCCTCTATGAACAATAAACGTTTCCTTTGTTGGATTTATTTTTTCCCCTAATTTACGGCTATTTGCCCTTTTCTTTTGATCCCCGCCCCCTTTGAAACGATGACGACGCAGTCTGGCAAGTCGGTCCCACATGTCATCCTCTATGAACAATAAAAGTTCCCTTTGATGGATTTATTTTTTACCCTAATTAATTTCGGCTATTTCCTTTTTTCTTTTGCTCCCCTGCCGCCTTGAAATAGTTGAGGATGCTCTGCTGCCTAATGGGTCCCGCATGTCATCCTCTCAGAAAGGTAAATGTTTCTTTTCTTGAATTTGTTTACCAACTGATTTTTGGCTTATTTTTTCTTTCGATCTCCTGCCACCTTTAAAACGTTGACGACGCTGCTGGCTCATGGGTCCCCAATGTCAGCCTCCCCATATTGCAAATCCTCTTTCTACAAATGTTGTATTTCTAGATAGATAAGGTGGATTCGAATCTGCCATGGTTCAGGCAGCTCAGGTAAGCCTTCTTGCACTGATTAATGGAAGTAGTGTATAGCAAGGTCAAGACATGTGGCTCAGTGTAATGAATCTATTTGAATCATGTTGTGGGTTCAATCTGATAGTTCTCTAACAGGTCAGCCAAAATAGAAATTAAGTTTTTTTCTAAAACGGAAATGCAAATTAAGATGAACACAAACATTAGTTATCATAATAGGTGATCATACATACATACTTGCTAAGAGCAAAAGCTTGCCAGAGTTTTACCACCCATACAATTAATTAGCAGTTCAGATAAGATAACCTTATATAAGTATAACTACAAATGCATTTGCTAAGGGCTCATGGGACAACGGAACTAGACAACCGCGAACTTTATGACCAGCATGTCACAGCGGCATCGAAAGATCTTGAACTTCAAATTTGATCCAATACGAAGTTTGGCACCGTCAATGAACTTTTTCCACCTGGAAGTAACAGCCAAGCGGCCATCTGTGGGACTGACGGAGTACCGTCCCTCCATGGTGAGACCTTCACTCTCCATGACGAGGGATATCTTGCCCCTTCGGCCAACATTGAGATCCTTGGAAATACTTTTAGGCAATTTCTGATTCAAAGCAAGAGATACCACCAAAAATTAGTCAATGGCACCAATGCACTGAACCATGTGAGACTTTGAGCAGAGAAGACATCAAGATAAGAGCGATTATCTCTGTCATATACTCACGAACATAGCCTTCGGATGCGTCCTGGTCACCACACGGGTGGCCACGGCAATGAGCTGAGACCTCGTCGATCCGGGCTGGGGCAGGTGCGGGAGCACTGGGCTGGTACACGAGCTGGTGCTGATGCAAGAGACTGCTGGGCAGGTGCAGTAAACGGTGCCTCTAGAGGAACCGGTGCTCGATGCGGAGACTGTTGGGCATGTGCGATAAACGGTGCAGCTAGAGGAACCGATCGTCGATGCGGGAGCCTGCTGGGCAGGTGTAGTATATGGGGCCTCTACGGGAACCAATGCTGATGTAGGGGACTCGCTGGGTAGATGCGGTAAACGGAGCTGAGTACGAGGAGCCAGTGTCGATGCGGGGAGAGTGGGAAGCCGGTGCCGGTGCTTGGTGTGGTTGCCCTTTGTGACATCCACTCATGTTCCATCAGGGGATCTGCAGCTTTGATCATGTTAAACCCAGCAAGCTAGAACAGAGGGAATGGTTTAGAACAACTGCTCAGAATGCAGTTATCAAAAGATATGAGTAGAAAAAAGTTACATATTATATATTTGGAAGTGTCTCCAACTCTGCTAGCGATTACGTATATCTGCCCGTTTGAGTTTACGATCTTCGACTCGTCGCCCTTCTTCGGACCGTAGTCAAAAGCAAACTTTCTCCAATCATGTCCATACAAATATGTGATGGCTCGCGTCTTGTAGACATACACCTCATAGACCGTGTAGGTGTTCATCAATTTGCCATTTCCATGCATAGTGAAAGACCCTTCATGCGGACACATCCGGTTAATCATTGGACGGAGTTCACAAGGTACGATCCGCATGTGAAAATTGATACAAATGTAAGAAGCGAGGAAGACTAAAAACAAGACTTTACTATATGCCAATTCATGCTAAACCACTGAGAATACATACCTGTAACTCTGTGAAGGAGCTACTAGAAAGGTAGATAGAGCCATAGGAGGTGTTATATGCGGGGTATGTACATGGGCCCGCCATATTCCCGCAAGCTCGACATCGGGATGGTGAAGGAAACATGGGAGGTACTACTGGTGCGTAGCGCTGAATGTAAGTGGAAGAATTAGGTTGTGTAAAGTGCATAGTTCAGAGCAATGCAAATGTTGACAAGCGAGTGCATAACACTATGTTACAAACTGAACAGTGAAAAAATAGTGTATGATGAATATAAGCATGCTAATTTGGTGTTTCCGAATTCCAAAAAGCATTAGACAGAGCCGGTGATAATATCAGACATAAATCATGGCATGTATATGTGGCTTAAGAAAATATACCCGAACCCTTCACTACAAGAAATGTGTTGACTTGTGACACTCTCTCAGTGACCCTAGGTAAAAGCGTCATGATTCTATGACGATTTCACACTGAATGGTCGTTAGGTGTTTAATGGGGTCAAAACCCTTACAAATTACGACGATCCAAGTCAAAAACGTCGCAATTTGCTTACATGAAATCGTCATAGTTTAACGAACATAATATACGATGTTATTTCTTGTTGACTATGAATTCAGATCGTCGTAATATATAATAAAATTAAAATTGTAGCTATAATGCGGTGACTAGATAAACACGTGAGCAATTCGTCTATGTGTCATGTGAGATGGCTTTTTGAACTGACACATGTCACACATGTGACCTACACATGTCACACATGTGACCTACATGTCAATGTATTATTTATAATTTATTTATTTATATCCATGAGGCATATATGTATGTCAACTCATATACTACATGTCAATCTGATTCACACGTGGGCGGTGGGATCACTGGGACGTACATATCCATGTACATAATACATACTTTGTAATAAAACTAATAAAATGGATAGATGTTCCGAGAAGTCAAACCTGCCATATGTATGAGAATGATATTTTGACATGCAAGCACATCAAGTAACTTGTTTTATGAAATGAAAAACCATATTTTTACAGAACAAGTTGGAACTTGCGTATTTAGAAATCATTATTTAAATTCCCAGCAAAAAGTTCCATATTCAAAATGATGACCTTATTTTTTGGAATTGATATACATCTGTTTTGATGAATAAGAAACACAAAGCAAAATGTACCTTCAACAATTCCACTGCAAAGTGGGACAACAAAACCTGGGTCCCGGTGGCAGTAACACTCGTTGATACAGCCTGAGTCTAAATATTCGTGCGCGAAGACACGCTCGCTGGATTGAAAACTGGAAGCGCCACCCGCCAACTATTCGCGCCTCGGCGGAAAACAAAATTTTCGTTTATATTAAAACCGCGCACCAAAACTAGCCCCTTCTTCTCTAACCCTAACCCACCTTCCCCGCCGCCACACTCCTCTCCTCAGATCCAATCCCCACGCGGCACACGCCCTCCCGTCGACCACTGCCCTAGAGCGCGCCACCCCATCTCCACGGCAGCGCGGAGGAGGAGCTCGTCCTCCCTCCGCCGATCCAGCTTCGAGCCCCGCCCTAGCGACTGGATCTACGCCAACAACCTCCTGCCTTGGCTCAACCTTAGGAGGATCGCAGCCTCGGTGGCTGTACACGAGGCACTGCTGCTACGGCAGTGGCGGGCTGGCATGCGGCTCGAGGAGGCCGACCTGTTCCTCGTCCCCGTCTACGTGTCCTTCAACTTCTCCAATCCCATGGGGCTCCAGTCGCAGGCGCACACGCGCGGGGTGTTCGCCGAGACCGTCGACCTCGTCCGGGCCGAGCTGACCTACTGGAACCGCTCCAACGGGTCAACCACGTCTTTGTCGCGGGGCACAACTTTGGCGTCTGCTTCCTTCGCATGGTGAGAGATACTTGGTCTAAGCTCTAAATCTTACCACTATTTGTTTCTTGCGGTGGTTGCTTAATGCGGTGTAAGACAGTCTGGTTGCTTCCTTGTGTTCTTTGTGCAACCAGTTGGTATGAGTATGTGATTCAGTTTGTTGCATCCAAATCAGAGTTTAGCTCAATCCTTCAATGATCAATGCGACATGTGGAAATGCGTATTTTTTGGCTATAGGAGTTGGGCGTCTTTTAATAGCACTGTCATCCTGATCTACTGAAATGAACTGCCATTGTGTGGAGCTGTATCTAGTATAAAATACTGGAAGTACTTTTATAATCGAATTGCAAGGTTGATTTGATATATTTTACGTATTCCTTTCATTGCAACTAAAATTGTGGTGGTTCCTCTTTTACTGGAGCTACAGGCCTAAGAAATTTGAAGTACTGTGAAGCCATGCAAAGCCCTGTCTGCATGTAGTGCCATCTCTCGTAGAGGTGCCTCCTGCAATGTCGAGCAGCACGGCGAACACTACATGTTTCCAACGCAACCATGATTGGCATCAACCGCACAACAAGGCCCCAAGGTTCTGTGCCATCATCTCTTTCTAATAAATTACTGAAACGAAAATGGTTAGACCTGATGTTGCTCTTACTTTATCTATTGTTTGTTTTGCTATGATGTGATTCACAGTGAATGATGCGCTTTTGTAATTTATCAAAGGTTTTAATGAAACAGTGAGGGATCTTTCTAATTTGATCATGCTATAATGCATCAACTTAAGATATTCAGAAACCTTTAGCCAAAACCTACGCCATCAGCCCATCACTTGTTATATTGTCAGGACTGCTGTTCAAAATTCTGTTGCTTAATTTGATATAAGTATAAGGACTAAACCACTGAAGCTCTACAAATATTTTTTGTGTGTTTTTGACAAATGATAGTTTGTGCAAGATGTGCACATGTTAATTTTCATTGACATGAATCTGTTATGCCCCTCATTTTTTACTTAGTTTGGTGTGCAGGAGCAATATATCCTTGATGCTTACTGACGACCACATGTTTGCTATTGCAGACCCAAAGGAGCCTTCATGCTTTAGTTGTGCGCTAGAATGCATCAACCTCGGCCACGGTACCACATTCTGTTTGGTGTCTATGACGTAAGTGATTATGTTATCTGTGTAAATTCTAGTTAGTAAAGAACATGTCATGTTATGGATCATATGCCAATTAACAGTATATCATAGCTTGTAAATAGGTGTTCAATTAATTGGTTTCGCACAAATATATTGTAGTTGTCAATGATATCTTGCAATTGACTGCTTTAGGCGACTTCTGATCATTTCCGTGCTTGCATGATCCTTATCCAACGATTAACTGTTTCATTACCTGGTTGCTCTCTCTCAAGGCTTCTCATGGATTTATGTTGTAGGTTGCATAAGTGGAGCAACGGCAAAGAGGCTGTGAACAACACAGTGCTATTCCGGCAGGCCACCTGTAGCAATCTATCTAAATTGCAAGCATGTCATCTTGCTCTCATCTTGGAGCTCCTCAGGGTAGGTCATACTCAATTGGGATGTGAAGATGCCGCAGTTCTGTATGTTCATGGTTCATTCTTGTCTAAAATATCACTATGAACTGTTGCAAGATTAACTAGATTGGCAGATGTAGTTTGCCAAAACTGTTGTCTCAACGTAATGCTTTCTGCAAAAAATAGCATGGCATTTACTATGTCATTTTCACTATACATATCTTTGGTTTTAACCTTATGCTTACAATCTGCCACTTTAGGTTGTAGATTAAATTCTGTGTCAAGTAATTTACCACTGTTATAGATTGTGCACATGGAGCTTGGTTTGTTTAGACGCCTCAACTCAACTGTGTATGTCAGTACAAAGTTACTGAAGTGCATTGTTAATGGTTACTGAAGCCCATGTACAACCTCAAGGTTTTGTAGAAAAAAATACTATTGTTGTTAAGTTGCTTACAATGCATGCTGCTTGTTTTAACTTTACCTGAAGAACCATTCATACTTGTACGCATGTTTCATGATTTTTTGCTTTTGTTTGTAATTGTTCTATTGAATTGTTGGCAGATAATTCCTTCAATGAGACTACCGAATGGAACATAAATGGCATTTCCAGAAATTATCTCTTTGCAAAGAGGTAACAGGCTTAAGAAGTTAGAGGAAGTCTGAAGAAGTTTCAGGGTATCAGAAGAGTGGCTTCTTTCAGCGTTTTTATTTGTAGTGCCTTATATTACATCTGGCTGACCGTGTGAAGAAGTTCCACTGTATCAATGATTTGATGGCTGTGATGTTCACTCGAGTGGAATTTCATGTGTTTTTTATCTGCTCCAACTACGATACTGTAATTGTAATGAAATGATTTTGGCTAATATTTGTAGGTTTTCAATTGTTTTCTCTACTCCTGATATGTACATTGCTTATTAATGAAAAAGAAGAATCTGACAGAAAAGGCATAAATAGGAAATAAATGGACTTTTAAAATGCCAATGATTAGAATGGAAAATGCTTAAATGCCAGAATATTGGGCTTGGCCCATTAGCCGATCAGAAAGAAATGATAGGAAAAATATATAAACAGGCTGAATTGTTGGGCTTGGCCCATGTAAACCATGAAATGGACTGGGCTGATTTTGATATATGACGATTTGGTTTTGTCGTAGTTTTGCCATGTCAGATTGACACGTAGGATCTGACGTGGCTTGGCCATATAGCCAGCGACGATATTAGATCGTCATAATGATTACGACGATCCAATATCGTCATAGACGATTATGATGTTTTCAAACAAATCGTCGTTGTAGTTGATTCCTGACGCTCCGTTTTTGACGATTTGTTTTTCGTCATAGAATCGTCATAGATGAAAAATCGTGACGATTTACTGACGAAAATGGAGCGTCGTAAGTCAACATATTTGTTGTAGTGCT
>NC_061514.1:62511249-62554366 GCF_022539505.1 Lolium rigidum | reverse complement strand
CTAGAATATGTTCAAATATATATTAAAATATATGCACGAATGCATGGTAGGCCATGCATGCATGATACGTCTCCAACGTATCGATAATTTCTTATGTTCCATGCCACATTATTGATGATATCTACATGTTTTATGCACACTTTATGTCATATTTGTGCATTTTCTGGAACTAACCTATTAACAAGATGCCAAAGTGCCAGTTCCTGTTTTCTGCTGTTTTTGGTTTCGTAAATCCTAGTAACGAAATATTCTCGGAATTGGACCGAAATCAACGCCCAGGTTCCTATTTTGCCCGGAAGCATCCGGAACACCCGAGAGCCGCCGGAGGAGGGCCCTGTGGGCCCCGGATGATAGGGTGGCGCGGCTCGGGCCCCGGCCGCGCCGGCCTATGGTGTCGTCGCCCCTTCGACCTTCTGACGCTGCCCTTTCGCCTATATAAAGTCCCTGCATCGAAAACCCTTACGGAAGAAGCCACGGTACGCGAAACCTTCCAGAGCCGCCGCCATCGCGAAGCCAAGATCTGGGGGACAGGAGTCTCTGTTCCGGCACGCTGCCGGAGCGGGGAAGTGCCCCGGAAGGCTTCTCCATCGACACCGCTGCCATCTCCACCGCCATCTTCATCAATGCCTGCTCGCTCCCATGAGGAGGGAGTAGTTCTCCATCGAGGCTCGGGGCTGTACCGGTAGCTATGTGGTTCATCTCTCTCCTATGTACTTCAATACAATAATCTCATGAGCTGCCTTACATGATTGAGATTCATATGATGATGCTTGTAATCTAGATGTCATTATGCTAGTCAAGTGAGTTTTACTTATGTGATCTCCGGAGACTCCTTGTCCCACGTGTGTAAAGGTGACGAGTGTGTGCACCGTGTGGCTCTCTTAGGCTATATTTCACGAATACTTATTCACCGTTATGAATGGCATAGTGAAGTGCTTATTTATATCTCTTTATGATTGCAATATGTTTTGTATCACAATTAATCTATGTGCTACTCTAGTGATGTTATTAAAGTAGTTTTATTCCTCCTGCACGATGTAATGGTGACAGTGTGTGCATCCGTGTTAGTACTTGGTTTATGCTATGATCATGATCTCTTGTAGATTGCGAAGTTAACTATTGCTATGATAGTATTGATGTGTATTATTCCTCCTACATAAGCATGAAGGTGACAGTGTGCATGCTACATTAGTACTTGGTTTAGTCGTATTGATCTATCTTACACTCTAAGGTTATTTAAATATGAACATTGAATTGTGGAGCTTGTTAACTCCGACATTGAGGGTTCGTGTAATCCTACGCAATGTGTTCATCATCCAACAAGAGAGTGTAGAGTATGCATTTATCTATTCTGTTATGTGATCAAAGTTGAGAGTGTCCACTAGTGAAAGTCTAATCCCTAGGCCTTGTTCCTAAATACTGCTATCACTTCTTGTTACTGTTTTACTGAATTACTACTGCTGCGTTACTGCATGTTTACTTCCCGCAATATTACTACCATCAACTGCACGCCAGCGAGCTATTTTCTGGCGCCGTACTACTGCTCATATTCATTCATACCACCTGTATTTCACTATCTCTTCGCCGAACTAGTGCACCTATTAGGTGTGTTGGGGACACAAGAGACTTCTTGCTTTGTGGTTGCAGGGTTGCATGAGAGGGATATCTTTGACCTCTTCCTCCCTGAGTTCGATAAACCTTGGGTAATCCACTTAAGGGAAACTTGCTGCTATTCTACAAACCTCTGCTCTTGGAGGCCCAACACTGTCTACAAGAATAGAAGCACCCGTAGACATCAAGCACTTTTCACGGCGCCGTTGTCGGGAGGAAAGGTAAAAGGTACTCACACTCCGGTTCCAGGTAACAGTACTTTTCTGGCGCCATTGTGTGTGTACTTGAAGCTATTTCCTTTAGACTCTGCAATTGCGACATTTGGTTTCTTGTTTACACTAGTTAGGCATAATGGACAACAATGACCTTTTTATTCTATTTCCTGATTTAAGACATGGATGGTTTGATGCGAAAATTAAAAAACCCATGGAACATATTAATATGAATGCTTTGAACACTATTGTTGCTAATGCTATGGAAAATTCTAAGCTTGGGGAAGCTGGCTTTGATGAGCATGATATTTTTAGTCCCCCAAGCATTGAGGAGAAATTTTTTTTTGATGATACTATGACTCCTATATTTGATGATGAGAATAATAATGATAGCTACTTTGTTGAATTTTCTCCCACTACAACTAATAAAATTGATTATGCTTATGTGGAGAGTAATAATTTTATGCATGAGACTCATGATAAGAATGCTTTATGTGATAGTTATATTGTTGAGTTTGCTCATGATGCTACTGAAAATTATTATGAGAGAGGAAAATATGGTTGTAAAAATTTTCATGTTACTAAAACACCTCTCTATGTGCTGAAATTTTTGAAGCTACACTTGTTTTATCTTCCTATGCTTGTTACTTTGCTCTTCATGAACTTGTTTATTTACAAGATTCCTATGCATAGGAAGCATGTTAGACTTAAATGTGTTTTGAATTTGCCTCTTGATGCTCTCTTTTGCTTCAACTTCTATTTCTTGCGAGTGCATCATTAAAACTAGCTGAGCCCATCTTAATGGCTATAAAGAAAGAACTTCTTGGGAGATAACCCATGTGTTTTTTTACTACAGTACTTTGTTTTATATTTGAGTCTTGGAAGTTGTTTACTACTGTAGCAACCTCTCCTTATCATGTTTTTGTGCCAAGTAAAGTTTCTATGTCAAAGTTGATGTTATATTTGAGATCGCTGCGCAGAAACAGCATTGCTGTCTGTCACGAATTTTGGCACAAGTCTCTGTAGAAAATTCTAAAAAATCTGCCAATTTACGAGCGTGATCCTCAGATATGTACCCAACTTTCATTAGTTTTGAGTTTTTCCATTTGAGCAAGTCTGGTGCCATTTTAAAATTCGTATTTACGGACTGTTCTGTTTTTGACAGATTCTGCCTTTTATTTTGCATTGCCGCTTTTGTTAAGTTGAATGAGTTTCTTTGTTCCATTAACTTTCAGAAGTTTTGTGCAATATCCAGAAGTGTTAAGAATGATTGTGTCACCTCTGAACATGTAAATTTTTGATTATGCACTAACCCTCTAATGAGTTTGCTTGAAGTTTGGTGTGGCAGAAGTTTTCAAGGGTCAAGAGAGGAGTATGATATACTATGATCAAGAGGAGTGAAAGCTCTAAGCTTGGGGATGCCCCCGTGGTTCACCCCTGCATATTTCAAGAAGACTCAAGCATCTAAGCTTGGGGATGCCCAAGGCATCCCCTTCTTCATCGACAAAGTATCAGGTTCCTTCTCTTGAAACTATATTTTTATTCGGTCACATCTTATGTATTTTACTTGGAGCGTCTGTGTGCTTTTATTTTTGTTTTGTTATTTTCATTCTTTGAATAAGTTCATCCTTGTGTGGGAGAGAGACACGCTCCTCTGGTTCATATGAACACATGTGTTCTTAGCTCATAATATTCATGGCGAAGTTTCCTCTTCGTTAAATTGTTATATGGTTGGAATTGAAAAATGCTACATGTAGTAATTGGTAAAATGTCTTGGATAATGTGATACTTGGCAATTGTTGTGCTCATGTTTAAACTCTTGCATCATACACTTTGCACCTATTAGTGAAGAAATACATAGAGCATGCTAAAATTTGGTTTGCATAATTGGTCTCTCTAAGGTCTAGATAATTTCTAGTATTGAGTTTGAACAACAAGGAAGACGGTGTAGAGTCTTATAATGTTTACAATATGTCTTTTATGTGAGTTTTGCTGCACCGGTTCATCCTTGTGTTTGTTTCAAATAAACCTTGCTAGCCTAAACCTTGTATCGAGAGGGAATACTTCTCATGCATCCAAAATTCTTGAGCCAACCACTACGCCATTTGTGTCCACCATACCTACCTACTATGTGGTATTTTCTGCCATTCCAAAGTAAATTGCTTGAGTGCTACCTTTAAACAATTCAAATTTTATTACCTCTGATTTGTGTCAATGTTTTATAGCTCATGAGGAAGTATGTGGTGTTTATCTTTCAATCTTGTTGGGCAACTTTCACCAATGGACTAGTGGCTTCATCTCGCTTATCCAATAATTTTGCAAAAAGAGCTTGCAATGGGATTCCCAGGTCCCAAATTAATTAACAAAAATAGACACTCCTCCATGGTATGTGATTGTTGGACGGCACCCGAGGATTCGGTTAGCCATGGCTTGTGTAAGCAAAGGTGGGGAGGAGTGTCATCATAATAAAACTAAAATAAAAGGGCACTCCTTCATGGTATGAGATTGTTGGCAGCACCCGAGGATTCGGTTAGCCATGGTTTGTGAAAGAAAGGTTGGAAGGAGTGCCACCCAAAAATAAAAATAATTCATGGGAGCCGCTCTTTGAAGGTTTTTCTGGCAAGGGGGTTAGAGTACCCGCTACCATTCGTTGACAACAACAAACACCTCTCAAAACTTTATTTTTATGCTCTTTTCATGTTTTCAAAATAAAAGCTCTAGCACAAATATAGCAATCGATGCTTTCCTCTTTGAAGGACCTTTCTTTAACTTTTATTGTTGAGTCAGTTTACCTATCTCCCTCCACCTTAAGAAGCAAACACTTGTGTGAACTGTGTATTGATTCCTACATACTTGCATATTGCACTTGTTATATTACTCTATGTTGACAATATCCATGAGATATACATGTTATAAGTTGAAAGCAACCGCTGAAACTTAATCTTCCTTTGTGTTGCTTCAATACCTTTACTTTGATTTATTGCTTTATGAGTTAACTCTTATGCAAGACTTATTGATGCCTGTCTTGAAAGTACTATTTATGAAAAGTCTTTGCTTTATGATTCACTTGTTTACTCATGTCATTGCCATTGTTTTGATCGCTGCATTCATTACATATGTTCACAAATAGTATGATCAAGGTTATGATGGCATGTCACTTCAGAAATTATCTTTGTTATCGTTTTACCTGCTCGGGACGAAGCGGAACTAAGCTTAGGGATGCTGATACGTCTCCAACGTATCGATAATTTCTTATGTTCCATGCCACATTATTGATGATATCTACATGTTTTATGCACACTTTATGTCATTTTTGTGCATTTTCTGGAACTAACCTATTAACAAGATGCCGAAGTGCCAGTTCCTGTTTTCTGCTGTTTTTGGTTTCAGAAATCCTAGTAACGAAATATTCTCGGAATTGGACGAAATCAACGCCGAGGTTCCTATTTTGCCCGGAAGCATCCAGAACACCCGAGAGCCGCCAGAGGAGGGCCCTGTGGGCCCCAGATGATAGGGTGGCGCGGCCTGGGCCCTGGCCGCGCCAGCCTATGGTGTCGTCGCCCCTTCGACCTTCTGACGCTGCCCTTTCGCCTATATAAAGTCCTTGCATCGAAAACCCTTACGGAAGAAGCCACGGTACGCGAAACCTTCCAGAGCCGCCACCATCGCGAAGCCAAGATCTGGGGGACAGGAGTCTCTGTTCCGGCACACTGCCATCTCCACCGCCATCTTCATCAACGCTGCTGCTCCCATGAGGAGGGAGTAGTTCTCCATCAAGGCTCGGGGCTGTACCGGTAGCTATGTGGTTCATCTCTCTCCTATGTACTTCAATAGAATAATCTCATGAGCTGCCTTACATGATTGAGATTCATATGATGATGCTTGTAATCTAGATGTCATTATGCTAGTCAAGTGAGTTTTACTTATGTGATCTCCGGAGACTCCTTGTCCCACGTGTGTAAAGGTGACGAGTGTGTGCACCGTGTGGGTCTCTTAGGCTATATTTCACGAGAATACTTATTCACTGTTATGAATGGCATAGTGAAGTGCTTATTTATATCTCTTTATGATTGCAATATGTTTTGTATCACAATTTATCTATGTGCTACTCTAGTGATGTTATTAAAGTAGTTTTATTCCTCCTGCACGATGTAATGGTGACAGTGTGTGCATCCGTGTTAGTACTTGGTTTATGCTATGATCATGATCTCTTGTAGATTGCGAAGTTAACTATTGCTATGATAGTATTGATGTGTATTATTCCTCCTACATAAGCATGAAGGTGACAAGTGTGCATGCTACGTTAGTACTTGGTTTAGTCGTATTGATCTATCTTACACTCTAAGGTTATTTAAATATGAACATTGAATTGTGGAGCTTGTTAACTCCGGCATTGAGGGTTCGTGTAATCCTACGCAATGTGTTCATCATCCAACAAGAGAGTGTAGAGTATGCATTTATCTATTCTGTTATGTGATCAAAGTTGAGAGTGTCCACTAGTGAAAGTCTAATCCCTAGGCCTTGTTCCTAAATACTGCTATCACTGCTTGTTACTGTTTTACTGAATTACTACTGCTGCGTTACTACTGCATGTTTACTTCCTGCAATATTACTACCATCAACTGCACGCCAGCGAGCTATTTTCTGGCGCCGTACTACTGCTCATATTCATTCATACCACCTGTATTTCACTATATCTTCGCCGAACTAGTGCACCTATTAGGTGTGTTGGGGACACAAGAGACTTCTTGCTTTGTGGTTGCAGGGTTGCATGAGAAGGATATCTTTGACCTCTTCCTCCCTGAGTTCGATAAACCTTGGGTAATCCACTTAAGGGAAACTTGCTGCTGTTCTACAAACCTCTGCTCTTGGAGGCCCAACACTGTCTACAAGAATAGAAGCACCCGTAGACATCAATGCACACTAATTATATATATATATATTATGTGGCAACTTGATCAAATGTGTTTTCATACGAGAGAACTTGTCAAAATTCAAGTTAATTAATTTAGCATCGATAATTATATATATAATTAATTAATGAATCACAGGGAGATCGATAAGTAATTTAGGGTTTTAGGGTTGTTTAAGGTTTAGGGATAATCATCGATCGAGTGCGCACACACATTATTAGAGGCACCCACGCCTTTACGCATAAAGTGCATGCGTATATATGTGTGTTTTTTTGGCCACCAACGATATATATAGATGATCGAGAGAGAGAGATTGAAATCCCCAAGAATATGTTCAAATATACATTAAAATATATGCACAAATGCATGGTAGGCCATGCATGCACACTAATTATATATATATTATGAGGCAACTTAATCAAAATGTGTTTTCATTCGAGAGAACTTGTCAAAATTCAAGTTAATTAATTTATCACGATAATTTTATAATTAATTAATAAATCTCAGGGATATGTTATACAACATGATCGATATAGGCCATGTATATTTTAATTGGTGTTAATCTACGGTTTGCTAGCTAGCTGCTATATATAGAGCATGTTTTTATTACATCGGGTTATAGCTAGCTAGTATAGTTTAGGGTTATGTGTTTTAATTAAGTAGGGTTGATTAGCTAGGGTTAGTTACATATATATGGTTTAGGGTTAATGCATGGCACATTTAATTTAATTAGAGGACCGCGAGGCACCCCCTGGCCTGCTCGATGCACAATTAAGTGTCGTTGGCCTATACATAGGGTTTAATTAGGGTTTAGGGTTAGCTAGGGTTAGGGTTTGTTACCCTCCAAAACCCCCCGACGGGCTTTGGTTAAGCAACACGAAGAGCCGGGAAGCTCCCAGGGCCGCTTAGTGGATCCCTGGCACCTCGCGTCGTCCCGCAAATCTTCTGGCGCGCGTCCCGGCGGTTGCTAGGGCGTGCCACCCGACCTATACCCGGTCGAGGAAGGTGTTAGTGCTTCGATTGTTCCCGCATGGTAGACACGTGCACATTAAATACGAGCCTTATCGGCTCTCGGGTTTCCTCGTGGATCGGCTCAAAGAGCCGATCGCCCCATGGTCCTTGATGGATTAGCAATGGCATGGGGATCCCGCTTGATCGGGACAAAGCTAAAACGATCCACGACAGTTTAAGGTTTTCACTGCATAATCGGAACGTCCTACGTGCGATCGGGCCTAGCAGCTACGAGAGACGATGCAAACTATCCCTACGAGAGGCCTAAAAACCAACATGTGTTGATCCTCGGAACATCCCTCGCAGGGACGGTAAACAACACCTAACGCACCACCGGATCGTCCGACCCCAAAGCATAAGGCCTAACTATGCGAGATATTAAACTAATCCTTGCGGATGCAAGGAGCAACTATAACGGATCGGATCTACTAAACATGATCAAGCAAGATGCTGCCCTTACGTCTAGATCGACGTAAGGGCAGCAAGGTGTCTAGGGACGGCATTGCCACGCGGATATGCACGTGAAAGCACCAATGCGAGCCCCTAAACACCTAAGGATAAATAGTACCGCTCGCCATCAACAAGGCTTCAGCGACGAGCAGTACAAGGATAACGAATAAACTTACGCTGCCTAGATCGCAAGATGCGATCTAGGCAGCATGGTGCTTACCCGGGAGAAACCCTCGTATGAAAGGGGTGGCGATGCGCCGAGATTGGTTTGTGTTGGTTGAACGATGATTGTCCTCTTTTTCCGATAACCCTAGATACATATTTATAGTCCAAGGGACTTTCTAATTGGGGCGTGCACCTAACCGTGCACGGGCCAGACTCTATCTCTTAATTCTAAATTACAATGCGATCTACTATATTACAGATACACGGGCAACTTAGCCCAAACTCTTAGCGCAAGGCCGCTTCAAAGATGTTCCACGTGTAGTCTTCAAAGCCCATCTTCACTTACAGCCCACCTCCTGATTTGGCCAAAATCAGGTGGTAACACATGCCCCCTGGTTTTGGTAATGATAATTTCAAAACCACTCTGTTTTTCCTTCGAGGGGTCATGTCGTGGCAGAGCAGAGCCATTGCAGTATTCTTCATGATGACGTTTTGCCTTCCAAACTTCTCTGCAAGATTTGACAGTTCTGGCACCACGTCCTCGGAAACTGCTTAGGCATTAAATCGCCATATCCCCTTCTACTTGGCCACTTCTTGTAGCCCCTTTTCTTCATCCCCTACGCACTAGCACTTCCAAAAACCCCCCTCGGCCACAATGTCTTCTTCTTCTTCTTCTTCCTCTTCCACCTCGTCGGGTCTTTCCTACGTGTCCTCCCCCATCAGGGAATCGACACCAGAGTGGGGTACGCAGGCGGCGTACGACATCCTTGCCCCAACAGCGTGGGACAAGGAGGACCATGACTACTCCGTCTGGTCTGAAGATGACAGGTCCTCAACTGACGGGGAGAATGACCTCCGCTTCCTCGCCCACGAGGAAGCGGTAAAGGCAAGCGACGACGACCGCTTTTCCTGGGACGGGGTCACCTCTTCCGAGGAGGTGAGGGAGGAGGAGGAAGACGACAGCCCCTCTGACGAGCCGCCGGCCAAACGCCATTGCCCCTGGCCCGGGCACCTCAGCGACTTCGACAGCGAGGACGACGATGCTGACGAGGAGGATGAGGACAACGAGGGTCCTGGCGGCAGCCGCTACAGCAGCGACGACGAGCCGGCTGGGAGTAGTGCCGTCGACGGCGATGATGATGACGACGACGAGGGCAACAATGGCCCCTAGATAGGACCTTAGCTTAAGGCCAGCAGTAGTAGACAGGGCCCTGCATTCCTTTTGAGAGCAATCAGCTCTTTTGTAAGAAATCTTATTTGTCAATGAAGAGCTTCCCCAACTTGATTTCGCCGATTTCTTGCCCAGTAATTTAGCCGATTCTTCCTTATATGGATTTTGCTGACTGTGGGCTTGATCAATGCTCGGTGAACCGATGGCAACGCATCGGTCTCTTACGATAAATTTCAAGACAGATCAGTTCAGATCCTTAAATTCCAGTCGAACAGGACCAAGCCGGAATCGTGCACACTTTGAACTTTGGAAGTCCAAGTCCCCTGAGCTTACCATCAGCCTTAATCAACAAGACTCTAGAATTGATGCCTTCAGGAGAATTCTAGGACCATTGCCGAAAATCTCAATCGCCTACAACTTCGCAGCGATGCTTTATCTCTTCCCGGCAACAAACTGGCCTAAAGCCTATCAATTATGATGGCTCCTTCTTCAAACTCCTCCTGCCAACCTGGTAATCTTCCCCTGCCAGAGTCCTCCATCCTTCAACGTGGTTGCGATGCAGGGACAGCCGATTTCAACACCATCGGCTTTTCAGAATGAAGAATCTTCAAGGCTAGCTGCCCCCCGAGCCTTGACCAAGGCGAGAGTAAAAGCGCACCAGCCGCCTCGAGCCGCTACCAGTTTCTCAACCGTGGTGCAGCATCAGCCGACTCTGACCAAATCGGCTGTTAATAGCAGAGAACCTCCAAGGTGATCTGCCCCCCGAGTCACTCCAGCTCTTCATCAAAACTTGGCAAGGAAGCTCACGCCTGGAGGGACAGTGTACTAGGACGGCTCTGGAAGGATCAGCAGCCCCCTTATCACCTCAAGCAGACCAATGCGATTTATGGTGACGATGTCTGATGAAGTTGCCACCTTGGTCAAATCCTAGGAGGAGATACCTCAGCCAATTGAATGTTTATTGGCTGAACCTGATCTGCACGCTTACGCAGGCGCTGCTGTTCTCGAGGATTTGTCAATGGAGCGACCAACCATTTCACTGAGGGATTCCTTCAGTAGAACCTCGCCACGTACCTTGGTGACTGCTCCATCAAGCTTCTGCTTGCAACAGCCGTACCCCTTGAGTTGATGACCGTGCACCGGCTTTTTATTCTTAAGTCGATGCCTCTGCATCGGCTGTGCTCAAAATTTTTGGAGTTTTCGATTTTTTTTGTGGCCGATTTGTTTATGTATCGGCCCCCATGCTTGAGCTGCTCTGCTGGACGTTTGACATTCGTTCCCAGCTCCGTATCCTCGTATCTCATCCCTCTATGTGCCCCCCGAGCCGATTCTGTCAAGTAATTGATGGCATCGGCTCTTCAGGCATCTGTTGGATCGATGTTGAATGCGGACAAGGTATGTCGAGGATAATTTTAGCCGATTGCCAGAATCGGCCTCCTTTTTTGTTGCAATGCTTGATGATGGTTTGCAACTTCTTGGACTTCCACTGTAGCTACGTGACGTATTGGAGATAAAATCCTTTGCTTTTTATTTTTGAGGGCCGATCGCTGGGATCGGCCTTGCCACGTATGTCCAATGTCTTGGACGTGCTACTCGTCGAGACCACGGACACCATGTTTGTGTCGACCGATGCTCGGTAGCTGCCGGCATCAGCCGATGCTCGTGCATCGGCTTTCGCCTGTTTTGGGCGCCATACTTTCTTTGGCGGGCGCGCCTTCGTCTCCACCGGTCGTCTGAATCTTCACGGCCGGATCGGGCCGTGCTCTTCTCAACGAGTACGAGTATCGTGCCTCGGCTTCTTCCAGATTTCGCAGCCGCTGCACTCTACGCTTCTGAGAATGGCTGAGTCCATCAGGGCACCACCTTGGTCGGTGATACCTATCTTCTTCTCCATCTGACTCCTCGAAGTCTTCTTCTTGAGATGACTCAGCTCGTTTACTCTGATGTGGGAGAGGTCCTAGACGTTCGAACACTGAAACTTCGTTCGTCCTTCTCCTTTCGCTGTGTGCA
Organism: Lolium rigidum; assembly: GCF_022539505.1. Taxonomy (NCBI): domain Eukaryota; kingdom Viridiplantae; phylum Streptophyta; class Magnoliopsida; order Poales; family Poaceae; genus Lolium; species Lolium rigidum. The sequence continues at coordinate 62,542,823 of NC_061514.1, read as the reverse complement.
TTCGAGGAAGTTCTCGATTGTTGGCAATCGGCTCATTCCCGAGTCCCAGAGAATGTTTGAAGAAGGGACAGTCCCAGTGCTTGTCCACGTTGTCTTGCTCCTTTGACCTCTCGCTGGCGCGACGTTCGTACCCGTCGTTGTTGCCGCTGTTCTGACGATACCTCATGTTCTCTGCATCAGACCGACGATGTTTTTCATCGTCTTCGTCGTAGCGTCGACGTCGGTCATACTGCTGCTCATACTTGTTGAGGAGGTGCACGGATAATGGGCGTTGATACCGTATGCTTCTCACCTCCTCCTCGGTTAGGTACCGTCTATCGTCATCTTGGGGCCGGTCGCGTGGAACGGCCTCCTCTTTATCCTTGCCACGAGAGTGGCTGCTCTCTGCTTTGTCCTTGCCATGGCGGTTCACAAGCCCTGCCATATTGACATCAAGAGAGAACCCTGGCCCTCTTATGGAGTGGCTCAGGTCCACCATGTTGACGTCCGGAAACGGACGCATGTCTACCTTCATGGCAAACTGTCCGAAAGTTAATCGGCCTGATTCTATTGCCATCTGAATTTGTGCGCGCAATACTTTGCAGTCGTTGGTGGTGTGCGTGAACGTATGATGCCATTTGTAGTATGGCCTCTTGTTCATCTCCTGTGCCGTAGGGATCTTGTGGCCTTCGGGTAGCTTCAACTGTTTCTCTTTCAGCATTAGATCGAAGATCTGTTCAGTTTTGGTCACGTCAAAGTCCAACCCTCTTGGAGGCCCTGGTGGATTCACCCATTTGCAGGACACAGGTACTAGCGTCCGAGTCCACTCGGCTACCGCTACTTCCTGATCTTCCGAGAAATCTTCATCTTCATCGGTATTGACCAGGCTGATCGCGCGCTTGAACTTGTCTTGGTACAGCTCTGGATGGCGCTGTTCATATAAGGTCAGCCTGCTGACCAAGTGCGTCAGCGAGTTGTACTCGACTTGGAACGTCAGATCCTTGAACGACGCTGCCAGGCCTGCCACGGCCAGCTCGACTGCCTCCTTCTCAGTCAGATGAGCCGAATAGCATCGGTTCTTGACAGTTCTGAAACGTTGGATGTACTCAGAAACTGTCTCTCTCGCTTCGCCGAACTCGAGCTAGCTCGGCAATACCGGCTTCGGCACCTTCGAATGGTACCGGGTGTGGAACAGTTCCTCCAGCTGCTTCCATGATTGCACCGAATTTGGCGGCAACGAGGTGTACCATCCAAACGCCGGACCGGTGAGGGATGCGAGAAAACCTCACCCGTAGCTGATCCGATACCGAAACCATGCCCGACCGGGCCGGTATCGGCTCACGTGCTCGATGGAGCTTGACCCTTCGACCCACTGAATTTGTTGAAGTCCGGAAGCCGGTACTTAGGTGGTAGTGGGATCGGGTCGAACTCATTGGGGTACGGCTTGGAATAGCCGATTATCTTTTCTTCGGCAAGATGCCGAACCGATCTCTCAGGATCGCGCTGATTTGATCTGCGGTGGAGGTACCGGCGGCTGAGCTTTCTTGGATTGGTACAAGTGGTGTACTTGGCTAGCCACGCTTGTTTCTCAGCTTCTCGCTCCTAAACTCCCCGCCGCCGCAGTCGTTCTTCCCTGCCGAACAATTGCTCCTGCTCCGGCAATCCCTCCCGGCCGAGCCCTGGATCGCCCGCGCTCCGAGTTGTTGCGGTCGAGGCACAAACGTGCACACGTATCCGTGTGGGATTTCCTTGGGCGGGTCATGTAAGAATTGATAGTCGCCCGGATCACCCCCATCTTTGTAGACGACGTATGCCGGTGAGCCTTGTTGCTGTGGAGCCGCTGTTGCGTACGGCAGAGGCGGCCTGGTGTGGAGTTGCATCTCTCCCTGGTGAGTCCCTAGAACAGGTCCTGAAGGAGAGTAACGACGCTCCATGATCTCTTGCACCACGCGGAGCGCAACGCGCTCCAAAGTGTTCACCAGGCTCTCAGAGTGCCGATGCAGTGAATGGGCCACCACGTAGTTGATCTCTTGTCGCAGGGCTCTGGTACGTTCCTCTGAAGGGAGAGACAGATCCAACCCATCGAGGATGCCTCGTGGTGCGAATCCTTTGAATCTGACGCCATGCGACCGGGTCTTCTCAAAAGAGCCGATGAGTTCGGCGTCCAGGATGGCCTTCAAGTCATCGTACTTCTTCTTGTGTTCCGTGGGGAGATCCTCGTACGTGATCGGTTTCCCCGCCACCTCGGATGTCGATGCTGACATGGATGTTGAAGAAGATGTCCCACCGGGCGTGCCAGAATGTGTTACCCTCCAAAACCCCCCGACGGGCTTTGGTTAAGCAACACGAAGAGCCGGGAAGCTCCCAGGGCCGCTTAGTGGATCCCTAGCACCTCGCGTCGTCCCGCAAATCTTCTGGCGCGCGTCCTGGCGGTTGCTAGGGCGTGCCACCTGACCTATACCTGGTCAGGAAGGTGTTAGTGCTTCGATTGTTCCTGCATGGTAGACACGTGCACATTAAATACGAGCCTTATCGGCTCTCAGGTTTCCCTGTGGATCGGCTCAAAGAGCCGATCGCCCCATGGTCCTTGATGGATTAGCAATGGCATGGGGATCCTGCTTGATCAGGACAAAGCTAAAACGATCCACGACAGTTTAAGGTTTTCACCGCATAATCGGAACGTCCTACGTGCGATCGGGCCTAGCAGCTACGAGAGACGGTGCAAACTATCCCTACGAGAGGCCTAAAAACCAACATGTGTTGATCCTCGGAACATCCCTCGCAGGGACGGTAAACAACACCTAACGCACCACCGGATCGTCCGACCCCAGCATAAGGCCTAACTATGCAGATATTAAACTAATCCTTGCAGATGCAAGGAGCAACTATAACGGATCGGATCTACTAAACATGATCAAGCAAGATGCTGCCCTTACGTCTAGATCGACGTAAGGGCAGCAAGGTGTCTAGGGACGGCATTGCCACGCAGATATGCACGTGAAAGCACCAATGCGAGCCCCTAAACACCTAAGGATAAATAGTACCGCTCGCCATCAACAAGGCTTCAGCACGAGCAGGTACAAGGATAACGAATAAACTTACGCTGCCTAGATCGCAAGATGCGATCTAGGCAAGCATGGTGCTTACCCGGGAGAAACCCTCGTATGAAAGGGGTGGCGATGCGCCGAGATTGGTTTGTGTTGGTTGAACGATGATTGTCCTCTTTTTCCGATAACCCTAGATACATATTTATAGTCCAAGGGACTTTCTAATTGGGGCGTGCACCTACCCGTGCACGGGCCAGACTCTATCTCTTAATTCTAAATTACAATGCGATCTACTATATTACAGATACACGGGCAACTTAGCCCAAACTCTTAGCGCAAGGCCGCTTCAAAGATGTTCCACGTGTAGTCTTCAAAGCCCATCTTCACTTACGGCCCACCTCCTGATTTGGCCAAAATCGGGTGGTAACAGGGTTATGGTTCAGGGTCTAGGGTTTAGGGTTTAGTGTTTAGGGTGTTTAGGGTTTAGGAATTAGGGATTAGGGATTTAAGGTTTTAGGGGTTGTTCAAGGTTTAGGGATCATCGACCGAGTGCGCACACACATTATTAGAGGCACCCGCGCCTTTGCGCATAAAGTGCATGCGTATATATGTGTGTTTTTTGGGCCACCAACGATATATAGATGATCGAGAGAGAGAGAGATTGAAATCCCCAAGAATATGTTCAAATATACATTAAAATATATGCACGAATGCATTGTAGGCCATGCATGCACACTAATTATATATATATATATATTATGAGGCAACTTAATCAAATGTGTTTTCATTCGAGAGAACTTGTCAAAATTCAAGTTAATTAATTTATCACGATAATTATATAATTAATTAATGAATCTCGGGATATGTTATACAACATGATCGATATAGGCCATGTATATTTTAATTGGTGTTAATCTACGGTTTGCTAGCTAGCTGCTATATATATAGAGCATGTTTTTATTAGATAGGGTTATATCTAGTATAGTTTAGGGTTATGTGTTTTAATTAAGTAGGGTTGATTAGCTAGGGTTAGTTACATATATATGGTTTAGGGTTAATGCATGGCGCATTTGATTTAATTTGAGGACCGCGAGGCACCCCTGGGCTGCTCGATGCACAATTAAGTGTCGTTGGCCTCTACATAGGGTTTAATTAGGGTTTAGGGTTATCTAGGGTGGAGGGTTAGGGTTAGGGTTAGGGTTTAGGGTCTAGGGTCTAGGGTTTAGGGTTTAGGGATTAGGGATTAGGGATTTAGGGTTTTAGGGTTGTTTAAGGTTTAGGGATCATCGATCGAGTGCGCACACACATTATTAGAGGCACCCGCGCCTTTACGCATAAAGTGCATGCGTATATATGTGTGTTTTTTGGGCCACCAACGATATATAGATGATCGAGAGAGAGATTGAAATCCCCAAGAATATGTTCAAATATACATTAAAATATATGCACGAATGCATTGTAGGCCATGCATGCACACTAATTATATAAATATTATGAGGCAACTTAATCAAATGTGTTTTCATTCGAGAGAACTTGTCAAAATTCAAGTTAATTAATTTATCACGATAATTATATAATTAATTAATGAATCTCAGGGATATGTTATACAACATGATCGATATAGGCCATGTATATTTTAATTGGTGTTAATCTACGGTTTGCTAGCTAGCTGCTATATATATAGAGCATGTTTTTATTAGATCGAGTTATAGGTAGCTAGTATAGTTTAGGGTTATGTGTTTTAATTAAGTAGGGTTGATTAGCTAGGGTTAGTTACATATATATGGTTTAGGGTTAATGCATGGCACATTTAATTTAATTAGAGGACCGCGAGGCACCCCTAGCCTGCTCGATGCACAATTAAGTGTCGTTGGCCTATACATAGGGTTTAATTAGGGTTTAGGGTTAGCTAGGGTTTAGGGTTAGGGTTAGGGTTAGGGTTTATGGTTTAGGGTCTAGGGTTTAGGGTTTAGTGTTTAGGGTTTTTAGGTTTAGGGATTAGGGATTAGCGATTAGGGATTTAAGGTTTTAGGGTTGTTTAAAGTTTAGGGATCATCGATCGAGTGCGCACACACATTATTAGAGGCACCCGCGCCTTTACGCATAAATTGCATGCATATATGTGTGTGTTTTTTGGCCACCAACGATATATAGATGATCGAGAGAGAGAGAGATTGAAATCCCCAAGAATATGTTCAAATCTACATTGAAATATATGCACGAATGCATGGTAGGCCATGCATGCACACTAATTATATATATATTATGAGGCAACTTAATCAAATGTGTTTTCATTCGAGAGAACTTGTCAAAATTAAAGTTAATTAATTTATCACGATAATTATATAATTAATTAATGAATCTCACGGATATGTTATACAACATGATCGATATAGGCCATGTATATATTAATTAGTGTTAATCAACGGTTTGCTAGCTAGCTGCTATATATAGAGCTTGTTTTTATTAGATCGGGTTATAGCTAGTATAGTTTAGGGTTATGTGTTTTCATTAAGTAGGGTTGATTAGCTATGGTTAGTTACATATATATGGTTTAGGGTTAATGCATGGCACATTTAATTTAATTAGAGGACCGCGAGGCACCCCTGGCATGCTTGATGCACAATTAAGTGTCGTTGGCCTATATATAGGGTTTAATTAGGGTTTAGGGTTAGGGTTAGGGTTTAGGGTATAGGGTTTAGTGTTTAGGGTGTTTAGGGTTTAGGGATTAGGGATTAGGGTTTCAGGGTTATATAAGGTTTAAGGATCATCGATCGAGTGCGCACACACATTATTAGAGGCACCCGCGCCTTTGCGCATAAAGTGCATGCGTATAGTTTAGGGTTATTTGTTTTAATTAAGTAGGGTTTGATCATCTAGGGTTAGTTACATATATATGGTTTAGGGTTAATGCATGGCACATTACATATAGTTTAAATCTCAAGAATGTTTATACATGATAGGCCATATGTGCAAAGGAAATTTTTTCCCTGTGAACTTGCCAAAATTCAAGTTTATCAGTGCCAATGGAAACTAGTCCAAAAAATTACATAGAGGACCAAAAGTACTAGACAATAACTAATAGAACCTGCAACTTTACAAAAAGGACCCCAAAACATATAGAAGAAAATCAATCGAGTCCTTCTCGACCGCACATCGGATCTCTCGCTCCGCATCCTTTCCAGCAACTCCGTCGCCGGGGACGCACCACTTGGGATGGTGTCGCCGGTAGTCGCCAGGACGAAGGAGAAGAAGGGCCTCAGGAACGGCATATTGGCTCTGAGAAGGGCCGCTGAAAGGCCAAGATGTGCACGGGCAAGACGGATGACGCCGTCGTATGCCCCGAGCTTGTGAACTTTAGCAGCTTGACTTCCCCATTGGCCAGATCTGAAGCACTGACCAAAGCAAGCCTCACCGTTAGCGCCATCACATTGATGGAACCAGATCGGGGTTTGGCCGGCAAGATCCGACAGATTCACCATAGGCCAGATCTGAAGCCGATGACGAGATCCCCGACTCCATTGCGCCATTCTCGCTCATGGGAAACACTCGGATCTAAGCTTACAACAACACTAACTCCCTCGGATCCAAATTAGCCGACTCAACTTTGCTTATCTAAATATGGATGTATCCACACATGTTTTTACTCTAGATACATACACGTCTAAGGAAAGTTGAATCAATTAATTTAGTTCGGAGGGTGTACAATATACAGAGAGAAGTCGGCCTCGTCTCCCGGCCGGCAAGGCCGCCGGAGAGAAGGGGGAGAGGAGCCGGGGAGTGGGAGAGACTCGAGAGAGAAAGAGAAGAGGAAGAAATGAGAGCTCCTGGGGAAGAACATTATTTTTGTCGTTCCGCTCGTAGCTTGAAACTGAAAATTTTGGCCGCGCGCCAAATCATCCCGCCACATCCATTCGAAAATCCCGTGACCAGTTTTACCCTTTTAACCCTGGTCCGGAAGCTACAACCCACCGACCATGGAGGGATCATTCGGTAACAATGAAATATCTTGCCTAGATCCCGAACCCTCCCCACAAGCCCACACCCACCCACCAACCATTCGCCCATTAGCTCAAAAATACTCTCACACGCCAAAGCTCTGACTCTCTACAGTACTAGATCTGCTTCGCCGCCGGCATACTCCTCCACAGCGTAGCCTTGATCATGTTGGCTGTCCACCCACCTGATCCGCTCCCCCGCCGCCCTCGTCACCGACGGATCTGCTTCTGTTACCCTCCAAAACCCACCGACGGGCAATGGCTGAGCAACACGAAGAGCCGGGAAGCTCCCAGGGCCGCTTAGTGGATCCCTGGCACCTCGCGTCGTCCCGCAAATCTTCGGCCAACGTCCCGGCGGTTGCTAGGGCGTGCCACCTGACCTAGACCCGGTCGGGAAGGTGTTAGTGCTTCGATTGTTCCTGCATGGTAGACACGTGCACATTAAATACGAGCCCTATCGGCTCTCGGGTTTCCACGTGGATCGGCTCAAGGAGCCGATCTCCCCATGTTTCACGTTGGATTTACAATGGCATGGGGATCCTGCTTGATCAGGACAAAGCTAACACGATCCACGACAGTTTAGGGTTTTCACCACATAACCGGAACGTCCTACGTGTGATCGGGCCTAGCAGCCACGAAAGATGGTGCAAACCACCCCTACGAGAGGCCTAAAAACCAACATGACGTCGATTCCCGGAACATCCCTCGCAGGGACGGTGAACAGCATCTAACGCACCACCGGATCCTCCGACCCCAGCGTAAGGCCTAACTATGCAGATATTAAACTAATCCTTGCGGAGCAAGGAGCAACTATAACGGATCGGATCTACTAAGTAACGAAAAGCAGGATGCTGCCCTCACGTCTGGATAGACGTGAGGGCAGCTAGGTGTCAAGGGACGGCATCGCCACGCAGATATGCACGTGAAAGCATCGATGCAAATCCCTAAACACCTAAGGATAAATAGTACTGCTCGCCATCAACAAGGCTTCAGCACGAGCAGTACAAGGTTGACGAATAAACGTGTACTGCCTAGATCGCTAGATGCGATCTAGGCAGCATGGTGCTTACCCGAGAGAAACCCTCGAAGAAAGGGGTGGCGATGCGCCTGATTTGTGTTGGTTTGAACGATGATTGTGCTCCTTTTCCGATAACCCTAGATACATATTTATAGTCCAAGGGACTTTCTAATTGGGGCGTGCACCTAACCGTGCACGGGCCAAACTCTATCTCTTTAATCTAAATTACAATACGACCTACTATATTACAGATACACGGGAAACTTAGCCCAAACGCTCAGCGCAAGGCCGCTTCAAAGATGCTCCACGTGTGCGTCCTTCAAGCCCATCTTCACTTACGGCCCACCTCCTGATTTAGCCAAAATCAGGTGGTAACACATGCCCCCATGGTTTTGATAATGATAATTGCAAAATCATCTGTCTCCTCTGAAGGGTCATGTCGTGGCAGAACCGTCGCAGTTTTCTTCATGATGACGTCTTGCCTCCTCAGCTTCTCTGCACGACTTGACGGTTCTGGCACCACGTCCTCGGGAACTGCTTAGGCATTAAACCCTGTATTCCCCCTTTTATTTGGCCACATCGAACAGTTCTCCTCTTCATCCTCTTCGCATTAGCGCTCCCAAAAACCCTCCTCTGCCGCCATGTCTTCCTCTTCGTCTTCTCCCTCATCGGGTCTTTCCACCCAATCCTCCACCTCCCGCGAGCCGACGCCTGAATGGGACCCACAGGAGGTCCACGCGGCCAACATCCGCCGCGCCATAGCCGACGGGGACGAGTCGACCCACGACTCCTTCGTCTGGTCCGAAGACGACCAGTCCTTAACGGACGGGGAGAGCGACCTCCGCTTCCTTGCCATTGGGCAATCGGAGGAGGAAAGCGACGACGACGGCTTCTCCTGGGACGGTTTCTCCTCCGCCGAGGAGGTGAAGGAAGAGGAAGAGGAGGAGGACAACACCTCCTCCGACGAACCGCCGGCCAAGCGTCTCTGCCCCTGGCCAGGCAACATCAGCGACTTCGACAGCGACTATGGCGATGCTAGCGAAGAAGACGAGGACAATGAAGGTCCTGCCGGTGGTCGCTACAGCAGTGACGACGAGCCGGCCGGGAGCAGCGCCGACGGCGGCGATGGCGACGATGAGGGCAGCAGCGGCCCTTAGATAGGATAGAGCTAGGAATAGTAGATGATAGGGCAATGTATCCCTAGCAACCCTTTTGAGAGCAATCAGCTCCTTCCATGTAAGAAATCTGATTATCAATGAAGAAAGTTCTCCAATTTGACTCTGCCGATTCCTTGCAAATTGATTTAGCCGATTCTCCCTTGGTTGATGATCAATGAGCCGATGGCAATGCACCAGTTTTTCATAATGAATTGCAAGTCGGATCAATCCAGTCGCCTCCTCAGATGTTGACTTGCAATCCATGACATTCAGGCCCAAACCTCCAATCGAACGGGTCCAACGCGCAGCCTTGATACCCTTAGATTTTTAGATTTTAAAATCATCCGATCGGGATGTCCGTCCTGATAGCAAAACTCCTGGGTTAATGCTCCCGGAAAGCTTCTTGGCCCGTTGCTGCCAACCTTGATGCTGAAGCCGACACTCTTGTAAACAGGCGCTATTTGTTCACGGCTCCCCGTGATGCTCGTTTCCTTGCAGCGACAGACTGGTCTAGAGCCTGATCAACGATGATGGCTCCTTCTTCAAACTCCTCCTGCCAACCCTGGTGGTTTTCCTCTGCAAAAGCTCGCCACCTTTCCACATGGTTACGATGCAGGGATAGCCGATTTCAACACCATCGGCTCTTCAGAATGAGGAATTTTCAAGGCCAGCTGCCCCCTGAGCCTCTGTCAAGGCGAGAATGAAAGTGCATCCACCGAATGGGCCACCATCGGCTTCCCAATTGTAGTGCAGCATCAGCCAATTCTAACCAAATCGGCTTCCATAAGTAGGGAATCTTCAAAGTGAGGTGCCCCCCGAGCTTCTTCAGCTTAAAGATGCAGCCTCTAGCGAAAATGCAGCTCGATCCAATTGGACACTCATTGGGTGCTCTCACAACCCTAGCCTGATCTGCCCGTTCATGCTCTCAAATTTTTTGGATTTAAACCTTGAGCTGCTGGGCACTTGGCATCCGTTCCCAGCTCTGTATCCTCGTATCCCATCCATCTATGTGCCCCCCGAGCCGATTCTGTCAAGTAGTTGATGGTATCGGCTCTTCAGGCATCTACGGAATCAGTGCTGAACACGGACAAAGGGATGTTGAGGATAATTTTGGCCGATTGCCAGAATCGGCCTCCTTTTCCGTTGCAATGCTTTGGCGATGGTTTGCAACTTCTTGGATTTCCACTGTAGCTACGTGGCATGCTTGAGATAAGATCCTTTGCCTTTCATTTTTTTTGGGGCCGATCACCGGGATCGGCCTTGCCACGTACGTCCAATGTCTTGGACGTGCTACTCCGTTAGGCCGGTGGATAAAACCAGCCTTACCCCATTTTTCGAGGCTTCGATGCGCTCACAACCCTCTAAACTGATTCCAGAGAGCGGCTCTTGGTCATCTGCTTCCCACACGCTCATGCCAGAATGTGTTACCCTACAAAACCCACCGACGGGCAATGGCTGAGCAACACGAAGAGCCGGGAAGCTCCCAGGGCCGCTTAGTGGATCCCTGGCACCTCGCGTCGTCCCGCAAATCTTCGGCCAACGTCCGGCGGTTGCTAGGGCGTGCCACCTGACCTAGACCCGGTCAGGAAGGTGTTAGTGCTTCGATTGTTCCTGCATGGTAGACACGAGCACATTAAATACGAGCCCTATCGGCTCTCAGGTTTCCCTGTGGATTGGCTCAAGGAGCCGATCGCCCCATGTTTCACGTTGGATTTACAATGGCATGGGGATCCTGCTTGATCAGGACAAAGCTAACACGATCCACGACAGTTTAGGGTTTTCACCGCATAACCGGAACGTCCTACGTGTGATCGGGCCTAGCAGCCACGAAAGACGGTGCAAACCACCCCTACGAGAGGCCTAAAAAGCAACATGACGTCGATTCCCGGAACATCCCTCGCAGGGACGGTGAACAACATCTAACGCACCACCGGATCCTCCGACCCCAGCGTAAGGCCTAACTATGTAGATATTAAACTAGTCCTTGCGGAGCAAGGAGCAACTATAACGGATCGGATCTATTAAGTAACGAAAAAGCAGGATGCTGCCCTCACGTCTGGATAGACGTGAGGGCAGCTAGGTGTCAAGGGACGGCATCGCCACGCAGATATGCACGTGAAAGCATCGATGCAAATCCCTAAACACCTAAGGATAAATAGTACTGCTCGCCATCAACAAGGCTTCAGCACGAGCAGTACAAGGTTGACGAATAAACGTGTCTTGCCTAGATCGCTAGATGCGATCTAGGCAACATGGTGCTTACCCGGGAGAAACCCTCGAAGAAAGGGGTGGCGATGCGCCTGATTTGTGTTGGTTTGAACGATGATTGTCCTCCTTTTCCGATAACCCTAGATACATATTTATAGTCCAAGGGACTTTCTAATTGGGGCGTGCACCTAACCGTGCACGGGCCAAACTCTATCTCTTTAATCTAAATTACAATACGACCTACTATATTACAGATACACGGGCAACTTAGCCCAAACTCTCAGCGCAAGGCCGCTTCAAAGATGCTCCACGTGTGCGTCCTTCAAGCCCATCTTCACTTACGGCCCACCTCCTGATTTAGCCAAAATCGGGTGGTAACAGCTTCACCGCCGACCTCGCCACTGACGGATCTGCTTCACCGCCGACCTCGCCACCGACTACCTCGCTGCAGCGGCTGTATCAACTTCACCGAATCCCTTGCCAGCCAACCAGATCTGCTTCACTAACGCCCGCTTGTACTCGAAACGGAGGTCGATTCATCGTCTCCCGCGTTCGCCGCCCTGGAATGCAAGTTGCCGCCCCCGTCCACCCCGCCGGAGCTTGGTTAGTACGCTGGCCCGTTAGATCGCGGTGTTTCTTTAGCCATGTTTTGTGTAGTTATTTGCGAGATCTCATATGCCGTTAACTTTCTTGATGTGTTGCTTCGCATGAAGTTTGTTTAAATATTGTACAGTACAAAAGCATTATCCGGTCGCTACCATCCTGTTCATTCTATTGACACCTGTGTGCATCCACATATTTATAGCCTTATACCCATTCATTTTCACGCTAACTGTTTTTGTACTTGCATGCTATTGTCGCATTTGCTTTTATAGTCATGCTATGAGCATTTCCAATCTGCTTGTTCTTATACCACGTCATTAGCTCACCGCTAGCCGCTAGCTGTTTTCTCGTGTCTGCTATTCTCACACTGCTTTTATAATCATGCTATGTGCATTTCCAATCTGCTTGCTCCTATACCTCGTCTTTAGCTTATATAGTTATTGCTGCGTGCATGTCTGGTCTTTGTATTATCGTAGACTGACTTGTCAATGTTATTTTTCCTAGGGATTGATCATGTGAACCACTTATTAGAACATCCAACATTAACAGCGGGGACGCTAGGGAAGGTTGGAATCTGAGTTCTTGGTTGGTAATTTTGGCAGTTTACTTCCGTTATTATCTATAACCTATATGCATTGTTCCTTATGCAAGAGATTAACACTTGGAACCCTGCCATAGCAATGCCATTCATGCTTTACTATGTTTCTGCCTATTTGATATGCTTGTCTTGGAGAACCTGCGAATGTGATTTGAACACGACATTTGGTCATTCTTAATGCCAGTTTACTTTATGTGGAAAACCTTGGCATTACCCTACTCTAAATCTGAATGTCCGAAATTCGTATCTCATGCAAAGCAACATCTAGTTGGTTTTAATCGATATCCGGTAAATATTGACTTATTCATTTGGCAGCTCAAGTTTTTTGTTATTTGAAACCAGCTGACTTGGTCTTAAATGTGATATCTAAACACGGATTAAGGACAATGGAGCAGGAGGATTAGCATTTCACTTGATGGCTGAACCTAAAATGACAGGCATGTTGACCACGACTAGTGCACGCAAGAGAAGGACCTGCAGCGAGCCGATATGTGCTTAGTACATGCATCTTATCTTGTGCTTATTTACGCTACATGTCGTTATCCGATCTCTACATTGCGTAATACATGTTTGAATAGTTAATTGTTGTAACTATGTTTGGAATGTTACTGGAATGCAGTTTTAATGAAGCAGATCATCATTAGAAGATAGTCGCCAAAAAGGATCTGTAGCGACCCTGTGCAACATTATGATGTAAGTTTGTGCTTAGTACAAGTTCCATACATTGTCTCATTTATGCAACTTGTTATTATCTTATATCTACATTGCATAATAAATATTTGCATAGTTCATCGTTTAACTCTTTTTGCATTATTATCAGAATGCAGTTGTGATGAAGCAATCTTCATTAGAAGTGAGGCCCTCAAAAAGTTCTGATCTTTCTTCTGATGCATCTTCTCATAGCCGTCAACCTAGACCATTTCGTTCATCAAACAGTAAATATCTCAAGGCTATACTTTATAAAAGACATGGTATTGCTGCTTTAAGATCTGTAGCTGATATGTTGACCAAGAGTACACAAGATTCAATCAAGGCGATTGCCAAATGTCAATGTGTTATTGATGATGCTAATAGAAGTCCTCAATGATTCTATGTAATTTTTTATTTGGGCACATTAATTGCCTTGTAATTTTCCTACTTGTTTTATTTGTGTATGTAATTGTGTGTATCATTGATATCAGATTTTAGGCTCATGAAATTTAATGCAAGTTGACTAGTCAAACAAGTAGGGCCCTACAACTGATTGGGCCGGCCCACTTACAGTAGTGTGGGACCCACTTTCATTTTGGGCCGGCCCACTTCTTTAGTAGGCCGGCCCGGTTACACAATAGTGGGCTCCACATGCTTATTGGGCCGGCCCACTATCTTGTTGGGCCGGCCCATTTGCTATATGGTGGTCCCACATGGTAAATGGGCCGGCCCTTTAACGGGAAGGTGGGACCCACCTGTGTTTTTGGCCCGGCCCACTATCTTGTTGGGCCGGCCCACTTGCTATATGGTGGACCCCACATACTAAATGGGCCGGCCTTTTAACTGGAAAGTGGGACCCACTTGTGTTTTTGGCCTGGTCCACTTTTTTGTTGGGCCAGCCCACTTCTATATGGTGGACCCCACACATCCAATGGGCCGGCCCTTTAACAGGAAAGTGGGACCCACCTGTGTTTTTTGGCCCGGCCCACTATCTTGTTGGGTCGGCCCACTTGCTATATGGTGGACCCCACATACTAAATGGGCCGACCCTTTAACTGGAAAGTGGGACCCACCTGTGTTTTTGGCCGGCCCACTTGCTATATGGTGGACCCCACACACTAAATGGGCCGGCCCTTTAACTGGAAAGTGGGACCCACCTGTATTTTGGCCCGGCCCACTTGCTTCTTGGGCCGGCCCAGTTGCTGTAAGGTGGACCCCACATGTTAAATGGGCCGGCCCATTTAAATTTTGACCAGTCAACCTTAGAGGTTTGGCCCGGCCCACGTAACTAATGGACCAGCCCAGCTATATAGTTGACCGGTCAAACTATGTCAGCTGGCCCGGCCCGCTTAAGACGTGGCAGGCCTCGTGTGGGCCTACCATCTACCACGGGGTTTCAGCCGGTTAACGCTGTTAACTGCCAGTTAACCGCGTCTGCCACGTGTCAGTTTGCATGACGTCAGCAGTCAACGGGCTCCCGAAAACACATGCGCAACGGTCCGATTTTCCGTGGCGGAAGGGCGCCCAAGTGCGACGGACCAAAAAAATCGTCGTAGGACTTTGCCTGACGCAGTTTCCACAACAGAACCCATATCGTCGGGTTAGGCCCATAGGCGACGAAAAATACCCCTTAGCGGACGATTTTGAGACGTTGTCTATCAGAACTTTTCTTGTAGTGATAGCTCATGAGGAAGTATGTGGCGTTTTATCTTTCGATCTTGTCATTTACTTTTGACAGACTTTCACAATGGACTAGTGGCTTCATCCGCTTATCCAATAATTTTGCAAAAAGAGCTGGCAATGGGGTTCCCAGCCCCAATTAATTAACTTTCATTAATAATTCTCTTCACATGTTTTTCCCTGATTCATCAGTAAGCAACTTAATTTTGCAAATAGACACTCCTCCATGGTATGTGAATGTTGGAAGGCACCCGAGGATTCGGTTAGCCATGGCTTTTGTAAGCAAAAGGTTGGGGGGAGTGTCATCTAATAAATAAAACTAAAGTACAAGTGTAAACAAAAGAGAAGAGGGATGATCTACCTTCTTTGGTAGAAATAACGTCCTTCATGGGAGCCGCTCTTGAAAGTCTGGTTGATGAGGTAGTTAGAGTACCCACTACCATTCGTTGACAACAACAAACACCTCTCAAAACTTTACTTTTATGCTCTCTATATGATTTCATAAACTTAAAAAGTTCTAGCACATGATTTTATCCCTGCTTCCCTCTGCGAAGGGCCATTCTTTTACTTTTATGTTGAGTCGGTTTACCTACTTCCTTCCATCTTAGAAGCAAACACTTGTGTCAACTGTGCATTGATTCTTACATACTTGCTTATTTGCATTCATCATATTACTTTGTGTTGACAATTATCCATGAGATATGCATGTTGAAAGTTGAAAGCAACTGCTTGAAACTTAAATCTTCCTATGTGTTGCTTCAATGCCTTTACTTTGAATTTATTGCTTTATGAGTTAACTCTTATGCAAGACTTTTGATGCTTGTCTTGAAAGTACTATTCATGAAAAGTTTTGCTATATGTTATCTATTTATTAGCAAATATAGATCATTGCCTTGAGTCACTTCGTTCATCTCATATGATTTGCAATAGTATGATTAAGATTATGTTGGTAGCATGTCACTTCAGAAATTATTCTTTTTTATCGTTTACCTACTCGAGGGCGAGTAGGAACTAAGATTGGGGATGCTGATACGTCTCCAACGTATCCATAATTTCTGATGTTCCATGCTTGTTTTATGACAATACCTACATGTTTTGCTCACACTTTATAATGTTTTTATGCATTTTCCGGAACTAACCTATTAACGAGATGCCGAAGGGCCAGATTCTTTGTTTTCGTTGTTTTTGTTCCGGAAAGGCTGTTCGGGCAATATTCTCGGAATTCGACGAAACAAAGACCCAACATCTTATTTTTCCCGGAACCTTCCAGAAAGTCAAAGTGGGACCAGAGGGGTGCCCTGGGGGCCCCACACATGGTGGCCGCGCGGGCTCCACCCTGGCCGCGCAGGCGTAGTGTGAGGAGGCCTCGTGCCCCCTCCGACTCTGACTCTTCGCCTATTTAAGCCGTCCTGACCTAAAACATCGATACCGGTTGACGAAACTCCAGAAAGACTCCAGGGGCGCCGCCGCCATCGTGAAACTCCAATTCGGGGGACAGAAGTCTCTGTTCCGGCA
Source organism: Lolium rigidum (assembly GCF_022539505.1). NCBI lineage: Eukaryota > Viridiplantae > Streptophyta > Magnoliopsida > Poales > Poaceae > Lolium > Lolium rigidum. The sequence continues at coordinate 62,526,330 of NC_061514.1, read as the reverse complement.
CCCTGCTGGGACTGGGAAGTGCCCCCGGAAGCCATCTCCATCAACGCCACCGCCTCCATCATGCTCCATGAGTAGTTCCCCCATGGACTACGGGTTCTAGCTGTAGCTAGTTGGTATTCTCTCCCCCATGTACTTCAATACAATGATCTCATGAGCTGCCTTACATGATTGAGATTCATCTGATGTAATGGGTGTTGTGTTTGTTAGGATCTGATGGATTGTTACATTATGATTAGTCTATCTATAAAGTTTGTGAAGTTATTGTTATTGCTGCAATCTTGTTGTGTTTAATGCTTGTCACTAGGGCCCGAGTGGCATGATCTTAGATTTAAGCTCTATACTTATTGCTTAGATTGTATCTACAAGTTGTTTGCACATGTCTATGTCCGGAACCCGAGGCCCCAAAGTGACGAAATTGGGACAACCGGAGGGGAAGGCTTAGATATGAGGATCACATGTTTTCACGGAGTGTTAATGCTTTGCTCCGGTGCTCTATTAAAAGGAGTACCTTAATTTCCGAGTAGATTCCCTAGAGGCCCGAGCTGCCACCGATTGGTAGGACAAAAGATGGTGTACAAGTTTCTCATTGCGAGCACATATGACTATATATGGAAAACATGCCTACATGATTAATAATCTTGATGTTCTGTCTTAATGCTATTTCAATCCTATCAATTGCCCAACTGTAATTTGTTCACCCAACACTTGTTATTGGAGAGTTACCACTAGTGTAGATAGCTGGGAACCCCGGTCCATCTCCCATCATCATATACTCGTTCTACATGTCATTGGAAGTAGTATCAACTATTTTCTGGTGCCATTACCTACGTATTCTTATTCTCTGCTGATGTGTTACTGTTACTCATCTGCTCTCATATTACTGCTTGCTTTCACATCACCCCTGTTACTAGTGCTTTTCCGGGTGCGAGCTGAATTGACAACTCAGTTGTTAAGGCTTATAAGTATTCTTTACCTTCCCTTGTGTCGAATCAATAAATTTGGGTTTTACTTCCCTCGAAAACTGTTGCGACCCCCTATACTTGTGGGTCATCAGTGATTTATCATGATTAAATGGTTTGAGTATACATATTGTTAGAGAAGAACATTGGGCCGCTAACCAAAGCCATGTATCATGGTGGAAGTTTTCAGTTTGGACATTAATCTTCAATCTCTGATGAGAATATTATAGGTTGTTGAATGCTTATGCATTAAAGAGGAGTCCATTATCTATTTTCTATGTTGTCCCGGTATGGATGTCCTTAGTTGGGATCTATCAAAAACGAGAAATCAAATGCGATTTATCTCCTTGGACCTTTGTACAGGCGACATAGAGGTACACCTTTGTGACACTTGGTTGAAACATATGTTATGCAATGATAATCCATGTAAATCCAGGCTAATTAGGACAAGGTGCGGGCACTATTGGTATTCGATGCATGAGGCTTGCGACTTGTAGGAAGTTTTATGCATAACACATATGAATTATTACTACCATTGACAAAATTGTTTCTATGTTTTCAAAATAAAAGCTCTAGCACAAAATAGTAATCCATGCTTCCCTCTGCGAATGGCCTTTCTTTTACTTTATGTTGAGTCAGTTTACCTACTTCTTTCTATCTTAGAAGCAAACACTTGTGTCAAGCTGTGTGCACTGATTCTTACATGTTTACTTATTGCACTTGTTATATTACTTTATGTTGACAATTATCCATGAGATATACATGTTACAAGTTGAAAGCAATTGCTGAAACTTAATCATCCTTTGTGTTGCTTCGAAACCTTTTACTTTGAATCTATTGCTTTATGAGTTAGCTCTTATGCAAGTCTTTTTGATACTTGTCTTGAAAGTACTATTCATGAAAATTTTTGCTATATGATTCAGTTGTTTAGTCATTATCTCTTTGTTAGCAATTTATTGCTTCGAATCACTTCATTCACCTCATATGCTTTACAATAATGTTGATAAAGATTATGTTGGTAGCATGTCACTTCAGAAATTATTGTTTTTATCGTTTACCTACTCGAGGGCGAGTAGGAACTAAGCTTGGGGATGCTTGATACGTCTCCAACGTATCTATAATTTCTTATGTTCCATGCTAGTTTTATGACAATACCTACATGTTTTGTTCACACTTTATGATGTTTTGACAATACCTACATCTTATTTTTCCACGGAGTTTCCAGAAGACCGAAGAGGATACGAAGTGGGGCCACGAGGAGCCGCCACCATAGGGCGGCGCGGCCAAGGAGGGGCCCGCGCCACCCTATGGAGTGGGCCCCTCGGGTGCCCCCCATGCGCTGCCCTTCCGCCTACTTAAACTCTCCGTCGCGAAAACCCTAGTACCGAGTGACGAGGGATCACCTCGCCAATGCCTACGTATTGTAGACTAGGGTTTCGGGAGAGAGCGACGATGGAGATTCCGGGGACGAGATTAGGCACACGACGTACCCAGCTTCGGGTCCCCTCGGTGGAGGATCCCTACGTGCTGCTAGCAATCCACTATATGAACACAAGTATCTTTACAGGGTGCCGCCATCGGCGTAGCTATGTTGTCTATCTCTATGTCTATCTCTTCTGTTCTCTTTCGGGTGCCCTGGCTGGCTTTATATATGCAACCAGCCTAGGGTTTTACAAGAGTCCTAGTCGACTACTTCTTCGGGTTGCCTTGTTGGGCCTTCTCCATATTGGGTCTTCTCCATATTGGGCCGAGCCAGGTATACTAATAATGGGTACCCGAAGGGTATGCCCATGTCAGTAGCCCCCGAGTTCATAGGGAAGTCGAAGACTTGCGTAGAAACTCCAAGCATAACCATCTCCGAAGTCGAAGAAATACAAGGCGAGGTCCATGTCGAAGATCATTTGTAACGTAGATAATGTCTCGAAATTATTTTCTATCGGGTGCGCGGCAGCGCTCCCGATGGGAGTAGCCCCCGAGTCTATGGACAAGTGCTTATACTTGGGCATAGACTCAAGTTGTACTACTCGATGAAGAACTTAACTATATTTCCGGAGAACTTGATGAAATCCATGTGCTCCCGATGGGAGTAGGCTCCACTCGAATCGTAGAATCGAGTTGAGTCTACAAACCTTGATTGTCATAGATGCTGTCGAAGTTATCTTTCTATCGGGTGCGCGACCAGCGCTCCCGATGGGAGTAGCCCCCGAGGCTACAGCCAAGTGTTTGCACTTGGGTGTAGGCTCAACTTGCTTGTAATCGACACCACAATTTTTCCTCTTTCTTGTATCTTACGGGAGGGTGAACAATACTCTCGATAAGAGTAGCCCCCGAGCCTATGGGCAGGTGCTTGCACCTAGGCATAGGCTCAAGTTGTACTACTCGATAAAGAACTTGACTATATTTCTGGGTTTAGCCCCTCTTTTTATCGACTCCAGGCCGTTGCTATTTTTATTTGACATCCATATCTATATTGTACAGGGATAATGGTAATTGGGGCTAGTTCATCTGACGGATCAGGTACTAGTTAACTGCTCTAGTGGCAATCCGCAAAAACCTACTTCAAGATCACGTCCCTGGACATGATCCCGGGATACTTGGTGTTAACTCGACGAGGTGCCGCTTAAGGTCTTACCATTCTGTCGAGTCCCAGTCATGTTTTATCGGGTACCTAACGCGTCCGTTAGGATTTTTCTTCGTATCTGTTGATACGGAAAAAAGTAGCAAACCGACGTCAGAGACGGTGCCACGCCGCTCAGAACGGATCCGGGGTCTTACCTTCGCAGAGTTTGGCGGCATTCAGAGATTATTCGCGACTTTTAGCGCTCTGAGAATATATTGTCGAGTGCCTTGTTTGGCTGATGCAATGACCCATTTTGCAGGCTCTTCTATATTTTTCTCGGGTGTGATGAGACAGCCGAATATATTGGATTCTTCTATATTGTCGGGTTCATCACCGATGCTCTTGCTCGGAAGAATATGACGAGTCAATGGACCCGAAGATTTGTCCATCTTTTTTTTTTGGGTTCCTCCTTGATGACAATTTCGTCGAGTTCCTCCTTGAGGACAATTCTTCGGGTCCTCCCTGAGGACAATTCTTCGGGTTCCTTCTTGAGGCAAATTCTTCGGGACCTTCTTGAAGATAATTTTTCGGGACCTCCTTGAAGATAATTTTTCGGGTCCTGTTCTTTCTTGAAGACAATTTCGTCAAGTTCTCCCTTTGGACAATTTCGTCGGGTTCTCTTTTGTAGACAATTTCGTCGGCTTTCTCCTGCATAAATAAACAAACTTTTTCTATCTTATCTTGACTCTCTTTTTCGCATGCGGTGTCAGATGCTCAGATTCGATGATATGTAAAGTGAATATATGCCGCGCAGCCCCCAAGTGTCGGGTGCGACGAAAGTAAACGATAATCAACTTTGTGCAAAATAAAAGAACACTTAGCTTTTTGGACACGACGAAGTCGGCGCGATGAAGTCTTCGAGTACGGAGAAGAAGTCGAGCCGAAGTAGAAACCACCAAATAGCTATAATAAATGCCGCCATATTGTTGATGAAAAAATAGCCGAGCCCCCGAGTGTTGCTGGGGTGACGTCATTATTGTTGCTTAGACGTTGTGTCACAGGTATTACTCGGGATGAAGTTGTTGTTGAGCCTCCGAGTGTTAGTCGTGACGTCGGAAGAAGTTGGCGGAGTCGCGGCAATAAGGTGAAGCCATTTAGGATGAGTCATTGACAATCATATAATATGAATCCACTAAAAATTTACGCCATTGGAGATGAAATCGTTTGAAGATTAAACCATTGAAGATTCCGCCATGAGAGATAAAGCATTGAAGATGAATCCAAGATGAAATTTTTGAGATGAATCCATATTAAAGAATACACCATTAAATATGAAGCATATATTGAAGATGAATCCGTCGATATCATAGAGGATGAATCCATTGACCCGAAGAAAATAAATCCAGTAATAACCATAGAAGATGAATCCACTGACCCGGAAGCTCATCGGGTAGTATTGTATAAGAGTAAACTTAGTAATATCCATATATATGAATCCGAAATGCCTCGGGTAATGTTGTATAAGAGTAAACCAGTAATATCCATATAGATGAATCTTATAAGATGAATCCGATGAAGAAAAATCCAATAAGCCGAAGAAGATGAATCCACTGATCCGAAGAAGGTAATTTCACTAAGCCGAAAATAAATCCACTGAGCCGAAGAAAATAATTCTATCGAACCGGAGAAGATAATTTCACTGAGTCGGAGAAGATATATCTCGAGCCGAAGAAAAGAAATTCACCAAGTAACCGAGTATATTTGTGGTAACGAAATAATGGCACAACCCCCAGTGTTGGGTGAATTTGCTGTAATGATGCAATGGTACAGTCCTCGAGTATTTGGGTATGGCGAAAGTAAATAAATAAGTGAATCTTGGAGGAAGAGGAACACTTAGCTTTTTCATCGGGTGCGACGGAGCCGATGTGTGAGCATGTCGTACGGCGGACAAAGTTAATTGTAGTCGTGCGGCGCCTGATGATTTTTGTGTTGGATGAAATCGGAGCAGTGACTTGCGGTGCAAACATGCCATCGGCCTTCCGAATATGACGGTGCATCATGGGAGCCCACGGCAACGAGTCCATGATGGTGAATCCACGGCAGAGGATCCGTACGATTAACTCACGCCTGATTTTTATTCTCATGGTGCTTGCTGACGTGATGGTTAGCAAACTGATCTATTGCAAAATAAAATAGCAACAAAGCAAACTAGAAGATCTAACTACACTACGTATTGGACATGATAACTTAGCTTTCTCTTTTTTGAAGGAAGGCAAACCGATGGCTCTTGAAATTCGTGAAGGCCACGCTTCTGGCAGCTCCTGACCACATTGATTGATCGGTCCTTGATTCCTTTCAACGAGAAGATGTGGATTTTTTTCGGATTGATTCGTCGGGTGGGTCGGACGGTCGGACGCGCGCTAAGGCTTTTTCGTTGTGGATCAGGATTCCACCAAATTTCGTGGCTGCGCATCTTGACTTTGTTGATCTGCGCGTTGCTGATGATGAAGATCTCGCTCGGATGACAAAATCCAGTCGCCGCTAATCCTCACGGACGGCGCCAATTGACGAGGGATCACCTCGCCAATGCCTACGTATTGTAGACTAGGGTTTCGGGAGAGAGCGACGATGGAGATTCCGGGGACGAGATTAGGCACACGACGTACCCAGCTTCGGGTCCCCTCGGTGGAGGATCCCTACGTGCTGCTAGCAATCCACTATATGAACACAAGTATCTTTACAGGGTGCCGCCATCGGCGTAGCTATGTTGTCTATCTCTATGTCTATCTCTTCTCTTCTCTTTCGGGCGCCCTGGCTGACTTTATATATGCAACCAGCCTAGGGTTTTACAAGAGTCCTAGTCGACTACTTCTTCGGGTTGCCTTGTTGGGCCTTCTCCATATTGGGTCTTCTCCATATTGGGCCGAGCCAGGTATACTAAAAATGGGTACCCGAAGGGTATGCCCATGTCACCGAGAGCCACGATACGGAAAAAGTTCCAGAGACGCCGCCGCCGCCAATCCCATCTCGGGGGATTCAGGAGATCGCCTCCTACACCCTGTCGGAGAGGGGAATCATCACCGGAGGGCTCTACATCACCATGCCCGCCTCCGGAACGATGCGTGAGTAGTTCATCCTTGGACTATGGGTCCATAGCAGTAGCTAGATGGTTGTCTTCTCCTCTTGTGCTATCATGTTTAGATCTTGTGAGCTGCCTAACATGATCAAGATCATATATTTGTAATGCTACATGTTGTGTTTGGTGGATCCGATGAATATGGAATACTATGTCAAGTTCATTATTGATCTATCATATATGTGTTGTTTATGTTCTTGCATGCTCTCCGTTGCTAGTAGAGGCTCTGGCCAAGTTGATACTTGTAACTCCAAGAGGGAGTATTTATGCTCGATAGTGGGTTCATGCCTCCACCGAACTGGGACGGTGAAAGAAAGTTCTAAGGTTGTGGATGTCTTGTTGCCACTAGGGATAAAACATCGATGCTTTGTCTAAGGATATTTGTGTTGATTACATTACGCACCATACTTAATGCAATTGTCCGTTGTTTGCAACTTAATACTGGAAGGGGTGCGGATGCTAACTTCGAAGGTGGACTTTTTAGGCATAGATACATGCTGGATGGCAGTCTATGTTCTTTGTCGTAATGCCCTGATTAAATCTCATAGTGATCATCATGCTATGTATATGAATCTTTATTTGTCAATTGCCCACCTGTAATTTGTTCACCCAGCATGCTATTTATCTTATTGGAGAGGCACCACTAGTGAACTGTGGACCCCGGTCCTTTCTTTTACATCTGAAATACAATCTACTGCAATCTATGTTCTCTGTTGTTCTTTGCAAACAAACATCATTCTCCACACTATACGTTTAATCATTTGTTTTCAGCAAGCCGGTGAGATTGACAACCTCACTGTTACGTTGGGGCAAAGTATCTTGATTGTGTTGTGCAGGTTCCACGTTGGCGCCGGAATCCCTGGTGTTGCGCCGCACTACACTCCTTCACCAACAACCTTCACGTGGCCTTCATCTCCTACTGGTTCGATAAACCTTGGTTTCATACTGAGGCAAACTTGCTGCTATACGCATCACACCTTCCACTTGGGGTTCCCAACGGACGTGTGCTTCACGTGTTATCACCCCTCTAGACTCCGTCTTTGTTACAGTAAAATATTGCTTTCGATAAAATATAAAACAACAAAAAACAGGGAAGTGGCACTATGGCATCTTGTTAATAGGTTAGTGCCGTAAAATTTATAAAAGTGCGACGAAGTGTAAGCAAATCTTATATAAATTGGTGTAAAACAAGCATGAAGCATAAAAAATTATAGATACATTTGCAACGTATTACCAGTTTAGGTCAACATGAGTATTTTTTTTGTGTATTTCATTAATGATGGCTTATGAATGGTGTAAATCATGGGGCGGTTTCACGAACATTTGTGATGAGGAGGACATAGAGCATAGGTAGCAGCAGAAGGATTTGTTGGCCATAAATCATGGGCAATGAAGAGCACGGAAAGATGAATGATGACCAAGACCCTTTTTTATAAGGAGGAAGAGCAAGCGACATGTAGGAGTGTCCCTTCCGGCCCAAATAGGGATCGCAGGACACGTACCAAGAAGCCCAAGTAGAAACACCTAGGACACATACAAAGAAATGACGACCAGTCCATGTCGAGAAAAATCGGTAGGGGGAGAGAGCGGCCAACCCCGGATGATTGTGCAACAGGAGGAAGAAATAGCGTTGATGCGAAGGCACGAGAGGGATGAAAAATCACATGGTAGAGGACTCCCATTTAGCTGTAGAAGATAGGATTATCATCTCTCGTTACTTAGACTGGTCATAGTGGAGAGTAACATAGAGTAGTAGCATGGTGCATGTTACTACTCTATGTTACTACCCTCATAGTGGGTAGTTACATATATGTGGTATCATGCATGTTATATTTATTAGATTGTAGACTCATTTCGTCTTGAGAAGTGTGATGTTATGGTAACATAGCTAGTTACCACCTGCTTGTGACGGTAAAGCACACGTCCGTTGGGAACCCCAAGAGGAAGGTATGATGAGTACAACAGCGAGTTTTCCCTCAGTAAGAAACCAAGGTTATCGAACCAGTAGGGAGATGAAAATCACGTGAAGGAGTGTAGTTGATACGTCTCAAACGTATCCATAATTTCTGATGTTCCATGCTTGTTTTATGACAATACCTACATGTTTTGTTATATCGTTTTGATGCATTTTCCGGAACTAACCTATTGACGAGATGCCGAAGTGCCAGTTCCTGTTTTCTGTTGTTTTTGGTTTCAGAAATCCTAGTAAGGAAATATTCTCGGAATTGGACGAAATCAACGCCCAGCATCTTAGAATTCCACGAAGCTTCCAGAACACCCGAGAGGAACCAGAGGGGGGCCACAGGGGCCCCACACAATAAGGCGGCACGACCAGAGGGGGGGGCGACGGCCTACTGTGTGGGCCCTCCGTAGCCCTTTCGACTCCGCCTCTTCGCCTATTTAAGCCTCCCTGACCAAAAACCTCGAGACGAAAAAGCCACGGTATGAGAAACCTTCCAGAGCCGCCGCCATCGCGAAGCCAAGATCTGGGGGACAGGAGTCTCTGTTCCGGCACGCCGCCGGGACGGGGAAGTGCCCCCGGAAGGCTTCTCCATCGACACCACCGCCATCTCCATCAACGCTGCTGCTCCCATGATGAGGAGGGAGTAGTTCTCCCTTGAGGCTAAGGGCTATACCGGTAGCTATGTGGTTAATCTCTCTCTCGATCTGTACACCAATACAATGATCTCATGAATTGCTTTGCATGATTGAGATCTATATGATGAGCTTTGTATCGCTACTAGTCTATGTGCTACTCATGTGATGTTATTAAAGTAGTCTATTCCTCCTGCATGGTGTAAAGGTGCCAGTGTGTGCATCATGTGGTTCTTGTCGTAGTTTATGATCATGATCTCTTGTAGGTTGTGGAGTTAATTATCATTATGATAGTATTGATGTGATCTATTCCTCCTTTCATAGCGTAATGTGGACAGTGTGTATGCTATGTTAGTTCTTGGTTTATTTTGCAAAGATCTATTATGCTCTAAGGTTACTTAAATTTGAATACCGAATGTTGTGGCGCTTGTTAACTCCGGCTTGAGGGAGCTCTTGTAGCCCTACACAACGACTGGTGTTTGTCATCCAACAAAAGAGTGTATGTAGCACAAATGAGAGAAGTTATTAATTTATTATGCGATCAATGTTGAGAGTGTCCACTAGTGAAAGTATGATCCCTAGGCCTTGTTTCCAATACTGCAAACACCGCTTATTTACTGTTCTATTGCATGTTTACTCGCTGCCATATTTTATTCAGATTGCTATTACCACTCATATACATCCATACTACTTGTATTTCACTATCTCTTCGCCGAACTAGTGCACCTATACATCTGACAAGTGTATTAGGTGTGTTGGGGACACAAGAGACTTCTTGTATCGTGATTGCAGGGTTGCTTGAGAGGGATATCTTTGACCTCTTCCTCCCCGAGTTCGATAAACCTTGGGTGATCCACTTAAGGGAAAACTTGCTGCTGTTCTACAAACCTCTGCTCTTGGAGGCCCAACACTGTCTACAGGAAAAGAAGCGTGAGTAGACATCAAGCTATTTTACGGCGCCGTTGCCGGGGAGGAAAGGTAAAAGGCACTCATACTCCGGTCCCGGGTAACTAAGTTATTTTCTCGTTGCCGTTGTAAGTGCTCGAAGCTATTTCCTTTAGATCCCGCAATTGCATCTTTTGGTTTCTTGTTTACACTAGTTAGGCATAATGGAAAGCAACGGTGAGCTTCTTATTCTATTTCCTGAGTTAAGACATGGATTGTTTGTCTGCGAAAATTAAAAAACCTATGGAATCTTATTTGCATGCTAGTAGCAATGATATTAGTATGAACGCTTTGAACACCATTGTTGCTAATGATATGGAAAATTCTAAGCTTGGGGAAGCTGGTTTTGATGAGCATGATATTTTTAGTCCCCCAAGCATTGAGGAGAAATTTTTCTTTGATGATACTTTGCCTCCTATTTATGATGATTATAATGATAGTGGTCTTTTGGTGCCGCCTACTATGGAGAGTAAAGTTTATTATGATTATACTATGCCTCCTACACTTGATGAGAATAATAATGATAGCTACTTTGTTGGATTTGCTCCCACAACAACTAATAAAATTGATTATGCTTATGTGGAGAGTAATAATTTTATGCATGTGGCTCATGACAAGAATGTTTTATGTGATAGTTATATTGTTGAGTTTGTTCATGATGCTACTGAAAGTTATTATGAGAGAGGGAAACATGGTTATATGCATCTTAATAATATTAAGTTTCCCCTCTTTATGTTGAGAATCTTGAAATTGCGCTTGTGTTGCTTTTCTATGCTTACCACTTTGTTCTTCAAGAATTTATTTGTGTACAAGATTCCTTTTCATAGGAAGTGGGTTAGGCTTAAATGTGTTTTGAATTTGCTTCTTGATGTTCTCTTTTGCTTCAAATCTTATTTCTTGCGAGAGTATCATTAAAATTGCTAAGCCCATCTTAATGGCTATAAAGAAAGCACTTCTTGGGAGATAACCCATGTGTTTATTTTGCTACTGTTTTGTTGAGTCTTGGAAGTTGTTTACTACTGTAGCAACCTCTCCTTATCATGTTTTTGTGTCAAGTAAAGTCTCTATGGTAAAGTTGATGCTAGATTTGGATTGCTGCACAGAAACAGCATTGCTGTCTGTCACGAATTCGCGCAGATCTCTCTGTAGAAGAGTCGAAAAAATCTGAAAATTTACATGCGTGATCCTCAGATATGTACGCATCTTTCATTAGTTATGAGTTTTTTCGTTTGAGCAAGTTAAGTGCCCCTGCAAAATTCGTCTTTACGGACTGTTCTGTTTTTGACAGATTCTGCCTTTTATTTCGCATTGCCGCTTTTGCTATGTTGAATGAGTTTCTTTGTTCCATTAACTTTTAGAAGCTTTGTGCAATGTCCAGAAGTGTTAAGAATGATTGTGTCACCTCTGAACATGTGAATTTTTATTAGGCACTAACCCTCTAATGAGTTTGCTTTAAGTTTGATGTGGAGGAAGTTTTCAAGGGTCAAGAGAAGAGGATGATATACTATGATCAAGAAGAGTGAAAGGTCTAAGCTTGGGGATGCCCCGGTGGTTCATCCCTGCATATTTTAAGAAGACTCAAGCATCTAAGTTTGGGGATTCCCAAGGCATCCCCTTCTTCATCGACAACTTATCAGGTCACTTCTAGTGAAACTATATTTTTATTCCGTCACATCTTATGTACTTTACTTCGAGCGTCTGTGTGCTTTTATTTTCGTTTTGTTATTTTCATTTCTCTGAATAAATTCATGCTCATGTGGGAGAGAGACACGCTCCGCTTTTTCATATGGAACACTAGTGTTCTTCATTTTTGCTTTTAATGTTCAAGGGCGAAAGTTGATCGCTTCACTTGTTGCTATTTGGTTGGAATCAGAAAATGCTTCATATGGTCTTGAATAATTTGATACTTGGCAATTGTTTTGAGCTCTCATAGATCATGTTTAAGCTCTTGCATCATGTAGTTTAATCTATTAGTGGAGAACTACCGTAGAGCTTGTTAAAATTTGGTTTGCATGATTGGTCTCTCTAAGGTCTCGATATTTTCTGGTAAAAGTGTTTGAGCAACAAGGAAGACAGTGTAGAGTTTTATAATGCTTGCAATATGTTCTTATGTAAGTTTTGTCTGTACCGGTTCATACTTGTGTTTGCTTCAAACAACCTTGCTAGCCAAAGCCTTGTACTGAGAGGAAATGCTTCTCGTGCATCCAAAACCTTGAGCCAAAACCTATGCCATTTGTGTCCACCATATCTACCTACTATGTGGTATTTCCTGCCATTCCAAGTAAATACTTCATGTGCTACCTTTAAACAATTCAAAAGTTATTATCTCTTATTTGTGTCAATGTTTTATAGCTCATGAGGAAGTATGTGGTGTTTTATCTTTCGATCTTGTCATTTACTTCGACGAGACTTTCACAATGGACTAGTGGCTCATCCGCTTATCCAATAATTTTGCAAAAAGAGCTGGCAATGGGGTTCCCAGCCCCAATTAATTAACTTGCATTAATAATTCTCTTCACATGTTTTGCTCTGATCTATCAGTAAGCAACTTAAATTTGCAAATAGACACTCCTCCATGGTATGTGAATGTTGGAAGGCACCCGAGGATTCAGTTAGCCATGGCTTGTGTAAGCAAAGGTTTGGGGAGTGTCATCTAATAAATAAAACTAAAGTACATGTGTAAACAAAAGAGAAGAGGGATGATCTACCTTGCTGGTAGAGATAACGTCCTTCATGGGAGCCGCTCTTGAAAGTCTGGTTGATAAGGTAGTCAGAGTACCCGCTACCATTCGTTGACAACAACAAACACCTCTCAAAATTTTACTTTTATTCTCTCTATATGATTTCAAAACTTGAAAAGCTCTAGCACATGATTTAATCCCTGCTTCCCTCTGCGAAGGGCCATTCTTTTACTTTCTGTTGAGTCAGTTACCCACTTCTTTCTATCTTAGAAGCAAATGCTTGTGTTAACTGTGTGCATTGATTCTTACATTTTTACTTATTGCACTTGTTATATTACTCTATGTTGACAAATATCTATGAGATATACATGTTACAAGTTGAAAGCAATTGCTGAAACTTAATCATCCTTTGTGTTGCTTCAATGCATTCTACTTTGAATTTATTGCTTATGATTTAGTTCTTATGCAAGTCTTATTGATACTTGTCTTGAAAGTACTATTCATGAAAAGTTTTGCTATATGATTCATTTGTTTAGTCATTATCTTTGTTAGCAATATTTTGCTTCAGATCACTCCATCCATCTCATATGCTTTACAATAATGTTGATCAAGATTATGTTGGTAGCATGTCACTTCAGAAATTATTTGTTGTTATCGTTTACCTACTCGAGGGCGAGTAGGAACTAAGCTTGGGGATGCTTGATACGTCTCAAACGTATCCATAATTTCTGATGTTCCATGCTTGTTTTATGACAATACCTACATTTTTTGTTCACACTTTATATCGTTTTGATGCATTTTCCGGAACTAACCTATTGATGAGATGCCGAAGTGCCAGTTCCTGTTTTCTGCTGTTTTTGGTTTCAGAAATCCTAGTAAGGAAATATTCTCGGAATTGGACGAAATCAACGCCCAGCATATTAGAATTCCACGAAGCTTCCAGAACACCCGAGAGGAACCAGAGGGGGGGCACAGGGGCCCCATACAATAAGGCGGCGCGGCCAGAGGGGGGGGGCGCCGGCCTACTGTGTGGGCCCCCCGTAGCCCTTCCGACTCCGCCTCTTCGCCTATTTAAGCCTCCTTGACCTAAAACCTCGAGACGAAAAAGCCACGGTACGAGAAACCTTCCAGAGCCGCCGTCATCGCAAAGCCAAGATCTGGGGGACGGGAGTCTTTGTTCCGGCACGCCGCCGGGACGGGGAAGTGCCCCCGGAAGGCTTCTCCATCGACACCACCGCCATCTCCATCAACGCTGCTGCTCCCATGACGAGGAGAGAGTAGTTCTCCCTTGAGGCTAAGGGTTGTACCGGTAGCTATGTGGTTAATCTCTCTCTCTCTGTACTCCAATACAATGATCTCATGAATTGCTTTGCATGATTGAGATCTATATGATGAGCTTTGTATTGCTACTAGTCTATGTGCTACTCATGTGATGTTATTAAAGTAGTCTATTCCTCCTGCATGGTGTAAAGGTGCCAGTGTGTGCATCATGTGGTTCTTGTCGTAGGCTATGATCATGATCTCTTGTAGGTTGTGGAGTTAATTATCATTATGATAGTATTGATGTGATCTATTCCTCCTTTCATAGCGTAATCTGGACAGTGTGTATCCTATGTTAGTTCTTGGTTTATTTTTCAAAGATCTATTATGCTCTAAGGTTACTTAAATATGCATACCGAATGTTGTGGCGCTTGTTAACTCCGGCTTGAGGGAGCTCTTGTAGCCCTACACAACGACTGGTGTTTGTCATCCAACAAAAGAGTGTATGTAGCACAAATGAGAGAAGTTATTAATTTATTATGCGATCAATGTTGAGAGTGTCCACTAGTGAAAGTATGATCCCTAGGCCTTGTTTCCAACACTGCAAACACCGCTTATTTACTTGTTCTATTGCATGTTTACTCGCTGCCATATTTTATTCAGATTGCTATTACCACTCATATACATCCATACTACTTGTATTTCACTATCTCTTCGCCGAACTAGTGCACCTATACATACGACAAGTGTATTAGGTGTGTTGGGGACACAAGAGACTTCTTGTATCGTGATTGCAGGGGTTGCTTGAGAGGGATATCTTTGACCTCTTCCTCCCCGAGTTCGATAAACCTTGGGTGATCCACCGAAGGGAAAACTTTCTGTCGTTCTATAAACCTGCTGCTCTTGGAGGCCCAACACCGTCTACGGGAAAAGAAGCGTGAGTAG
>NC_061514.1:62435852-62511149 GCF_022539505.1 Lolium rigidum | reverse complement strand
TTTCTAACGTGGGCGTGCACCAAACCGTGCACGAGTAAGATTCTATCTTCTAAACTAAGATGCGATCTAATATGTTACGGATACACGGGCAATTAAGCCCAACTTGGTATAAAAGGCCGATTCACGTATTCCTTCTATATATATTTCTTCAAACCCATCTTGATCGCGGCCCACCTGCAGACTCGGTCAAATTCTGGTGATAACACATGCTCCTGGTTTGGAAATGACATTTCAGAAATCATTATGTTCTTTCTCGTCTGCGGTCATGTCGTGGCGGAGCGAGAGTGCAGCGCGTGCATATTCCATCACTGCGCCTCGCCTCCGGGCTTCTCGTATGAGTCGTCAATTTCGGCCTCGCGCGCCTCGAGAGCTGCGTATGGCATTAAATCTCCACTACACTCTCTTTATTTATGCAGGCCAAACGGTTCACCACTCCATCGCCTTGCTACGCTTTCTGTTCACCAAACCAAAAACCCTTCTCCTTGCTCAGCCATGTCTTCCTCTTCCTCCTCCGCTTGAGGCACCTCTCTCCAACTTGCTGCCGAAGAGCAGAAAGGAGACGATCTCAGCTTCCGGGAGCACCCCATCTCTCCTGGACAAGGAGAAGAAGGGAGGAGAAGCGGAGAGACCAAGGCCTCCCCCTCGCATGGCGCTCACGGCCGAAGAAGCGCTCCCGCATGTGGGCGACAGCGAGGACGAGCGATGACGACGAGGAAGAAGATGAAGAGGAGGAAGATGATTCTCTGCCTCCATTAAGTATCCTCAGCGCATTCGCGGCTGGGCGGATCGCAGGACGATGATGATGAGGAGCGAGGAGGAGGCTCCGGACAGGCTGGCGGCAGCGGCAGCGAGGCTTCATGGGAGCAGCCAGACGCACGTCTCGGCGGCGAGCTGACGATGAGGACAACGGCGACTAGTAGAATAGGACTAGCGATAGCGATGCACTAGGCACTAGATCCCTCTTTTGAGAGCCATCGGCTCTTCTTGTAAAGCTGCTCCTTTGAATTAATGAGAAGCTGTTCTTCCAATTTCTCCTTTCATTAATCCAATTTCCATCCTTCCGCTTGCCACACCAAGACCGATAGTGATGTAATCGGGCTATCATTGATTTTCTCAATCGTGGCGTTTTGCAGCCACGCAGCTAGATGACTATTCATCGGCTAATTTGAGAACCAATCTCCTCTTTTCTTGCAGCACCAACACGGTCCAAACCTGCGTTACCAGGCAAGCTTTTTCCTTCCAGTTCCTCCACTGAGGCGATCATGATGCAATAACAACAGGGGTAACTCCAATGGCTCTTAGAGCAGGGCACCCATAGAGCTGTTGCCCAGAGTCTCGACCAAGCAGAGACGAGAGATCGCCTGAGCTAGGCTGTATGGACACAGGCTTGATCGTGTGTGGGGAAGTTCCTTATGCGAGCCTGAGCCGATTTGAACATAAATCGGCTTCTCAAACGAGAAGAGCCTTCAAGGCGAGCTGCCCACAAACTTCTTCAGTTCTTCACGCAGCTTGCCGGCTAGATCGGCTCTTTTCTTTGGCGGATTTCATGCAATCCATCCTTGACCTGATCCGCATGTCTAGGCTGCTCCCGGCATTGTTCTTGAAGAGGAAGGATGCGAGCCTCCAAACTACTCCATTGACCCTGCGATCGTGCGAGTTATTCCTCTTGAGTCGATGGCCACGCATCGGCTTCCATATCCTTAAGTCGATGTCTGCGCTGCATCAGTTTGTGCTCGAAAATTTTAGAATTTTCAGATTTTTATATTTTTATGACCGACCTTTTTACGGTCGGCACATTACCTCGGCCCCCATATTCCAATACCCATCACCAAAAGATGAGATGCTTCGTTGCACATCCTTGTATTTATCACACAGGTGCCCCCAGAACACGGATCACATCAAGAAGAACTGATAGTATCGGCTCCATTGGACTGCATCATTGTAGACCATGAGGGACAAGCAGAGCGGTGGGTGAAGATAATTTTGGCGATTCTTTGGAATCGGCCTCCACGTTGCTTGCTGCGAAGGTTTGTAAGTTCCCTTCACAAATTTTAGGGGCCGATCACAGGATCAGCCTCGCCACGTTTGCTCATTGATGTGCTCTTGCTCCCGCTCGAGCCGGTAGACCGAACCGGCCCAATCTACGATTTTATCATGTTGGTGCGCTTCTTTGTCGTCCACCTTGGATGTATCGTGTGAGTGGAGCCAGAGCTTCGTCGGAAGAGGCAGAGCACCATGTTTGTGCCCGGCCGATGTTTCATCATCGGCTTTCCTTTGCTTGGGCGCCACTCCATCTTAGTGGACGACCCTCTTCATCCAGGATTAGTTGAACCTTTGCAGACGAGATCGAGGCCTTGCCTTCCTCAGTAGCCTGCAAGTATAACCTCTCGGCTTCCTCAGGCAGCGAGTCGTTGAACCTGCGTTTACGAGGCAGTTGAGTCCGTCAGGGCACCACACGTGGCCGGTGATATTGTCTTCTTCCACTGCCCTCGTCTGTGGATCTTGAGATCTTCCAACCGAGGACTCAGCTCCGTTGCTCACGTAGGCGGGAGAGGTCCTAAGCGCTCGAACACGGACACGTTGGCTGCCTCCTTCTTCTTCGGTTGCATTAGGGCAATTGCCGATTGTTGGCAATCGGCTCATTCTGAATCCCAGCGGTGCTGAAGAAAGGAAAATCCCGATTACTTTTGTCCTCGTCGTCTTGCTCCCTTGCCTTTCCCCTTGGCACAGCGCTCGTGCTCCTTCTCATCGCGATTATCATAGACGATGTCTTACGGCTTCTGCGGCGGGCGATTTCTTTCATCATCATCATTTGGACCGTCGGCGTTGGTCGTCTTGAGCCCACATACTTGTTGAGGAGGTGATCGGAGAGAGGTCGGCCGATGTCTTATGTTCTTCACTTCTCCTGCGCGCGTAGCGCTTGCCGTCTTGCGCGGAGCCCGATCGCGTGGAGCGGCTTCCTGCAGTATCTTTGCTATGAGGCAGCTGCCCTCATCTCCATCCTTACCGGCGTAATGGTGTCCAAGATCTACCATGTTGATATTGCACGGAAACCCGGGCGACTACCACATGGCAAGCATACTCCACCATGTTTACGGCGGGGAAGGGGTGTGTGTCGACCTTCTGTGAGCGTCTTGGTTGAAAATTAGGCCGCCGTTCTCTGTCGCAGCTTGGATCTTGCGACTGCCACACCACTGCCGGTCGTTGGTGGCATGGGAGGAGAGCGAGTTATGCCATTTGCGGTGTGGCCTTCCATTCAATGCTACTTGCGCCAGTAGGGGAATTTGAAGGACCTTCGGTATCTTCAGCTGCTTTTCCTTGAGTAGGAGGTTCGAAGATTTGCTCGATCTTAGTCACGTCCAAGATCAGATCCCACAGGCGGAGCACGGTGGCTTTGCACATTTGCAGAGACAGAGGTTCCTCCCCAGGAGTCCACTCAAGCCCTCTGCTACTTAACTTGGTCTCCCAGCGAGGAACCAGTACCTCATACGTCGACCAGGGCTCTTGCGCTGCAGACTTGCACTGCAGTCCGGGTAAGCGGCCGGGTGTGTTATGCTGAAAGTTTACAGACACATGTGCGCGGCAGAGATGTCACTTAGAGCAGAGGCCGTGTCCTTGAGAGCATGTGTTGCAAGGCACCTACTGCGCCAGCTCGTTGCTTCCTTTTCGGTTCTACTGGCCCGAAAGCTTATCGGATTCCTAAGATTCCTCGAAGCGGCTTGGATGTATTACGTCACGGTTTCTCCGCGCGTGCGTGGACGATGCCTAGATCGGCATTGCTAGACTCGGAAGCCTCGAGTGGTGTCGTTCATGGAGCTTGCTCTTCCAGCTGCTTCCAAGTTTGGATGGAGTTACGGTGGTAGCGATGTGTTGCCACCCGAAAGCCGATCCTGCGAGAGGACTGCGAGAAGAACCCTCGCGCTTACTCATCGGCGGCTGAGATCGTGCCAGTGTGCCAAATATCGGCTCTATCATGCTCGATGGAGCTGGACCCGTCGATCCGGTGCTGTGAAGTCGGGAGCGATATTTAGGTGGCGGCGAGGATCGAGTTCGTAAGTCTGTTGGGTGCGGCATTGGTGTGGCCAGAACGCCTTCCTTTTTCGGCATCATGCTTAGGCTGATCTTTGCAGTGCACAAATACGAGTCGGCTGTGATGGCTGAAGGTGTCGAACCCTGGTCGTCCGGGGGTGGCATGCCTAACCAGCCATGCTTGTTTTTTGGTTCTAAACCAATGGCGAGGAGAAATTTGGGCTTTGGAGGAGTTTGTCGGGCGGCGTACTTAGCCAGCCACGGTAGCTTCTCGGGGATCGGCTCTGACGTTCCTCCTAGCCAGTTTCGAGGAGAAGCCCATTTTGTTGTTGCAGCTGGTTCGGGGGTGTAGAGGCGTTGTTCATGCAGCACGCATGCGCACGCGTGTCCGTGCGCGGGACCTCCTTAGGTGGCTCGAGCGCAGGAATTGGTGAGTCTGCTAGGATCACCCCGCCGATCTTGTGCATGCGGCGTATGCGAGTGAGTTGCGCGGCGTTCGGTGCTTTACCCATACGAGCAGGCCCAGAGCGCTGGGCGACATCTCTCTTCCGAAAGTCCCCGGAAGGCAGGTCCGGCCCAGGAGTACCGGTGACTCATGATTTTACTGGGCAGCCTGTGGCGACACTCTCAAGAGTGTTCACCGGGCTCCTCGATGTGGGTACGGCGAATGAGCCACCATGTAGATGAGTCTCTCTGCCGGGCGGCGACAGGTGCGTTCACGCCAGACGAAAGAAGGCTGAGGACAGCGGCGGTCCATCGGTGCGCGCCTTCGGTGCCAGGCCCTTCACTGGCGACGTCATGGGAGCGGGTTCGGTGTGAAGGAGCCGATGGTCCCGGCTTCGAGGGTTGCCTTGATCTCGTGCATGCTTTTTCTTGAGCTCATCGGGCAGATCCGCGTATGTTGGCGGGAGTGTCTTCCGCCATCTTGGATGTAGATGGCGATACTCGTGAGATGTCGGGATTGTCCCCTTGCACGGGCGTGCCCAAGTCTGTTGACGTGGGAAACCTTTGGCGGGCGAGAGGCCGGGCAACACCGTAGAGGCGGGAGCAGCTAGAGGGGCTGCGGGCTGGCCTAGTCCCTACGAGCGGCTGGCCCGCAAAGCCTTAAGGTCCTTGCCTTGCCGTAGATGTTTATCACAAAGGGCGTGCCACACCTGTCTCCTATGCACAGTCGGGGAAAGGTGTGGATGATGCCTCGCTTAGTTTCTGCGGGGCTGCACCGTGAGCGTTACATCCCGAGCCTCGATCGGCTCTCGGGTTATCTGTGAATCGGCTCCAAAGGAGCCGATCCACCCATGAATTCGGGGCAGTGTCACGTAGATATATGGTGGTCTCTGCTTGATCAAGGTAAAGCTAATGAGATCTACGACGATGTGGGGTTTTCACTTGCGCGCAATCGGATCGTCCTACTCCAGGTTGGGCCTCGCGGCCCACTGCACGGTGATCGTAAGCCGATCCTAAAACAAGGCCTAAAAACCAACACCGAGGTTGATCCTCGGAACATCTGTAGGGCCTTGAGCGACACCCTACGTGCGGCGTGGATCCTCCCCTTTGTAAGGCCTAACTATTGCAGGATATTAAACTAAATCCTTGCGAGAACAAGGAGCAATCGTGACGTGGATCAGATCTGCGAACTATGATCAGCGGGGTGCCGGCCCTACGCCTAAGATAGAGGCGTAAGGGCGGCGCTAGACATGCTAAAGGGTTGCACTACTACGAAAGCATGCGGCATGAAGAACAATGCCCCAACCCTAACATGTCACAAGATAACTACGTTGCTCGCCATCAAAAAGGCCGTGCAGCGACGGAGCAGCGTGAACAACGTAGGCAGGCTTTTTTGTGCTGCCTAGATCGCGAGATGCGATCTAGGCGGCCTGATGCTGCAGTAGAAACCCTCGAGGCCGAAGGAGTTGGCGATGCGGCGAGAAGTTTGTTTGTGGTTGAGCGTTGGTTGTTGTTTATTCCATAAACCACCTGGGTACATATTTATAGTCCGAGCGGACTTTCTAATGTGGGCGTGCATAGGCAGTGCGGTAGGTCTATCTATTCAGATCTAGATCTAATATGGATAGCAAGGTAATTAAGCGGCATTATAAATGCCGATTCACGTATTCCTTCTATATATATTTCTTCAAACCCAATCTTGTTAATAGGTTAGTCCCGGAAAATGCATAAAAACATTATAAAGTGTGAACAAAAAATTTAGGTATTATCATAAAACTAGCATGGAACATAAGAAATTATAGATACGTTGGAGACGTATCACCACCTCATTCTCTTTCTTCATTTATTGTCATGCCATGTCACCAAAATGATTTGGAGTGTGTTGTTACTACCTATGTTACTCCCAGTATGAGTAGTCTTAGGGAATCTCCAATGGGGCGACACAAAACGGAAGTCTAAATTGTCTGCGTGCATCTGTTTGCGTCGGGTAGCGGACACAAAATTAGTTGTCTTTTACCGCACGTCCATTTGCGCCTGGGGGTGCCTCCAGTGGGGCGACACATTTGGCCCGTGGGCATGAATTGGGATGTTTAAACAACAAAATAAACAGGTTCAAAGTAGTCTCTGTTATTACATCCAAATTCTTAAAAGTCTACATGAAAATAAGATGATATTGACCTCTACACATTGTCTTCATGACCAGCCAATGCTCATTGATGCTCAATCAGATCCATATGTAGGTGTTTGGACATGTTCTTGTCAATGCCTTCATCATTCATATGCATATACTACTGCCAGGATGACGCCCCAGGGATTGGCGCAACCAAGTCACCTTGGGAATCCCATTGGTGCTCATTGTGGCCATCATGACGCTCGTTCTCAACGATCATGTTGTGCATGATCACACAACATGTCATCAACACATGCATGATCTTCAGCGACCATGTTCTTCTCAGGTGACGGACAATTGCCCACCGAGCTTGGAGCACACCAAATCCCCGATCCGCATCTTTCCTGCAAGCCTCTTGCATCTTGGAAATCCTCCTCGTCTTTTCCGAGTATGCATTACGGACAGTCTTCACCAGTGTGGCCCAGTTAGGGTAGATACTATCAGCAAGATAATATGGCTTATCATATTCATTTTCATTGATCTCGTAGCTCACCTGGGGAGTTTTGCCTTGCATAAGCCTGTTGAAAACCGGTGATCGGTGCAACACATTGATGCCATTGTTGGAACCGTCCATACCAAAGAATGAACGCCAAATCCATAAATCTTAATATATCACTGCTTCAAGAATGACAGTGCGTGCATCCCTCCGCATGGCCGTTGTACTGACCCTACCATCCAAACGGACAGTTTTTCCACTCCCAGTGCATGCAATCTATGCTGCCAATCATTCATGTGAACCCTCTAGACTCGTTGATAGACAAAAACCTCCTTGTATCCTCAATTGTTGGCTCCCTACAGTAATATTCTCCGAACACAGCAATCGAAGCTCAGCAAAACAGGTACATGGACTCAAGGCAGGTGCTCTCACCCATTCAAAGATATTCATCGAATATGTCAGCAGCCATTCCATAGGATAACATACGAATAGATGTTGAACATTTTTGGTAGGAGGTGAAGCCTAGCACACCTGTTGCATCGTGCCTGCATTGGAAGTACGGGTCGTATTCTCTGATGTCCCGTAGAATAACCATGAACAGGTCGCTTGACATCCTGTACCGGCACCGGAACATTTGTTCCGAGAACACCGGATCGGTGCGGTAGTCGTTGTGGAGCCGGAGGTTCCCTTCCACTCTGTTGCACGACAGCTTTTTTGAGCGGCCCTTCACAGAGCCCCGGTGCACCGGCATCTGCCTAGCACTATGCCCGTGGAGCATGGAGGCCACAACAGTAGCCCTGGTCCGCATCGTGTGATCATCGGAAGAGGAGTCCATGACCTCAACGCGGAACTTGTCAAGCATCTTCCACATGTCCATCTGCGTGAGTAGCAACCGTTGATCAATGGTCGCCCACAATAGCGTCCAAAAGATGAGTAAAAAACTACCGGCGCAATTGACCGAACAGGTCGTGGGCGGCGAGGCCGGGCGGCGCAACCAGCAGATGTTTGGCTCCCAAACAGGCGGCAGATGCGTCCCAGAACCTACCTCGACTCAGATCCTGTTCTCCGGCGCGGCGAGGCCCGAGCAGACGGCGTGTACTGCGGCGATGCGGTGGGGGTGGGAATGGGGTGATGGCGTCACACTAGGACAACAAAGAAGGGGAAGAGGAAGAAAATCCGTGCGGTCGATTTTGATGTCCCTGACGTACGGGGCCGGGTAAGAAAAGAGAGACGCTTGGCACGACCGCGCAGCGTCCACAAAGATGCAAACGTGCAGCATATTTGGGCCACGTTTACGTCTCGCGGACGACTCGGTCACTATGCATCGCTCTGCTAGAATTTGGTACAGGCACATTTTTAACCGCGCAGTCACAACAGCTCAGCTTTTGTTTGCGTCACCGTGTTGGAAATGCCCTTACCCTAATACCTTCCACTGAAGCGACAAATAATCTCTAGCCTATACGCAAAGAGCCAAAGACTCCCATGGAGACTACTCACCCGCAATGGAAAACAACATGTTAGGTTGGCACCCGCATAAACACCTACACCATATCAGCCGCTAAACAATACTACAAAACTAGGTTTGATTCCGTCGGAGATGCCCCTAATCAAGCATACATCATTATGCACGGAACATAGATGCGAATATACGGTTGTACATACGGCATCCACCAGCAGAAATGAGGAAGCTAGTGATGCCAAACACAATTATAGGAATAATAATACTACCCCTATCTCACAGTTTATTAGACGTGTGTGTATCACTAGGTCGCAAATTTGATCAAGTTAGTTTTAGTTATATGTTATAAAAATTATATCATTAAAAAATTTAGATGTTCTATTTTCTAATGATATAATTTTTGCATTATATAATTTAAATTATATAGGTTAAATTGTCGATCTAGGGATACGGGGAAGACTAGTAAACTGAGAAGGAGGGAGTACCTCCACTAAATGTTTGTTACAGTTTAAATAAAACATAAGCTAAATATTTGATCAATTTTAAAGTTTGACTTTGGTCAAACACACATAATGCGAAGTAAATAAAAATAGAGGGATTACTAAACTTGTAGAGTTTGCACATCATATACATACTCTGAATTATTTAATCAAACAAACAATAGGAGGTATCATAGCAAAACTGTTTATGCGGCACCAAAGTTAATGGAAAAATAATGATGTTGTATCTTAGACCTTTACAATGGATTGCCTCATAGCACGTTAGATAGTGGTGTTTCTTAAGATACAAGTAGTACAATGCATTGTTTTTTAGTGTTGTATCTAAATTTAATGATTTTGGGCTCATGCATGCATGTGATTGGGATACTATAGTCTTTTGCCTATGGCCGCGTGCAAGTGTTGTATCTTAGACTACCACAATGGGTGTATCATAGGTAATATCATGCATCTCATGTATTCAAAAAAGCTGATGTGGCAGTACAATTAAGGATGAGAGAGAGAGGATTATAGTATATCATAGGCAGATACCGTATCATAGGACGTAGTACAAGGAAATTTAATGTCAAATACATCTTGTACATAGATTTGCATTGAGATTCTACAAATAAATTAATATAAAAATACTATGATACTAATACATGATACCATGTATTATAGACATAGTAACATGTAGTAGTATCATACGCATGATACTTCTATATGATACTATGCACTGTGACTAGTCTTAGACTACTCATAGTAAGAGTAACATAGTGCTACATGCAATACCAACTAACCATTTTGATGACATGGCAAGATATTAACTGAAGAAAGAGAGAGATGTAGTAACTAGTTATGTTACCATCACATCACACATTTCAAGACAAGATGAGTCCACAACCTAATAAATATGCATGACATTATATATATGTTACTACTCACTATAGAGATAGTAACATAGATTAGTAACATGTGCATGCTACTCTTCTATGCTACTCTTCACTATGACTAGTCTTAGCTAAGATACAACAACACTCTCTTTCATCATAAAATATGGTGCCACAGAAGCAAAGTACCTACGATATCGCGCTAAGAAATCCCCATTGTGAACCCTTGCACAAAGTTATAGACAAAAAAGAGTGGCTAGCTTAATCACATGCATACATATCACCAAAATCATTAAAAGTGGAGACAACCTTTAAGATATAATGCACTGGGCCAATTGTCTCTTAACACGCACCACTGCCTACGATAGCACACTAAGATACAACTTATTTGCTCTTAGACTACCCACAATGGAAGCATAATAGATAGTATCATGTATTTCATGCATGAAAAATCTAACGTGGCAGTGTAACTAAAAATGAGAGAGATGATAGTAATATCATAAGTAGATACTGCACGTAGTAATAGAAAATTTAATATCAAATAAAACTTGTACATATATTTATTTTTGAGGGGTAAATAGTGGGAAAATCTGACTGCAATTTTTGTTATTTAATAAAGCAAGAAACAATACATAGTCATTATACCAGGGGTATAAAGAAAAAAAGAAAAGAAACTAAAAAAACACTAGGCTAAAGCTCTACACTTGTGCATGTTTTTCCTTCATCCTCTGTTGAATCATTTGAAGCTCATTCTTGTAAATGGCCTTCCAACTCTGGAATTTTTGTAGTATCCGATTCTTGAAAATTTTGTTATTTCTGACAATCCAGATCCCCCAAGCAGCTATGATGATAATTTCCATAGCAAAAGGCACAATAAGCTTTCTCTTGACGTCATAGGAAGCATCCATTACTGATAGATGTAAAGTTCTTTGTGGATAAATATAGTCCCAACATAACTCTTCAAAAGGGCAAGTCCATAAGAGATGAACCAAGGTTTGTTCCTAGTTGCATTGTAAGTTGGCACATGAGTATGAAGGTAGATTAAAATTCTTTCTTCCCAAGAGATTTATGTGTTAAATCTACCCAATAACAACAACCAGAAAAAGAATTTGTTTTTTTTTGTCTGACATGAAGATTTCCGAATCCAAGAGAAAATTTCAAGGGTGTGTCTGTGACCAATCATGACATTATAAGCCTTCTTTGTGGAGAATTGATTATTTCCCCAAATGTAACTCCATGAATCCTTATTCTAGGTTGTGCAATTATCCGAGCATTGGAGCAAAGCTACTCAAATTTCTCAAATTCTTGAAATGTCTGTTGAGAGAGGGTGGGATGGAACAGGTCTTGCAGGAACTCTTGGGAAATGACATCCCATACAGATTGATCTGTTCTTTTTGCAAAAGTGACAAGAAGACGGAATTTAAAGTGCAAACATGAATCCTCCCAAATATCATTCCAAAACATAGCAGTCTGTCCATTGTCTAAATTGCGCCTAGCCATGGCCTTATAAATATCCAGGAACTTAAGATGTGACTTCCACCAAAAAGAACCCTCCATTTGTCCAGACATTCTTCCAGAACTATAGATGAACCCATGGAATGTCTAAATTATTATGAAACTTGTGCAGGTTTTTGAGAAGAAGTGTTTTGTTTTTTGTTTCCAGATTCAAAACTCACAGGTCACCTTGGTTTTTTGGTCGACATATCTTATTCCATGTCACCAAAGTCTTGTACATATATTTGCATTAAGGTTCTACAAATCAATTAATATAAAATGATTATAATATTAGTACATGATACTCATGCATTGTGAGGATAATAACATATAGTAATATAGTAGTGTGACTTGTGACTAGTCTTATTGAAGATGCATAAGGCTAGTCATAGTGCTAGTATCATAAGGAGTATCATGCATGCCACCTTGGCAAAAATCTGATGTGACGCTATAATTAACGAGGAGAGATATGCTAGTGATATTATAATATGATACTGTATCATAGCACGTGAAACTAGATAATTTAATGTCAAATACATCATATACACACAATTACATTGAGATTCTATAAATAATTAAATATTATGAGATTATGATACTATTATATGATACTAACCACTATAGGCGTAGTATTATAGACTTGTATCATATGGATGATACCACTATATGATACTTTGCACTATGGCCAGCCTAACATCACTTGTGTACGCATCAATGCACACGTAATGGAGGATGTGAGTAAATTCTCTATCTCTGATTTGTTGCCATCTGGCTCTACACACAAGCGAATCAGCCATACGGAATCCACGCTTGTCTATATATATTCATCCAAATCCGATGGATCTCCAAAATAGCAATTCAGATCCATTAATCAGTTAATATACGCAGCAGCTGGTCGATGGTAGCAATGTGTGGGACTGTGCGTGAGTGGGCATGGTGGGTGGGCCTCGTCTTCGGCGCCGTCCCACTGCTCTGCTTCGCCGCCTGGCACGCCACCGATGCCTGGTACAACGCCGTCTTCGCCCTCAAACACCGCAACAAGAAGAGCACAAACGGCGACCGCCGCCGCATCCCGCCAGGCCACATGGGCATCCCCTTCCTCGGCGAGACGCTGTCGCTGCTCTGGTACTTCAAGCTCGCCCGTCGCCCGGACGAGTTCATCGGCGCCAAGAAGCGCGCCTACGGCGGGAAACCGGGGTTGTACCGTTCGCATCTCTTCGGGTCGCCCGCCATCATCGCCTGCTCCCCGGCGGCCAACAAGTTCGTCCTCCAGTCCGCAGAATGCTTCGGCATACGGTGGCCGGTGGCCGAGCTGGTTGGCGTCACGTCCGTGGTGAACGTGGAGGGCCGCAGCCACGAGAGGCTCCGCGGGTTCATCCTCGCCGCCATCAGCCGGCCCAGCTCCCTCCGGAGCATTGCCAGCATGGTGCAGCCCAACGTCGTGGCGGCGCTGCAGGCGTGGGCGGACAAGGGCACTATCATCGCCGTCACCGAGATCAGAAAAGTATAGTTCACTGATATAGCTAAGCTTACAATCCCACGCACGGACGCTCGACATTGCTTTATTTCAATTTATCTGTGCATGTAGGTGACGTTCACCAACATCTGCAAGATGTTTGTCAGCATGGAGCCGTCACCTCTCACGGACAAGATCGATCAATGGTTCCACGGATTGCTGGCTGGCTTCAGAGCATTCCCATTGGATTTTCCAGGAACAGCATCCCATGCCGCTCGGAAGGTAAGAAGCATTTCAAAGTGTCTATTTATGAGTCGACCAAAGAAATATTCATTTCTAACGCTCGTGACCATTCTATCTGTATCCAATGGAAGCAAGATAATCCATGTTTTCAAATTATCTGTAGCCTGTAATTATATAACATCTCTACATCTAAACATGCACAAAATTTAAACCAGTTTTACAGGCATAATTTCTCTGTCCGGGACAGTTTTAGAGTCATATTATTACTATTGAGAAGTCAACAAAATGACTGCTGGGGGATTTTACTGCATGCAGTGCCGTCGGAACTTGGATGCGGCCTTTCAGGAGGAGCTGGAGGCGAGGAAGAAGGTGGGCAAGGAGTGTGATGATCTAATGAATGGTTTTATGCAAATGGAGAACGAGCAAGGGGAGAAGCTGAGCGACGAGGAAGTGGTGGATAACATGGTCTCCCTTGTCATTGCGGGCTACGAATCCACCACCAACGCCATAATGTGGGCTATTTATCACCTCGCCAAATCACCCATCACCCTCTCCAAGCTTCGAGAGGAGAATGTAGCGATGAGCAAAAGTAAAGGTGGTTTGTCTTCAGGGAGCTTGACGATCACACACGATGACATCCCAAAGATGAAGTACACGGCCAAAGTGGTGGAGGAGACTATCAGGATGGCCAACATCGCCCCGATGATCCATCGGGTGGCAAATAGGGATGTGGAATATGGTGGCTACATCATACCGGAGGGGTGGTCCGTGCTGGTATGGGTGAGGTCGCTGCACACCGACCCTGACTACTATCAGGATCCTCTTACCTTCAACCCTGACAGATGGGACGTAAGTACACTAGCTAGTTCTTCTCATATGCAATTCAAATTTATAGCCATGCCTACATCAATCAACTTTCTGTGGGAAACCCCATTCCCCTGAACTATCAGTTTTGCAAGAAATAATCTTAAAATAAAATTTGAGATCACTTATCCACCCATACTATACATCATAGCAATATACACTCTAGTGCATTTTTTGAAGAATAAAATATAGACTAGAAGATTTTAAAAATACTAAAAATCCATAGAAGTAAGTTATATGATGAACTATCGGCATCTCGACGTTCTATACAAAAACATGACAATTGGCCATATGAGAACATAAAATTTCTTGGATTATTTTTTACAGTGGCCTTAAATTGACATATTTCAAAAAAATTAAAAGGGCCGCTGTGATTCACACTAGTAGGAAAAACGCAGCAATGCAATGTCGTACCCATTATTCGTATAAATTTGGTATGCAACAAATTTTGTTTGATTTCATCACAACAAAAACAGAAATTGCTTATGGGGAGGATTGAGTGAAGGTTAAATTCTTATGAAATGCAATACATATTCCTTAGGAGAAGTTCTTATGGGATTCAATCCTACAACTAAAATAACCCCCATAGAAAAAATTCTTAAGAATATGCATACAATTCATGAAAATCCTACATACATTATTCAGAAAAATACCGTAGCGAATTTAAATTACACAAATTATCTAGGAATAAACTATTCCCGTGTGTGATACTATACGAGGACTAACTGAACCTAAGAATCATTTGTGAAAAAAAAATCTCGTATTAATATTTATAGGAGACAAGTAATATTCTACATAAAATAATGGCTATGAAGAAATAAATGGACAAAAATACGAATGCAGGAACCAGCAAGGCCGGGAACATTCCAGGCGTTTGGAGGCGGCCCCAGGATCTGTGCAGGCAACATGCTCGCTAGGCTGCAGCTTACCATCATCTTGCATCATCTCTCCATCGGTTATGAGTGAGTAGATTACTATCTGTGTTGAGCTCGAGCAATTACCTACCTAATATAGGGTGTACGACCTAATGATTTTGTGTACAGATGGGAGTTGCTAAACCCTGACGCCAAGATCGATTACCTTCCGCATCCAAGACCAGTGGATGGCGCCGCCATGAAAATTCGTAAGCTTGCTACTACAATCAATAAGCAGATGGATTCACTACGGGAAAAAGTCTCACTGCCGTGCGCGCCTCTTTGCCGTGTGCCTTCGTGACCCTTTGCCGTGCGGCAGTTCTTTGCCGTGCGCGAGGCGCACGGCAATGACAGCTTTGCCGTGCAGCAGCGGAACGACGCACGGCAAACAAAAGGTCCACGGCAAAGCTACAGCTCGGCGCTCGGCAAAGCAGCCTCGCACGGCAATCCCGCCAGATGGCGCACGGCAAAGTAACGCCCCACGACAAAGAGGCCATGAGGGCGCACGGCAAAGATGCGGGCACGGCAACGACGTCTTTGCCGTGTAGGCCAACCCTTTGTCGTGCGTGTTTGCACGGCACAGAGTACAATTTTATTTCTTTTCCTTCTTTTGTATTTATATTTATATTAATACTTATATTTGTTGTAAAATTAGTTTTTTACTTTTTGTAGACTATTTGTTAGTGTTACTTAATACAATCTGTATACCGATAAAATAAATAATCTACATCTTCATCGACCCCTCCCCCCAACATATCAGGGTTTCAGAGCAAATTAACGGGGGTTCGGTGTCTGCTAAGTGTTATCGCCCACACATATTTGGTGCAATTTATTGCAGCTTTACACCTTACACGACACTTCCAAACATATTTAGGTCTACATGCAAGTTTGGCTGGGATTCAAGTGCTCCGGAGGTCTCCCCCCCCCCAAACAGCGGTCTATATATGGGACCCGGCGGTCTACCCCCCTAGATTTCACCGCCCGAGGTTCCACCAACATATTTTTTGATAGGTTTGGTTTTGGTTGCACATGGAAAGCAAGGTTTGGCACCATTTGGCACATTATAGCCTCCGGTATACCCGCAGCGGGACACTTCAGCCTACAAGTCGAGGAATCTTCCAAGTGTTATCGCCCGAAAGAGGGGAAGCTCACACATGGGAGCTATGTATTGCACCATTTGGTGAATCACACATTCCACCACACATTCACACATATCCTAGGTCCACATGCAAGTTTTGGTGGCATTACGGTGCTCCGGCGGTCGTTCCCCCCCCCGAAAATGGTCATCGCATGCCTCGGGGGGTCTACCCCCCTAGATTTCACCGCGCGAGGTTCAACCAACATACTTTTTGATAGGTTTGGTTTTGGTTAGTCCATATACACATGGAAATCAAGGTTTGTCACCATTTGGCACACTATAGCCTCCGGTATACCCGCAGCGGGACACTTCAGCTTACAAGTCGAGGAATCTTCCAAGTGTTATCGCCCGAAAGAGGGGAAGCTCACACATGGGAGCTATGCATTGCACCATTTGGTGAATCACACATTCCACCACACTTTCACACATATCCTAGGTCCACATGCAAGTTTTGGTGGCATTCCGGTGCTCCGGCGGTCGTTCTCCCCCCGAAAATGGCCATCCGCGTGCCTCGGGGGGTCTACTCCCTAGATTTCACCGCGCGAGGTTCCACCAACATACTTTTTGATAGGTTTGGTTTTGGTTAGTCCATATACACATGGAAAGCAAGGTTTGGCACCATTTGGCACACTATAGCCTCCGGTATACCCGCAGCGGGACACTTCAGCCTACAAGTCGAGGAATCTTCCAAGTGTTATCGCCCGAAAGAGGGGAAGCTCACACATGGGAGCTATGCCTTGCACCATTTGGTGAACCACACATTCCACCACACTTTCACACATATCCTAGGTCCACATGCAAGTTTTGGTGGCATTTCGGTGCTCCGGCGGTTGTTCCCCCCCGAAAATGGCTGTCTGCGTGCCTCGGGGGGGTCTACCCCCTAGATTTCACCGCACGAGGTTCCACCAACATACTTTTTGATAGGTTTGGTTTTGGTTAGTCCATATACACATGGAAAGAAATGTTTGGCACCATTTGGCACACTATAGCCTCCGGTATACCCGCAGCGGGACACTTCAGCCTACAAGTCGAGGAATCTTCCAAGTGTTATCGCCCGAAAGAGGGGAAGCTCACACATGGGAGCTATTCATTGCACCATTTGGTGAATCACACATTCCACCACACTTTCACACATATCCTAGGTCCACATGCAAGTTTTGGTGGCATTCCGGTGCTCCGGCGGTCGTTCCCCACCCCGAAAATGGTGCATCGCGTGCCTCTGGGGGTCTACCCCCCTAGATTTCACCGCGCGAGGTTCCACCAACATACTTTTTGATAGGTTTGGTTTTGGTTAGTCCATATACACATGGAAAGCAAGGTTTGGCACCATTTGGCACACTATAGCCTCCGGTATACCCGCAGCGGGACACTTCAGCCTACAAGTCGAGGAATCTTCCAAGTGTTATCGCCCGAAAGAGGGGAAGCTCACACATGGGAGCTATGAATTGCACCATTTGGTGAATCACACATTCCACCACACTTTCACACATATCCTAGGTCCACATGCAAGTTTTGGTGGCATTCCGGTGCTCCGGCGGTCGTTCCCCCCCCGAAAATGGTCGTGCTGCGTGCCTCGGGGGGGTCTACCCCCCTAGATTTCACCGCACGAGGTTCCACCAACATACTTTTTGATAGGTTTGGTTTTGGTTAGTCCATATACACATGGAAAGCAATGTTTGGCACCATTTGGCACACTATAGCCTCCGGTATACCCGCAGCGGGACACTTCAGCCTACAAGTCGAGGAATCTTCCAAGTGTTATCGCCCGAAAGAGGGGAAGCTCACACATGGGTACTCGAACATCCTTGGAGGCATAATTAGGAAGCATTTCCCTGGGATTGTCAATCTCCCTACTGGTGGCCGCGGCGTGGCTTGGACTTGGAAGCACTACAGCTACGCGGAAGATCCTAGCGGCAAGTACGGAAACATGCAAGAGCGGGTTGTCCGCCACTTCTGGGTACGTGACTTTTGGCTTCTTAGCATTCAAACACTTCTTGGCTACCAATAGTTGCTCTAATTCATCTTGTTTTACCTATGTGCATGGTTGCAGAAATACTTCAAGAGGGCTGAGGGCGAGGAAATTGCGTGCGACGTTATCGTACACGAGTTGTGCAGGGTGAGGGTGACTGGCATGCACTACGAGGCACGTGTCCAGTGCGTCCGCGACTGGCACGCCGAGCGCAAAATTTGGATGAGTAAGGCTGATTGTCGGGATACGCTCATGGCACCATGGCAGTACCTGCAGGTATATTAGCATTTCTGTGTTATTTATTTCCGCATTTTCATGTAGTTTATGTTCTAATAATGGGTCTATCTTGTGTATGTAGAACCCTCCTCAGTACGTCGGGGAAGACAGGGCGTGCTTTCTTGCGATGGTCATATGGTGGACATCCCGCGAGTACGCCGGAAGCACGAGGAGGGCAAGCGAAGCGTTCGAGAGATGGGAGGTGGATCACATGTCCCGGGCAGCAAGAACTTGGCCCTTACCTTGCGGGATGAGGTGAGCAAGTGGTTTCTTCATTCTTTCGTTTTATGTTATTGTTAGCCCCGCAAGTGTCTCCCTCTTCACTTAATTGCATGTACTCTTTTGCGGAAGTAAAGACGAGACGTGGCACCAAACTTGTTTGGCTTTTTCCAAAAGTCGAAGACCGGGAAGGAGCCGCATCCTGAAACGGGGTCCTTGTGGGTCAACGACCTAGCGGAGGGCCAGTGTGGCGCGTACCGCTCGAAGTTCAAGGACAAGCACGGCGAAGACGCCGATCCAACCACCGAAGACTTTGACGTTGAGGTTGCGGTGCTTGCGGGACAAGGCAAGAAGGGTGGCCGCCTATGGATTGCTGACGGGTTAGTCGACCCAAGGACCATTCCATCTCTACGCCAGATCCGTCGTGGGCGTACGAGCGAGCAGCCTCGGGTAGAGACCCGCCCACGGGCTTCGGACCTAGCTATCGAGAAGTTACGGGTAAGTTCTTCGTCGATCCTCTACGCTTCATTACATGTTTTCCATTGCAATGTTACTGACATCGCGGCAACACAACGTAGGCGGAGATGGAAGAAAGGGAACGGAGGAACCAAGAGGAGAAGATGCAGATACAACAGCAGCTTAGGGAGAGCGTGCGGATGCGGCGGCGGATGTTGCTCGCGGATGCAACAACGACGGCAGATGTTCCAGCGAGATGTTCATGAACCAGGCCGTGGTGACTTCCCCACCGGGGAGTAGTGCTCCTAGCACGTCGGGTCCTCCTATGTTCCCCAACTATGTAAGTGCTTAACTTAATATCTCCGTCTCAATCTTGTTTGTTGTCTAACCGAAATTTGGATATTGCAGATCCCCGTGCCTGATCCGCAGGTGTTGGCGCTCCTCCAGCGAGCGCCAAGTCAGAGCCCGCTGACACCTGGCTTGACCGTCAACAATACGGGCATCATCCGGAGCTCGCAGCGAGTTTCTAGGTGAGTTCTCCTACACTTCTAATTCTTCCATACCATGTCACTTGTGAATTTTAGCCATTCAACCATGTCAATTTTAGCCATTATGTTCAATTCTAGCTATTCCATGTTAATTTTAGCCATTCCATGTCATCCTTAGCCATTATGTTGGATTTTAGCCATTTCATGTCAATTCTAGCGATTATGTTCAACTTTAGCCATTCCATGTCAATTCTTGTCAATTCTAGTTCTTACATGTCAATTTTAGCCATTCCATGTCATTCTTAGCCATTATGTTGAATTTTAGCCATTTCATGTCTATTCTAGCGATTATGTTCAATTTTAGCCATTCCATGTCAATTCTAGTTCTTCCATGTCAATTCTAGTTCTTACATGTCAATTTTAGCCATTCCATGCCACTTATGCATAGATATCTATGAACTTGTAGGAGGTGGAGAAGGACAAGGAAGTGGAGATGGACAAGGAAGTGGAGAAGGACAAGGAAGTGGCCAAGGTTGATGTTGCTTGTGTATGAACTTGTTGTGCGACTTGGAACATTCTATGTTGGAGACTTTGTTGTTGATGTTGCTTGTATGAACTAATTATGCGACTTGGAACTATTGTATGGACTTTGTTGGATATGAACTATGTTGTTGATGATGCAATACTCTATATATTGTGCTATATGTGTATCTGGACTGTTATTTGTATTTGTGAATTGCATATGCAGGGATTAATGGGGAAGCGGGAAAATTCGCGCAAAATTTGCACAATCTTTGCCGTGCACATGCACACGGCAAAGGCCACAGCACACGGCAAAGGCACTCTTTGCCGTGCACATGCACACGACAAAGGCTGCCCGCGCTGCCCACCTGACGTTGCTGTACCTACCTTTGTCGTGCATGGTGGAAGAGAAGCACACGGCAAAGCCAAATCTTTGCCGTGCGAGTTGGAGAGGAAGCGTGATACGTCTCCAACGTATCGATAATTTCTTATGTTCCATGCTACATTATTGATGATATCTACATGTTTTATGCACATTATATGTCGTATTTACGCATTTTCTGGAACTAACCTATTAACAAGATGCCGAAGAGCCGATTGCTTGTTTTCTGCTGTTTTTGGTTTCGGAAATCCTAGTAAGGAAATATTCTCGGAATTGGACGAAATCACCGCCCGGGGTCCTTGCACGGAGCTTCCGGAAGACCGAAGGGGAGTCGAAGTGGGGCCACGAGGTGGCCGGGTGACGGGCGGCGCGGCCCGAGCCCTGGCCGCGCGGCCCTACCCCCTGGGCCCCTCGTGCCGCCTCCTAACCTACCCTTTCGCCTACTTATAGCCTCCGTCGCGAAACCCCCAGTACCGAGAGCCACGATACGGAAAACCTTCCAGAGACGCCGCCGCCGCGAATCCCATCTCGGGGGATTCAGGAGATCGCCTCCGGCACCCTGCCGGAGAGGGGATTCATCTCCCGGAGGACTCTTCATCGCCATGATCGCCTCCGGAGTGATGAGTGAGTAGTTCACCCCTGGACTATGGGTCCATAGCAGTAGCTAGATGGTCGTCTTCTCCTAATTGTGCTTCATTGTTGGATCTTGTGAGCTTCCTAACATGATCAAGATCATCTATCTGTAATACTATATGTTGTGTTTGTCGGGATCCGATGGATAGAGAATACTATGTTATGGTGATTATCAATCTATTGTTTATGTGTTTTTTATGATCTTGCATGCTCTCCGTTATTAGTAGAGGCTCGGCCAAGTTTTTACTCTTAACTCCAAGAGGGAGTATTTATGCTCGATAGTGGGTTCATGCCTTCATTGACACTGGGACGAGTGAAAGAAAGTTCTAAGGTTGTGATGTGCTTGTTGCCACTAGGGATAAAACATTGATTCTATGTCTAAGGATGTAGTTGTCGATTACATTACGCACCATACTTAATGCAATTGTCCGTTGCTTTGCAACTTAATACTGAATGGGGTTCGGATGATAACTCTGAAGGTGGACTTTTTAGGCATAGATGCGGTTGGATGGCGGTCTATGTACTTTGTCGTAATGCCCGGATTAAATCTCACTATATTTATCATATCATGTATATGCATTGTTATGCCCTTCTCTATTTGTCAATTGCCCGACTGTAATTTGTTCACCCAACATGCTTTTATCTTATGGGAGAGACACCTCTAGTGAACTGTGGACCCCGGTCCTATTCTTTACATCGCATACAATCAATCGCAATACTTGTTTTACTTGTTTTCTTGCAAACAATCATCTTCCACACAATACGGTTAATCCTTTGTTACAGCAAGCCGGTGAGATTGACAACCTCACCGTTTCGTTGGGGCAAAGTACTTGGGTTGTGTTGTGCGGGTTCCACGTTGGCGCCGGAATCCCCGTTGTTGCGCCGCATCACATTTCGCCACCATCAACCTTCAACGTGCTTCTTGGCTCCTCCTGGTTCGATAAACCTTGGTTTCTTTCGAGGGAAAACTTGCTGCTGTGCGCATCATACCTTCCTCTTGGGGTTCCCAACGAACGTGTGAGTTACACGCCATCAAGCTCTTTTTCTGGCGCCGTTGCCGGGGAGATCAAGACACGCTGCAAGGGGAGTCTCCACTTCTCAACCTCTTTACTTTGTTTTTGTCTTGCTTTATTTTATTTACTACTTTGTTTGCTGCACCCAAACAAAACACAAAAAAATTAGTTGCTAGCTTTACTTTATTTACTGTCTTGCTCTCTATATCAAAAACACAAAAAAAAAAATTAGTTACTTCTCTTTACTTTATTTGCTTAGTTTACTTTATTACTACTAAAATGAGTAATCCTGAAGTTGAAGTTCGTTCTTTTAAGCAACAAGGTGGAGAAAGTTTTAAAGATGCTTGGTACAGAATTAGTAATGCTCATCATAGGTGCATTAAGAAACACTCCACCACTATCCTTCTTAGGAATTTTTATGTTGGTTTATCTAGTTGGAATAGGTATGTTCTTGATGCTCTTTCGGGAGGTAATTTCCTAGGTACTCCCGCCTTAGAAGCTAGTTGCATCATTGAGAGTCTAGTTGGAA
This sequence comes from Lolium rigidum, assembly GCF_022539505.1. Classification (NCBI taxonomy): domain Eukaryota; kingdom Viridiplantae; phylum Streptophyta; class Magnoliopsida; order Poales; family Poaceae; genus Lolium; species Lolium rigidum. The sequence continues at coordinate 62,488,649 of NC_061514.1, read as the reverse complement.
TACCACCTGCTAATGAAGTTAAAATTGAAATCTCTCTTGAGGATGTTATGAAAAAATTGGAAACCATAGAAATTTTTTTCCAAGTATTGAAACTAAATTGGAAATGTTATTGGATAAAACTGATGAACTTGATAAATCCCTAGGAGGAATTGATGAAAGAATTAGTGTCCTAGGAACTTGTGTTGTTCACGATAATCAAACCAATAGGATTGATGAACTTGAAAAAGCTATGGGAACCTTGGGTTCAACCTTTTCTTCTCTCAAGTATAATGAGAAAGCTTATGTGGGTAAAGATCAAAAATTTATGTATGTCTCTAAAGTGCCTAAACAAAAGAACTATTATAGGCCTAAAATTGCTAAAACCCCTAGCACCACCATAGAAAATTTAGATAATGGAGCACCTAAAGTACCCTCTGCAACAAGTTGTGTTTGCATGAAACAATCATAATGTTGATGCTTCTACTCTCGATGTTACTTGATTTGCACTTTCTGCGCCTAGCTGAAAGGCGTTAAAGAAAAGCGCTTATGGGAGACAACCCATGTTTTTACTACAGTACTTTGTTTTATATTTGAGTCTTGGAAGTTGTTTACTACTATAGCAACCTCTCCTTATCATGTTTTTGTGCCAAGTAAAGTTTCTATGTTAAAGTTGATGTTATATTTGGGATCGCTGCGCAGAAACAGCATTGCTGTCTGTCACGAATCTGGGCACAAGTCTCTGCAGAAAATTCGAAAAAATCTGCATATTTAGGAGCGTGATCCTCAGATATGTACGCAACTTTCATTAGTTTTGAGTTTTTCCATTTGAGCAAGTCTGGTGCCATTTTAAAATTCGTCTTTACGGACTGTTCTGTTTTTGACAGATTCTGCCTTTTATTTCGCATTGCCTCTTTTGCTATGTTGGATGAATTTCTTTGATCCATTAATGTCCAGTAGCTTTATGCAATGTCCAGAAGTGAAAAGAATGATTGTGTCACCTCTGAATGTGTGAATTATTAATTGTTCACTAACCCTCTAATGAGTTTGCTTGAAGTTTGGTGTGAAGGAAGTTTTCAAGGGTCAAGAGAGGAGAATGATATACTATGATCAAGAGGAGTGAAAGCTCTAAGCTTGGGGATGCCCCCGTGGTTCATCCCTGCATATTTAATAAGACTCAAGCGTCTAAGCTTGGGGATGCCCAAGGCATCCCCTTCTTCATCGACAACATCATCAGGTTCCTCCCCTGAAACTATATTTTTTCAGTCACATCTTGTGTTCTTTACTTGGAGCGTCGGTTTGTTTTGTTTTTGTTTTTGTTTGAATAAAATGGATCCTAGCATTCACTTTGTGGGAGAGAGACACGCTCCGCTGTTGCATATGGACAAATATGTCCTTAGGCTTTACTCATAGTGTTCAAGGCGAAGTTTCTTCTTCGTTAAATTGTTATATGGTTGGAATTGGAAAATGCTACATGTAGTAATTCTAAAATGTCTTGGATAATGTGATACTTGGCAATTGTTGTGCTCATGTTTAAGCTCTTGCATCATATGCTTTGCACCCATTAATGAAGAAATACATAGAGCTTGCTAAAATTTGATTTGCATATTTGGTCTCTCTAAGGTCTAGATAATATCTAGTATTGAGTTTTGAACAACAAGGAAGACGGTGTAGAGTCTTATAATGTTTACAATATGTATTTTATGTGAGTTTTGCTGCACCGGTTCATCCTTGAGTTTGCTTCAAATAACCTTGCTAGCCTAAACCTTGTATCGAGAGGGAATACTTCTCATGCATCCAAAATCCTTGAGCCAACCACTATGCCATTTGTGTCCACTATACCTACCTACTACATGGTATTTCTCCGCCATTCCAAAGTAAATTGCTTGAGTGCTACCTTTAAAATTCCATCATTCACCTTTGCAATATATAGCTCATGGGACAAAATAGCCTTAAAAACTATCGTAGTATTGAATATGTACTTATGCACTTTATCTTTTATTAAGTTGCTTGTTGTGCGATAACCATGCTTCGGGGAACGCCATCAACTATTCTTTGTTGAATATCATGTGAGTTGCTATGCATGTCCGTCTTGTCTGAAGGATCTATCACCTTAATGATTGGAGCATGCAAATTGTTAGAGAAGAACATTGGGCCGCTAACTAAAGCCATGAATCATGGTTAAAGTTTCAGTTTTGGACATATATCCTCAATCTCATATGAGAATAATAATCATTGCTACATGCTTATGCATTTAAGAGGAGTCCATTATCTGTTGTCCATGTTGTCCCGGTATGGATGTCTAAGTTGAGAATAATCAAAAGCGAGAAATCCAAAATGCGAGCTTTCTCCTTAGACCTTTGTACGGGCGGCATGGAGGTACCCCTTTGTGACACTTGGTTGAAACATGGCATTGCAAAGATCCGGTAGTCCAAGCTAAGTAGGACAAGGTGCGGGCACTATTAGTATACTATGCATGAGGCTTGCAACTTGTAAGATATAATTTACATAACTCATATGCTTTATTACTACCGTTGACAAAATTGTTTCATGTTTTCAAAATAAAAGCTCTAGCACAAATACAGCAATCGATGCTTTCCTCTTTGAAGGACCTTTCTTTTACTTTTATTGTTGAGTCGGTTTACCTATCTCTCTCCACCTTAAGAAGCAAACACTTGTGTGAACTGTGCATTGATTCCTACATACTTGCATATTGCACTTGTTATATTACTTTATGTTGACAATATCCATGAGATATACATGTTATAAGTTGAAAGCAACCGCTGAAACTTAATCTTCCTTTGTGTTGCTTCAATACCTTTACTTTGATTTATTGCTTTATGAGTTAACTCTTATGCAAGACTTATTGATGCTTGTCTTGAAGTACTATTCATGAAAAGTCTTTGCTTTATGATTCGGTTGTTTACTCATGTCATTACCATTGTTTTGATCGCTGCATTCATTACATATGTTTACAAATAGTATGATCAAGATTATGATGGCATGTCACTTCAGAAATTATCTTTGTTATCGTTTTACCTGCTCGGGACGAAGCAGAACTAAGCTTAGGGATGCTGATACGTCTCCAACGTATCGATAATTTCTTATGTTCCATGCTACATTATTGATGATATCTACATGTTTTATGCACATTATATGTCGTATTTACGTATTTTACGGAACTAACCTATTAACAAGATGCCGAAGAGCCGGTTGTTGTTTTACTTGCTGTTTTGGTTTCAGAAATCCTAGTAAGGAAATATTCTCGGAATTGGACGAAATCACCGCCCGGGGTCTTATTTTTGCACGGAGCTTCCGGAAGACCGAAGGGGAGTCGAAGTGGGGCCACGAGGTGGCCGGGTGACGAGGCGGCGCGGCCGAGGCCCCGGCCGCGTGGCCCGCCCCCGGGCCCCTCGTGCCGCCTCCGACCTACCCTTTCGCCTACTTATAGCCTCCGTCGCGAAACCCCCGATGCCGAGAGCCACGATACGGAAAACCTTCCACAGACGTCGCCGCCGCGAATCCCATCTCGGGGGATTCAGGAGATCGCCTCCGGCACCCTGCCGGAGAGGGGATTCATCTCCCGGAGGACTCTTCATCGCCATGATCGCCTCCGGAGTGATGAATGAGTAGTTTACCCCTGGACTATGGGTCCATAGCAGTAGCTAAATGGTCGTCTTCTCCTAATTGTGCTTCATTGTTGGATCTTGTGAGCTGCCTAACATGATCAAGATCATCTATCTGTAATATTATATGTTGTGTTTGTCGGGATCCGATGGATAGAGAATACTATGTTATGGTGATTATCAATCTATTGTTTATGTGTTGTTTATGATCTTGCATGCTCTCCGTTATTAGTAGAGGCTCTGGCCAAGTTTTTACTCTTAACTCCAAGAGGGAGTATTTATGCTCGATAGTGGGTTCATGCCTTCATTGACACCAGGACGAGTGACGAAAAGTTCTAAGGTTGTGATGTGCTTGTTGCCACTAGGGATAAAACATTGATTCTATGTCTAAGGATGTAGTTGTCGATTACATTACGCACCATACTTAATGCAATTGTCCGTTGCTTTGCAACTTAATACTGAATGGGGTTCGGATGATAACTCGAAGGTGGACTTTTTAGGCATAGATGCAGTTGGATGGCGGTCTATGTACTTTGTCGTAATGCCCGGATTAAATCTCACTATATTTATCATATCATGTATATGCATTGTTATGCCCTTCTCTATTTGTCAATTGCCCGACTGTAATTTGTTCACCCAACATGCTTTTATCTTATGGGAGAGACACCTCTAGTGAACTGTGGACCGGTCCTATTCTTTACATCGCATACAATCTACTGCAATACTTGTTTTACTGTTTTCTTGCAAACAATCATCTTCCACACAATACGGTTAATCCTTTGTTACAACAAGCCGATGAGATTGACAACCTCACTGTTTCGTTGGGGCAAAGTACTTGGGTTGTGTTGTGCAGGTTCCACGTTGGCGCCGGAATCCCTGTTGTTGCGCCGCATCACATTTCGCCACCATCAACCTTCAACGTGCTTCTTGGCTCCTCCTGGTTCGATAAACCTTGGTTTCTTTCTGAAGGAAAACTTGCTGCTGTGCGCGTCATACCTTCCTCTTGGGGTTCCCAACGAACGTGTGAGTTACACGCCATCAAAGCGCACGGCAAAGAAACTCGCACGGCAAAGAGGCCAAACGCATGGCAAAGGAATCCGCACGGCAAAGAGGCCACAGCGCACGGCAACGCTGCGTCTCTCGGCAAAGCCTTTGCCGTGCGACTTTCGCGCGACACACGGCAAAGACCCCTTTGCCGGGCGGATCGTTGCCGAGCAGTCTTTGCCGTGCACGGACGCACGGCAAAGGCTTTGCCGAGTCGATTTGTCCCTTTGCCGTGCGTTTGGGCTGCACGGCAAAGCCATGTTTTGCCGTAATGATTGATCATTGCACTCCGATGATGTAATCAAACATTTTCATAAGGGTGGTTGTAGTACGTACAACGGGTGTATGATGCATGCAGTTACTTTTGTAATTATGATTTTAGTGTAGCAAGAGACCATTTAATTTATGGTGAGATGGGCCATTCATGCGATAGGGACTGTTATTATGTCCTCCACTTTTGGTGACTTCAGTTTCATCATACAATGTTTTCCCTGCGTCAATCATGGATACATGCATACTTCAGAGATTTATTTCTTGTTGGGTTGTACAAAGCCAACAAGAAGAAGTCAACATATCCACACACAAGCACCACGTGTAATAACAAGTTGCACGTTTTCGATGTAACATGCCACACCGGCCGGGCACACAAACAAAGGGCCTCCTTACACACATGCACACGGTAAACAATAGGCCCCATGTTTATCGTGTGCATGTGTGTAAGGAGGCGTCGTTGGTCAAAACACTCCTCTCGTGTCCACAAAAGGAACCTCCAAAGAAGAAGCTCCCCGGCTGCTCCTCGTCTACACCGGCGCACTAAACCTTGGAGTGGGTCCTGGAGGAGGCAAGGTTGAAACCGAAGGAGCGGAGACAGAGTTAATGGTTGATGGCAGGACTTTCCCATCCATCTCGAAAGCACTATGCAGTGATGCTTCGCGCTGAATTTGGTTTGGTCACAGAAGTATCCGTAAAGAGAAAAGAACTTATTCAATTTCATGGATTCAGGAGGCGAGTGGGAATGTTGCAGAGAGGTACCACTGACGGTGCATGTTCCTTCGCGCTGAATTTGGTTTGGTCGAAATGGCAGCGGAACAGTGGAGTTATTTTTTCCCTGCCATTGATCTACCTCTTTGTGGAGTTGAGTACCTGCTGAAAAATGGAAGTCTCCCGTCCACGGGACATCCTGTGCACATGCCACCTTCTCTCTATCCCTTTCTTTATAGATATGGCTAAACTAAGATTCCCTCTCACCCACACTACTACACCATGTTCTAAAGTTTGGAACCTATTTAGATTTTGAACCAAAAAATTTAGTTTGGAAACTGTTTGGATATTTGAGTTTCTGATGAAGGGAGCTTCAAAATAAGACCAATATTGAATATATTTGATAATTTTTAAAATCAACTTATGAAACATGATAAAACTTAATGAAACTTGGTTATATTTCCTCTGAAACAATTCGTTTCACTATGTTTCAAAGTTGGTTTATAAGAATTAGAAAATATATATCAGTTTTTTGTAGAGTCCAATTTGAAGACACAAATTTTTGTATCAAGTTTTATTGAGTTTCATTGTGTAACATTATGTTTTAATGTGTTCCATAATTTAAATTTTGATTTTTTTTCAGAATAAACTTTTGTAGGCTTGTTTAAAAGATATCATCGAAATAAATACACATATTTAAACAGATTGTTAATCGAATATTTTACTAGAATAAATATGCATATGTCTATTTTCGCGCTAGAATTAAATCCATGTATAAACAAATAAGAAAGAGGGTACTAGTGTGAGGTAGACATGCATGCAAAGATTCTATTGTGTGGTAATCTTAAAGCAACACACAGTGAAATTGGATGGTGAAGACATGCACGGGTGGTCCCGTGTGCACGGTACAAACGCTGCTCTCAGTACCTACTCCTAGACTTACCTCCGGAACACATAGGCTCATCCATGCCACACCCTTCAGGGACACCTCTCCCTCTGAATCCGCCCACTCCTAGTATGGGATGCCGCTGGCTTGTGGCACCTCTATGGCTCTATCCCACCATTTCTTCAACTCCGACGGTTTGGAAGTGTGAGATGGTTTACCCTCCATCTGAATACTTTCAGACATTGTCACATTGAGATGGTAGATGTAGGCAGTCGTTTGGCCTTATGCCACAATACGTTAAGTCGGTCAAAGGAGAACACATCCTAATTTATGCAGATAACTATATATCTTCTTAACTATTACATTGCAATGCGTTGTTCGTACGTGTACGTCCTCAGCGTCCCGCGATAGATTGCCTCGGCTTCCTTCCGCGCGTGGGCCAACTGGCAGGCCCAACAATATCACATGAAACGGTTTTTCCGTGAACCGGTCAACGTTGCTTCCTCAGCGTCCCGCGATAGATTGCCTCGTCTTCCTTTCGCGCGTGGGCCAACTGGCAGGCCCAACAATATCACACGAAACGGTTTTTCCGTGAACCGGTGAACGTTGCTTCCTCACGAGCAAGAACGTGTACGTCCTAAGCGTCCCGCGATAGATTGCCTCGGCTTCCTTCCGCGCGTGGGCCAACTGGCAAGCCCAACAATATCACATGAAACGGTTTTTCCGTGAACCGGTGAACGTTGCTTCCTCAGCGTCCCGCGATAGATTGCCTCGGCTTTCTTCCGCGCGTGGGCCAACTGGCAGGCCCAACAATATCAAATGAAACGGTTTTTCCGTGAACCGGTGAACGTTGCTTCCTCACGAGCATGAACGTGTACGTCCTCAGCGTCCCGCGATAGATTGCCTCGGCTTCCTTCCGCTCGTGGGCCAACTGGCAGGCCCAACAATATCACATGAAACGGTTTTTCCGTGAACCGGTGAAACGTTGCTTCCTCAGCGTCCCGCGATAGATTGCCTCGGCTTCCTTCCGCGCGTGGGCCAAGTGGCCAACTGGCAGGCCAAACAATATCACATGAAACGGTTTTTTCGTGAACCAGTGAACTTTGCTTCCTCACGAGCATGACGTCAAAGAAAAAAAAAACATCGACCAGGATCTACAGCCGTAAAAAGAAACTACTCGACCTCGAAGCCGTCGGAAGGACGCGATGGCGATCGCGCTTGGCAGCCATGGACAGGTGAGGCGACGTCCGGTCCGGATGTTGGAGACGCCGCATGGAGGACACGGCCGGCCGGCCGGAGGCCAAGCTGGGGCCTGCCGGAGTCGGGACTGGGGCTAGCCGACGGAGAAAGCCGGCAGGACAACACGTGACGCAGTGCTTGCCGAAGGTCAAGCGGTGGTGGGGGATGTGAGCTAGCTGTGCATGACGTAGGTGGAGGAACTGAGCGAGGGGAGAGGGGAGGCTGCAGTGAAGGTGCTGGGTGCGGGGTTGCGCGGTCGTCAGGTCGCCCACCTGGCCTATGCGGCTATGCCCACAAAGTGTTCGACATAATCTCCAGCCTGGGTGAAGTTGTCTGGTCTAAACACACTGCTGCATTAGTAGCAGATGATTTGCAGCTGCGCGATAGGTAATTCAGTGGCCGCGATGCTTCCCACCACACGTAGGTGATTCAGCGGACGCGATGCTTCCCCCACACGATGGCATCATGGAGGGCTTCGTCTTGAAGTACTGCAGCAGAGCCATAATGATACGCTTTATTCGTAGCTCCTCAATTCTGAAGTTGTACCTGAATCATTGAGCCAGCTAAATGGCCCAGTTTTGTTGCACCGCGGGCTCACATGTGCTGATGATGTGAATGTTACCACGCAAAAATCAAGTGATTTTTAATCTTTTGGCTCGGCAGTGTGAATCTCTTGCAAAAATCTACTTAGCTGACCTCTTTTCCTCTTCTAAAAGCGAACACTGCGGTGCAGTTTGCTTCAGTATTATACAGCTTCACTAGGACATTAGTAGAGCTGACCTCTATTCCTCTTCCAAAAGCAAGCACTGCGGTGCAGTTTGCTTCAGTATTATACAGCTTCACTTGGACATTAGTAGATGATAGGTGTACAGCCGGTACAAAGGACATGATAAGAAGTTAAATACTTCATCTTGCAAAAACACGATTCAGGTAACCAAATGCCTGCGTCTAGAATTCTCCTCAGTTTGAAAAAATACTTTCAAAAAGAACATCAAAATGAAATAAATGATGGAAAATGTTTTGGGAATTTTCAAAAGATGTAAACTTCATCAATTAGACGGTTCATACACGCACCGGTGCGGGTGGTGAGATTAAAAACCGGCCGAGGCCATCGATGGGAAGGAAACATGCGACCGAGTACCATTCTAAAGTCGGAGGACTACGGCAAGCCAATGAAAAATACCCCAATACCTCCACAAGGCAGGGTTCATGGCGAAGGGAAAGATGATCGCGTGACCGTGATGAGGAAAAAGAGGGTGACAAAGATAGCCGCAGCATCGCGCGGGCACACGGCTAGTAATTGTATATAACTTAATTCTCACCTCATGAAGCGCACCCATTAAGACATTTGTTATTTCAAAAAAAAACTATTCATTGATACATCATGCGTTATTCTTGGAAAGCTATACAATCATATTAGATAGGAGGTGATGGTGCACGGGTCGTCGTCACCGCTGCCGCTGCCGCGTCCAGGGCAGAAGTATTGGAACAAATAACCTTGCAATCATCGAGTGATGGATAGCACTCGTTGTTTGCTAAACAACAGTAGTCGCAAAACTTTTGACTCTCGCAGGCGTGACGAGGGACACACAGTCCGTTAGGTAAATTGATCCTTACGCTTTTCATGCCTTCCAGTATTCTGCCTATGGAACAGACAATCAATTGATACTCATATTACCCTCTGTTTATATAAATAAACTAAGAAGTAGTTCATACAACAACCAAACAAGCAGACAAAACACGCAATCACTCAGAAAAGCTGTGAGAACTTCTCAAGAAACGAAATCATGTATAGCATGAGGTAAGTGCTCGATCATGGAAGATTAGTATTGGAAAAACAAGTCAACTGAAGTATCACAATATGTCGATCGGGAGTTTATCTGCAACTTACACTGGACATGGCTAGGGAAGCACATTAAAAGAAGCACGCAGAGGATAATTGGTGTATGGAAACGGCTGCTATACTTTTCCATGTTCAAATTACTAGGCGGTCTTGTTTGGTTCTCGTTTATAGAAAAGTAGGTTTTCTGAGAAACGATGACAGATACTTCGTATATATCTTCATTGGGTTGTTCTAATATATACCCAGCAATCAACGTGAGATACAAGGGCAAAGAAGTAAAGCGTGCAATCAAAACAGATCACAAAAATCATGGTTCTTTCTATTTTGCACGGATATGGTCCCAGCTAATCTTTGTATTTATGTCATACATATTCCTCATACATCTATATTTAGGTTTCTGTAGGAAAAAAAAAACTCTAGTCAGGGGCTAACACTTCGCACAGCTAGAGATCGGAACCTAAACAACTATAGCTAAAACAGTAATACTACAGGTACGGACGGTTTATTACAAAAACAAATTACGGACTGGAAATGCTACACAGTGCGCAGCCTAGAAATCAGATTGTGGCCCGGATTTTGAGCGCAGATAAAAATTTCAACCAACCTAAGCACTACACGTCAGTCCGTAGGCTTTCCGTAGCTTGCCCAGTCCGTAAGTCTAGCATTTTCGATAGCTAAAATCATGGTTCTTACTATTTTTGCATAGATATCGTCCCTCCAAATTTTTATTTATGCAACTAGAGTTTTAATATTATTCAAAATAATGTATTTACCATAGTTGAAAAAATCTACTACTTTGATTTATTATCCTCTAACCAGTAATTGCTTTTATGCCTCATTGTTTATTAGCGGTTAGACACACACAAAAAAGAACAACTCATCTACATATTATTTTCTGGATAATCTTCCACACCCTCAAATATTACTATTGAGGGCTTAGATATATACTCTATATTCTATTCCAAAACTCAGCTGAACCATTGAGGTATTACATGCTCATTGACAATTTCTAAATCATCAGCTCACTCGCATTATAGTTTTTTCCCCGCCATCTTGTCCATTTTGTTTGCATAAACATAAAATATTAAATCAATTTTTTTCTATTCGTAGGTATTGCATGCTGTTTAACTTTGTCTAAATCGCCTATTTAATTTTAAAGTGTATTCAGCCTATTGGTTCATATGAAAACAATTTGCTATTTTTTTCTTTAATAGCAGCTTTAATTTCATATGTAAAATAGTGCAATAACTTATTTCAAATTTATATATTTAATTTTATATGAAGTTCATAAGAGATACAACATTTCAAATATAAATAGAATAATATATAAAAAAAATATTATTTATATATTAAGACTAAGACATCTAGAGATTAAATGAATTTGAATTCAAAAGTTCTTCACATGGTGATATTAATCATGTCAACTCATTGTATTTAAAAATCTTGTATTTTAGCTACTTTTTTGTTGGTATGTATTTTATCTACTCTATGTGTTTCATATTAATTAGTACAACTTTATACTAAACAAATGTAAATTAATATGGAACGAATGGAGTATTACTTGTCTTTTTTGTGAAACACAATACAAACGCAGACACTCACATTTACAAACGCGCGCACAACCTACCATATTGGCACCTCCGAGAGAATTAGTCTGAAAGAGTGATCCGGTGGGTCCGAGAGACGGAGTTTGAAGACTGATCCTGCAGGTTAGCTTAAGATTATTTCAAACGGCTTCATATATGATCTAGGTGGTGAACAAATTTGAGGAAAATAGGAGGCCCACACAAGGTGAGAACTCCATCTATTCATGAGGACAAATAATAATGATATATATACTAACTTTTACACGTTTTCAATTTTTAATAAGCTAGAAAAAACAAGACAAATAACAAATTTAAAAATAAAGAACACATAACAAGTCTAAAGTATAGACATAATACAACAACCAAGAAAACATAGAGATGTAGGCCTCCCCAAGATTAAATAGCAGCAATTTGTTGTTTCAACTCCTCCCTAGCAATATTGAAATGGAACCAAAAAAAATCATGGAAATGGGGCTAGGAAATACTTTCTTGATGGCAACAATATTATATGTGGTTTCCACCTAGTTGGGACTCAAAGTGCAGAGTGTTGAAGTAAGGGTGATTTTCGCCACAAGTGTGACTAGAGTGTTTATATCAAACTGTAGGGAAACATGATTAGTTTTTCCTTCTATCCTCTTCAAGTAATATGTCAAGTCAAATAAACAATTTTGTGTCCCCTACTCCACAGAGTATTTGTTATGCACAATGGTGTGTAAGCAATCCAAAACTTAAAGTAAATATAGTAGGCAAGGTGTTTTTGTATTTTCGTAATTAATAAGTACTAAGAATGAAAGTGCAAGTAAATCAAGTTTAAAAGTTATTTTTATGGTTTAAAATGGAGCAGGTTTCATGGGTTCACTTGATCTCTACCTCATAAGCATGTTGGCAGTGAAAATGAACTATATAACAAACACCTAGTGATAGCAAGCAACATTATGTTGTCAATCAGCATTCATATGGGGCATCACGTCCAAGCATAGAGATCATTCAACACATCTCACTAATACTCCCTTGATAAGGAAAAAAACTCCCCAAACCAAGGTTAAGAATAAATAGAGTATTGCCTTAAGATCTTTTACATGAAGTGGATTACATAATTCCACCTTGAAGAAACAAGGCCACCTAGATGAACAATCGCATACATAATTCTTTTTATCCCTACTAAGGTAACCAATGAAAAGGTAAACAACCAAATTAGCACATGAATTTGGGTCACTTCCACATGCATAATACCAAGTTACTCCACATAACACACACATCCCCCTCACATTGGTTCTTGCATACAAGTTTGATCAAGACATAGCATACATGAATGGGGTAACATATGCTTCTATCAATACATCAATCACAAAATATTCATTACATCTCATTGATCATTTCATAACAAAATATCCACCATAAAAACATTAAATATGTGATCACAATCATGAAGACAACTCAGGTGAAACTAACTACTGAAGGTGGAGGATAGAGATAGATTGATACAAGTTAGTTCCACAAACCCATAGTTAGGTGATCTACTCCCTCTTCATCATGATGGGGGTGGTGATGCATGTGTTGATGGAGGCAAAGGAGCAACCGGGGGCGATTCTGGTGGGGTTTCCCCTCCCAATCTTCGCAAGAACTCTTTGTTTTGTGTATTTCTCTGTTGATGGCCACCCCTTCGCGGCTCCGCAGATGGCATCATATATGTATATATAGATAGGTGTTTTTACGGTAAAAAATAATCATATGGCGTGAAGACCGAGGCAGAACAAGACTTAGGGGGCCGATCCCTCCTATGGCACGGCCTAGGGTGTTGGTCACGCCATGGGAAGGGGGCTTATGGGCCTTCCTCTGGCATTTTACTTCTATCGTTCCGCTTATCTTCTCACATTTCCTCAAAATATGACTGATACATTGATGCATGTAAAATGCATGCAAAACTGTGTAGTATGTTGACATATATTCCCACATATTTGCAACATATATGATGTTATATCTGTGTTTTATGTTGATTTTTGGGGATCTACGAATGATTCCCTTTATTTTGGGTATAACTCTGCAGGACAGGAAAATCCTGTTTTGTGTATTTTTTTGCTTTCAGGGACCTAAACAAAGTTAAATGGAGCTAGGACTTTAGGGATGTCAATATTTCGTCAAGAGAAACGTCTGGGGCACTTGGACATAACGAGAAGGGCCAGGAGGGCCAAAAAAGTCCAGGTGGCGCGCTGCTATGCGTGGAGGCAACAACTTCCTTGTGACGGTAAAGCACACGTCCGTTGGGAACCCCAAGAGGAAGGTATGATGAGCACAGCAGCAAGTTTTCCCTCAGAAAGAAACCAAGGTTTATCGAACCGAGTAGGAGATGAAGGCCACGTGAAGGTTGTTGGTGGAGGAGTGTAGTGTGGCGCAACACCAGTGATTCCGGCGCCAACGTGGAACCTGCACAACACAATCAAAATACTTTGCCCCAACTTAAAAGTGAGGTTGTCAATCTCACCGGCTTGCTGAAAAAAAAGGATTAAACGTATGGTGTGGAGAATGATGTTTGTTTGCGAAGAACAACAGAGAAAAGAGATTGCAGTAGATTGTATTTCAGATGTAAAAGAATGGACCGGGGTCCACAGTTCACTAGTGGTGTCTCTCCAATAAGATAAATAGCATGCTGGGTGAACAAATTACAGGTGGGAAATTGACAGAATAGAGATTCGTATACATATCATGATGACTACTATGAGATTTAATCAGGGCATTACGACAAAGAACATAGACCGCCATCCAGCATGCATCTATGCCTAAAAAGTACACCTTCAGGTTAGCATCCGCACCCCTTCCAGTATTAAGTTGCAAACAACAGACAATTGCATTAAGTATGGTGCGTAATGTCAACACAAATATCCTTAGACAAAGCATTGATGTTTTATCCTTAGTGGCAACAGCACATCCACAACCTTAGAACTTTCTGTCACTGTCCCAGATTCAATGGAGGCATGAATCCACTATCGAGCATAAATACTCCCTCTTGGAGTCACAAGTATCAACTTGGCCAGAGCCTCTACTAGCAACGGAGAGCATGCAAGAACATAAATAGCACATATATGACAGATCAATAATCAACTTGACATAGTATTCAATATTCATTGGATCCCACCAAACACAACATGTAGCATTACAAATAGATGATCTTGATCATGATAGGCAGCTCACAAGATCTAAACATGATAGCACAAGAGGAGAAGACAACCATCTAGCTACTGCTATGGACCCATAGTCCAAGGATGAACCACTCATGCATCAGTCCGGAGGCGGGCATGGTGATGTAGAGCCCTCTGGTGATGATTCCCTTCTCCGGCAGGGTGCCAGAGGCGATCTCCAGAATCCCCCGAGATGGGATTGGCGGCGGCGGCGTCTCTGGAATTTTTTCCTTATCGTGGCTCTCGGTACTAGGGTTTTCGCGACGGAGGGATTAAGTAGGCGAAGGGGCAGCGCAGGGGGGTGTCCGAGGGGCCCACACCATAGGGCGGCACGCCCCCCTTCCTGGCCGCGCTGCCACGTGGTGTGGCCGCCTCGTGGCCCCTCTCCGTATCTCCTTCGGTGTTCTGGAAGGCTCCGTGAAAAATAAGACCGTGGGCTTTTGTTTCGTCCAATTCCGAGAATATTTCTTGTGTAGGATTTCTGAAACCAAAAACAGCAGAAAAACAGGAACTAGCGCTTCGGCATCTTGTTAATAGGTTAGTGCCATAAAATGCATAAAAACATTATAAAGTATGACTAAAACATGTTGGTATTGTCGTAAAACTAGCATGGAACATAAGAAATTATAGATACGTTGGAGACGTATCAAGCATCCCCAACCTTAGTTCCTACTCGCCCTCGAGTAGGTAAACGATAAAAACAATAATTTCTGAAGTGACATGCTACCAACATAATCTTGATCAACATTATTGTAAAGCATATGAGATGAATGAAGTGATTCGAAACTATAGTTTGCTAACAAAAAGATAATGACTAAACAACTGAATCATATAGCAAAAACTTTTCATGAATAGTACTTTCAAGACAAGTATCAAAAAGACTTGCATAAGAGCTAACTCATAAATCAATAGATTCTTAATAGAAGGTTTTGAAGCAACACAAAGGATGATTAAGTTTCAGCAATTGCTTTCAACTTGTAACATGTATATCTCATGGATAATTGTCAACATAAAGTAATATAACAAGTGAAATAAGTAAACATGTAAGAATCAATGCACACAGGTTGACACAAGTGTTTGCTTCTAACATAGAAAGAAGTAGGTAAAGCTGACTCAACATAAAGTAAAAGAAAGGCCCTTCGCGAGAGGAAGCATGGATTACTCATGTGCTAGAGCTTTTTATTTTGAAAACATGGAAACAATTTTGTCAACGGTAGTAATAATTCATATGTGTTATGCATAAAACTTCTTATAAGTTGCAAGCCTCATGCATCGAATACCAATAGTGTTCGCACCTTGTCCTAATTAGCTCGGATTTCCATGGATTATTATTGCATTACATATGTTTCAACCAAGTGTCACAAAGGGGTACCTCTATGCCACCTGTACAAAGGTCCAAGGAGATAGATCGCATTTGATTTATCAGTTTTGATAGATCTCAACTTGAGGACATCCATACCGGGACAACATAGAAAACAGATAATGGACTCCTCTTTAATGCTTAAGCATTCAACAACAGATAATATTCTCATAAGAGATTGAGGATTAATGTCCAAACTGAAAACTTCCACCATGATACATGGCTTTGGTTGGCGGCCCAATGTTCTTCTCTAACAATATGCATACTCATACCATTTAATCATGATAAATCACCCTTACTTCGGACAAGACGAACATGCATAGCAACTCACATGATATTCAACAAAGGTGTAAAAAGTTGATGGCGTCCCCAGAAACATGGTTACCGCTCAACAAGCAACTTATAAGAACTAAGATACATAGCAACATATTCATCACCACAATAGTTTTTTAAGCTATTTTCCCATGAGCTATGTATTGTAAAGACAAGATGAAATTTTAAAGGTAGCACGCAAGCAATTTACTTTGGAATGGCGGAAAAATACCACATATAGGTAGTTATGGTGGATACAAATGGCATAGGTTTTGGCTCAAGGTTTTTGGATGCACGAGAAGCATTTCCTCTCAGTACAAGGATTTGGCTAGCAAGGTTGTTTGAAGCAAACTGATGTCTACGGGTGCTTCTATTCTTGTAGACAGTGTTGGGCCTCCAAGAGCAGAGGTTTGTAGAACAGCAGCAAGTTTCCCTTAAGTGAATCACCCAAGGTTTATCGAAATCAGGGAGGTAGAGGTCAAAGATAGTCCTCTCAAGCAACCCTGCAATTAAGATACAAGAAGTCTCTTGTGTCCCTGATGTCTACGCATGCTTCTTTTCCTGTAGACAGTGTTGGGCCTCCAAGAGTAGAGGTTTGTAGAACATCAGCAAGTTTTCCCTTAAGTGGATCACCCAAGGTTTATCGAACTCAGGGAGGAAGAGGTCAAAGATATCCCTCTCAAGCAACCCCGCAATCACGATACAAGAAGTCTCTTGTGTCCCCAACACACCTAATACACTTGTTAGATGTATAGGTGCACTAGTTCGACGAAGAGATAGTGAAATACAAGTAGTATGGATGTATATGAGTGGTAATAGCAATCTGAATAAAATATGGCAGCGAGTAAACATGCAACATAACGATAAATAAATGGAGATTCGATGTTTGGAAACAAGGCCTAGGGATCATACTTTCACTAGTGGACACTCTCAACATTGATCGCATAATAAATAATAACTTCTCTCATTTGTGCTACATACACTCTTTTGTTGGATGACAAACACCATTCGTTGTGTAGGGATACAAGAGCTCCCTCAAGCCGGAGTTAACAAGCGCCACAACATTCGGCATTCATATTTAAGTAACCTTAGAGCATAATAGATCTTTGCAAATAAACCGAGAACTAACATAGCATACACACTGTCATCATTACACTATGAAAGGGGGAATAGATCACATCAATACTATCATAGTATAATTAACTCCATAACCTACAAGAGATTATGATCATAACCTACGACAAGAACTACACGGTGCACACACTGTCGCCTTTACACCATGCAGGAGGAATAGACTACTTTGATAACATCACATGAGTAGCACATAAACTAGTAGCGATACAAAGCTCATCATATAGATCTCAATCATGCAAAGCAATTCACGAGATCATTATATTGGAGTACAGAGAGAGAGATTAACCACATAGCTACAGGTACAGCCCTTAGCCTCGAGGGAGAACTACTCCCTCCTCATCATGGAGACAGCGATGGCGGTGAAGATGGCGGTGGTGTCGATGGAGAAGCCTTCCGGGGGCACTTCCCCGTCCCGGCGGCGTGCCGGAACAGAGACTCCTGTCCCCCAGATCTTGGCTTCGCGATGGCGGCGGCTCTGGAAGGTTTCTCGTACCGTGGCTTATTCGTATCGAAGATTTAGGTCAGGGAGGCTTAAATAGGCGAAGAGGCGGAGTCGTAGGGGTTACGGAGCCGCCACACAACAGGGGGCGCCCCCCCCTGGGCCGCGCCAGCCCCATGTGTGGGACCCCTGTGGCTCTCCTCTGGTGGCTCTCGGGTGTTCTGGAAGCTTCGTGGAATTCTAAGATGCTGGGCGTTGATTTCGTCCAATTCCGAGAATATTTCCTTACTAGGATTTCTGAAACCAAAAATAGCAGAAAACAGGAACTGGCACTTCGGCATCTTGTCAATAGGTTAGTTCCGAAAAATGCATCAAAATGATATAAAGTGTGAACAAAACATGTAGGTATTGTCATAAAACAAGCATGGAATATCAGAAATTATGGATACGTTTGAGACGTATCAAGCATCCCCAAGCTTAGTTCCTACTCGCCCTCGAGTAGGTAAACGATAACACAAATAATTTCTGAAGTGACATGCTACCAACATAACCTTGATCAACATTATTGTAAAGCATATGAGATGAATGGAGTGATCCGAAGCAAAAGATTGCTAACAAAGATAATGACTAAACAAATGAATCATATAGCAAAACTTTTCATGAATAGTACTTTCAAGACAAGTATCAACAAGACTTGCATAAGAGCTAACTCATAAGCAATAAATTCAAAGTAAAGGCATCGAAGCAACACAAAGGAAGATATAAGTTTCAGCAGGTTGCTTTCAACTTTCAACATACATATCTCATGGATAATTGTCAACACAGAGTAATATGATGAATGCAAATAAGCAAGTATGTAAGAATCAATGCACGGTTGAAACAAGTGTTTGCTTCTAAGATGGAAGGAAATGGGTAAAGCTGACTCAACAATAAAGTAAAAGATAGGCCCTTCGCAGAGGGAAGCGGGGATTAAATCATGTGCTAGAGCTTTTCAAGTTTTGAAATCATATAGAGAGCATAAAAGTAAAGTTTTGAGAGGTGTTTGTTGTTGTCAACGAATGGTAATGGGTACTCTAACTACCTTATCAACCGGACTTTCAAGAGCGGCTCCCATGAAGGACGTTATCTCTACCGGCAAGGTAGATCATCCCTCTTCTCTTTTGTTTACACATGTACTTTAGTTTTATTTATTAGATGACACTCCCCCAACCTTTGCTTACACAAGCCATGGCTAACCGAATCCTCGGGTGCCTTCCAACATTCACATACCATGGAGGAGTGTCTATTTGCAAATTTAAGTTGCTTACCGATAGATCGGGGCAAAACATGTGAAGAGAATTATTAATGCAAGTTAATTAATTGGGGTGGGAACCCCATTGCCAGCTCTTTTTGCAAAATTATTGGATAAGCGGATGAGCCACTAGTCCATTGTGAAAGTACTGTCGAAGTAAATGACAAGATCGAAAGATAAAACACCACATACTTCCTCATGAGCTATAAAACATTGACACAAATAAGAGATAATAGCTTTTGAATTGTTTAAAGGTAGCACATGAAGTATTTACTTGGAATGGCAGGAAATACCACATAGTAGGTAGATATGGTGGACACAAATGTCATGGGTTTTGGCTCAAGGTGTTTGGATGCACGAGAAGCATTTCCTCTCAGTACAAGGCTTTGGCTAGCAAGGTTGTTTGAAGCAAACACAAGTATGAACCGGTACAGCAAAACTTACATAAGAACATATTGCAAGCATTATAAGACTCCATACTGTCTTCCTTGTTGCTCAAACACTTTTACCAGAAAATATCTAGACCTTAGAGAGACCAATCATGCAAACCAAATTTCAACAAGCTCTAGAGTAGTTCTCCACTACTAGATTTAAACTACATGATGCAAGAGCTTAAACATGATCTATGAGAGCTCAAAACAATTGCCAAGTATCAAATTATTCAAGACCATATGAAGCATTTTCTGATTCCAACAAAATAACAACAAGTGAAGCGATCAACTTTCGCCCTTGAACATTAAAAGTAAGAATGAAGAACACTAGTGTTCATATGAAAAAGCGGAGCGTGTCTCTTGATGCGCGTAGATGTACACGTCCGTTGGGAACCCCAAGAGGAAGGTGTGATGCGCACAGCAGCAAGTTTTCCCTCAGAAAGAAACCAAGGTTATCGAACCAGTAGGAGCCAAGAAGCACGTGAAGGTTGTTGGTGGAGGAATGTAGTGCGGCGCAACACCAGGTGAAACCGGCGCCAACGTGGAACCTGAACAACACAATCAAAGTACTTTGCCCCAACGTAACTGGTGAGGTTGTCAATCTCACCGACTTGCTTGAAAACAAAGGATTAAGTGTATCGAGTGGAAGATGGTGTTTGTTTGCAAAGAACAGTAAAAACAATGATTGCAGTAGAATGTATTCAGATGTAAAAGAATGGACCGGGGTCCACAGTTCACTAGTGGTGTCTCTCCAATAAAATAACTAACATGTCTGGGTGAACAAATTACGGGCGGGCAATTGACAAATAAAGATTCAATACATATCAACGATGATTACTATGTGATTTAATCGGGGCATTACGACAAAGTACATAGACCGCTATCCAGCATGCATCTATGCCTAAATAATCCACCTTCAGGTTATCATCCGAACCCCTTCCAGTATTAAGTTGTAAACAACAGATAATTGCATTAAGTATGGTGCGTAATGTAATCAACACAAATATCCTTAGACAAAGCATCGATGTTTTATCCCTAGTAGCAACAAGCACATCCACAACCTTAGAACTTTCTGTCCATCGTCCCAGATTCAATAGAGGCATGAACCCACTATCGAGCATAATTACTCCCTCTTGGAGTTACAAGTATCAACTTGGCCAGAGCCTCTACTAGCAACGGAGAGCATGCAAGAACATAAACAACACATATATGATAGATTGATAATCAACTTGACATAATATTCTATATTCATCCCGCCAAACACAACATGTAGCATTACAAATAGATGATCTTGATCA
This sequence comes from Lolium rigidum, assembly GCF_022539505.1. NCBI lineage: Eukaryota > Viridiplantae > Streptophyta > Magnoliopsida > Poales > Poaceae > Lolium > Lolium rigidum. The sequence goes on along the minus strand of NC_061514.1, from coordinate 62,468,027 downwards.
TGTTAGGCAGCTCACAAGATCTAAACAATGATAGCACAAGCGGAGAAGACAACCATCTAGCTACTGCTATGGACCCATAGTCCAAGGATGAACTACTCACGCATCAATCCGAAGGCGGGCATGATGATGTAGAGCCCCTCCGGTGATGATTCCCCTCTCCGGCAGAGGTGCCGGAGGCGATCTCCTGAATCCCCCGAGATGGGATTCGCGACGGCGGCGTCTCTGGAAGGTTTTCCGTATCGTGGCTCTCGGTACAGGGGGTTTCGCGACGAAGGCTATTTGTAGGCAGAAGGGTAGGTCAGGAGGTGACGCGAGGGGCCCAGACCACTGGGCCGCGCGGCCAGGGCCTGGGCCGCGCCGCCCTATGGTCTGGCCACCTCGTGGCCCCACTTCGTATCTCCCTCGGTCTTCTGGAAGCTTCGTGGAAAAATAGGACCCTGGGCGTTGATTTCGTCCAATTCCGAGAATATTTCCTTACTAGGATTTCTGAAACCAAAAACAGCAAAAAACAGCAACTGGCACGTCGGCATCTTGTTAATAGGTTAGTGCCGGAAAATGTATAATAATGTTGTAAGTATGTATAAAACATTCAAGTATTGTCATAAAAGTAGCATGGAACATAAGAAATTAAAGATACATTTGAGACGTATCATCTCTCTCCCACACATGAGCACGAATTTATTCAGAGAATGAAAATAATAAAACGAAAATAAAAGCACACAGACGCTCCAAGTAAAGTACATAAGATGTGACGGAATAAAAATATAGTTTCACTAGAAGTGACCTGATAAGTTGTCGATGAAGAAGGGGATGCCTTGGGCATCCCCAAGCTTAGATGCTTGAGTCTTCTTAAAATATGCAAGGATGAACCACCGGGTCATCCCCAAGCTTAGACCTTTTCACTTTTCTTGATCATAGTATATCATCCTCTTCTCTTGACCCTTGAAAACTTCATCCACACCAATCTTCAAGCAAACTCATTAGAGGGTTAGTGCATAATCAAAATTCACATGTTCAGAGGTGACACAATCATTCTTAACACTTCTGGACATTGCACAAAGCTTCTGAAAGTTAATGGAACAAAGAAACTCATTCAACATAGCAAAAGCGGCAATGCGAAATAAAAGGCAGAATCTGTCAAAACAGAACAGTTTGTAAAGACGAATTTTGCAGGGGCACTTAACTTGCTCAAACGGAAAAACTCAAAACTAATGAAAGTTGCGTACATATCTGAGGATCACGCACGTAAATTTTCAGATTTTTCTGAGTTACCTGCAGAGAGTTCTGCGCGAATTCGTGACAGACAGAAAATCTGTTTATGCGCAGTAATCCAAATCTAGCATCAACTTTACCATAGAGACTTTACTTGGCACAAAAATACATGAAACGAAAGATAAGGAGAGGTTGCCACAGTAGTAACAACTTCCAAGACACAACAAAACAGTAGCAAAATAAACACATGGGTTATCTCCCAAGTAGTTCTTTCTTTATAGCCATTAAGATGGGCTCAGCAATTTTAATGATGCTCTCGCGAGTAATAAGATTTGAAGCAAAAGAGAACATCAAGAAGCAAATTCAAAACACATTTAAGCCTAACCCACTTCCTATGAAAAGGAATCTTGTACACAAATAAATTCATGAAGAACAAAGTGGCAAGCATAGAAAAGCAACACAAGCGCAATTTCAAGATTCTCAACATAAAGAGGGGAAACTTAATATTATTAAGATGCATATAACCATGTTTCCCTCTCTCATAATAACTTTCAGTAGCATCATGAACAAACTCAACAATATAACTATCACATACAACATTCTTGTCATGAGCCACATGCAATAAATTATTACTCTCCACATAAGCATAATCAATTTTATTAGTTGTAGTGGGAGCAAATTCAACAAAGTAGCTATCATTCACTACGCCACGACAGAGATCTAGTAACACAGTCATGTGCTACTATAGCTTAGAAAAGGTGTTACTGACCCTCCTAGTAACACCTTTTTTATGTGTTCTTATATGTCGTGTTACTAGGTGTTTTCTTTGTAGCACATAAACAATTGTTCCTATAAGCACATAAAACTGTTACAAGCGTACCATAGTAACACAAGCTATATGTGTTACCTTAAGTTCTAGTAACATCTTTTTATGACAGTAGTAACACCCTTAGTAACATGTTTTTCTTGCTGTAGTAACACGGTTGGTAACACATATTACCAACTACTGTAACACAATTATTCAAGATTGGGGCGAGCCTATAGGGCCCTAGTAACACGGTTCACTATTAATAGTAACATGTTTTTCTATATATTGTAACATAGCTATTCTTGTTTGTCCCATACTTAGTAACATGTTTATCTAGTTGTAGTAACACCTCACGGTTAGTCACAATGTTTAATATGCATTGGTTTTCCTTATATGGTGCTTGTTTAGAATTCCTTACTTTCGCATTTTATTGATAAATTATTTCGTTAAACTTGTGTGTGAAAATGACAAGCATATACCATCCTGTGTAATAACAAAAGGATCATACATACAATGAGCAACACGTGCATATGAACTGCATTATGGAGATAAAACCAACGTGTTTCATGTCACTTCATAGCATTCATAACAATGAACACATAGACGATGCATATTTAAGAAAAACTACTACATTTCTCAACATACTAAGCTAACCTATAATACATGAAATACTTAATATCATCGTGACTATGCAAAAACACCAATCATGGCTGCTCCAATCGCCGTTCGATATTTCTCAGACCAATCCTACATATTTTCCATCTTCACTCCATGGTTAGACAACGCATCAATTTCAACTCTCAAGTCATCCACTGAACTTCTCAATCTGGAAAGAAAGTTACAGTTATATATGAAAATAAAAATATATCAAAATATTATAACAACAAAACTCTTGAAGGAACATACACATGCTGAAGGCCAAGCAATTGTTACTCCAGAGGAAAAAAGCATCACCGATTGTCAGACACTTCTCCCTTTATCTTACCAAGCGCTCATCTTCGCTAATAGGTTCATCAATTTGCACATGTGTAAATTGTCGGCCCAGCTCAACACCACCAACTAATGTTTTTGAATTACTGTCCAAAATAGTTGCATATGCCACATGCCTTTTATTTGGATATATTGAAGATTTCAAAATTACTGCATTACGAATCTACAGTAGGATCAAAGCCACCATTAATAAGAAAAAGACAAATAACCTGAGACATGGATGCAACATGAACATACTGTTCATTTACCTCTTCCGAAGGACGACATCTCTTCTTTGAGGACATATGGCTTGGAGTCTTGTTTTGAGTCATTTGTTTGTGCACTCTTCTCGAATTTTCATCCAGATTCTCACCGCTCTTTCTCATCTGCGAAGAAATAAAAATAAAAAGGTTGTAATGTTGAGATTCGAGAAGCTGAAGTTGACAATGCATTCTTTTAATTCCACAAACATTAGATATCATGATTTCTTAATAGATAACCAAGTAGATTTGTCAGCGAATAATCTTTACCTCCCCTTCTTCAGGAAAAGGAGGTGTTAGTGATGATTGTCCTTGATATGAGAATTCATTGCTACCCTCGCAGTCAGGATGATGCTTCCATACAATGAGAAAGTTAATAAAATAAGTTGCTCACTAAGCATACTTTCTCAGGTCCACCATAGATTGTAGTAATAAATGTACCTTTATTGTATATTTTGGTCTGCTCACTAAGCGTACTTGCTCAGGTCCACTAGCATGAACTCTCTACAAAAGTGCAATATTAAGGAAGAGAATTCAAAAGAAAACTAACACATGCCTGGTACATTAGCAAATACCTTTCTTCTATTTTGTGGTACTTCCAGCTGAGATTCATCATTGCCTTGGCGGAAATTGGCCTAAAGAATCAAAAAGTAGTTTCAGTACATTATTTATTTATGTGAATGTACAAAAATAAAATTAGCATTGCAATTTTTATAAGACCACATACTTCATCCTGGTTTCTAAATCCTTCAATAATTTGGTCTTGCTCTTCTATGCGTTGGTCCTGCTCTTCTATACGCCGCTTGAGCTTTGCTATTTCCTCCATAACATCACTCTCTCCGGCATGTGATGACCCGTTTGTTGTAGTCATATTGATGTTCTTGAGATAGCGTGGTAACCGTGTTACCCTCCAAAACCCACCGACGGGCAATGGCTGAGCAACACGAAGAGCCGGGAAGCTCCCAGGGCCGCTTAGTGGATCCCTGGCACCTCGCGTCGTCCCGCAAATCTTCTGGCCAACGTCCTGGCGGTTGCTAGGGCGTGCCACCTAACCTAGACCCGATCAGGAAGGTGTTAGTGCTTCGATTGTTCCTGCATGGTAGACACGTAAACATTAAATACGAGCCCTATCGGCTCTCAGGTTTCCCTAGCAGCTACGGAAGATGATGCAAACCACCCCTACGAGTGGCCTAAAAACCAACATAACGTCGATTCCCGGAACATCCCTCGCAGGGACGGTGAACAACATCTAGCGCACTACCGGATCCTCCGACCCCAGCGTAAGGCCTAACTATGCAGATATTAAACTAATCCTTGCGGAGGAAGGAGCAACTATAACGGATCGGATCTACTAAGTAACGAATAAGCAAGATGCTGTCCTTACGTGCGGATAGACGTAAGGGCAGCTAGAGTGTCGAGGGACGGCATCGCCACGCAGATATGCACGTGAAAGCATCAATGCAAGCCCCTAAACACCTAAGGATAAATAATCTTGCTCGCCATCAACAAGGCTTCGAGCACGAGCGGTACAAGGTTGGAATAAACGTATCTTGCCTAGATCGCTAGATGCGATCTAGGCAGCATGGTGCTACCAGGAGAAACCCTCGAAGAAAGGGGTGGCGATGCGCCTGATTTGTGTTGGTTGAACGATGATTGTCCTCCTTTTCAGATAACCCTAGATACATATTTATAGTCCAAGGGACTTTCTAATTGAGGCGTGCACCTAACCGTGCACGGGCCAGACTCTATCTCTTAATTCTAAATTACAATGCGATCTAATATGTTACAGATACATGGGCAGTTAGCCCAAACTCTTAGCGTGAGCCGCTTTAAAGACGCTCCACGTGTAATCTTCAAAGCCCATCTTCGCTTACGGCACACCTCCTGATTTGGCCAAAATCGGGTGGTAACACATGCCCCCCTGGTTTTGATAATGATAATTGCAAAACCATCTGCTTTCTTCGAAGGGTCATGTCGTGGCAGAGCAGAACCGTCGCAGTAAGCTTCATGATGACGTCTTGCCCTCTCAACTTCTACGCACGATTTGTGATTCTGGCACCACGTCCTCGGAAAGCTGCTTAGGCATTAAACCATATATTCCCCCTTTTATTTGGCCACATCGAACAGTTCTCCTCCTCATCCCCTTGCTCCAAACCAGCCGTCAGCCAAAAAACCCTCCTTCTTTGTAGCCATGCCTTCTCCTTCCTCTTCCCAATCCTCTTCCTCAAGCGAAGGAGAGCCGGAGGTCAATCAGATGGAAGCATACAACCGGCGCGCTCCCGAGCATTGGGATGAGCAAGAATTTGACTTCGACTTCGTGCCTGAAGGCCGACCCGAAGACCTCGTCTGGTCGGATGGTGACATGCCCCCGGTCGACGGGGAAGATGATCTTCGGTTCTTGATCGACGGAGAACTAGAGGCGGAGAGCGGCGAGCAACGACCCTCTCTTCCGGGGTAAATTCACTTCCTCCACCAAAGAGGAAGAAGAAGAAGAAGAGGACGACGAAGACGAAGACGCCTCCTCCGACACGAAGAAGGAACCAGAGGATGACAACCCCTCCGAGGAACCGCCGCCAAAACGCATTCGTGGATGGGCCTGGTCCAATGAGGAGGATGATGATGATGAGGAAGAGGCCTCCGCTGAAGGTCACGATGGCGACGACGAGGAGTCGTCGACAGTAGCGATGAGGGCCGCTACCCCAGCGACGACGAAGACGGCAACATCCCTTAGAGTAGGGATTTACTAGTATAAGACTAGCAGTAGCAATCTGTTCCCCTTCCGTTTGAGCAATCAGCTCTTCCTTGTAAGGAATCCCCTTTTTAATCAATGAAGATGGATAGATTCCTCCTTTTGAGGGCAACCAGCTCTTCCATGTAAGAAATCTGATTTATCAATGAAGAATTTCCCCCAATTTGACTTTGTCGATTTTCCTCAAATTGGTTTAGCCGATTCTCCCTCAACTGATTTTTAATGAGCCGATGTTAACGCATCGGTCCTACGTAACCCATCCTTCCACTCCTCAACTGACAACTTTAAGACATGGTAATCTTCAAGAATTCATCATTTGCTTGAAGAAAGTTGCGGCGAAGGATCAGCCGATGATATCCCAATCGGCTTCTAAAACAGAACATCCATCAGATCAGCTGCCCCCCGAGCCTCAGTCAAGGCGAGCCAGGTGGTGAGGATGCGCAGATCGAACAAAGGGCTTTGCAGGTAATTTGAGGCAGTCACTATGCAGAACCAGCCAAACTTGCCCCCATTGATCACCTTCCCTCCGCTGAAAACCGATGTTGTAGACGAAACACCAACAGCTTAACTGATGCTCCTGACAGTACTACTGAAACGGCACAAAGGGTTGGAAGTCCTCGAAGAGAATATCCAGGCACCAAACTCAGCTCATTGTTCACTCCTTCAAGGAAGCAGAAGACCTCACAACTGAATTGGTCGAAATTGTCGTCTTAAACACGCAGCCGGTAGATTTTGTGTAATCATACTAGAGTCGATGTCCAAGCATCGGCTGTGCTGAAGATTTTTTTGCATTCTCGATTTTTTATCAACCGATGGATCCCTGAATCGGCTCACCTGGGTACATTTTCGTGGTCTTGTACGCCTTGTATCTTCTCTGTGTATGCCCCCCCGATCTCCTTCGGTTCAATGATGCAGCCTAGAATTCCACGAGAAAAATGGCATTTCCGGGCGCCCAAACTGACGCTTCTGCCAGCACCGCTACACTTGAAGACTTGCAAACGAAGTTGGAGGTCCTCGCAGAGAAGACCTGAGTCACCAAATAGTAACTCGAAAACTACTTCATCAGGCGTCTTAAAACAGTCTGTACCCCTTGAGTCGATGGCCGTGCATCGGCTTTTAATCCTTAAGTCGATGTCTACGCATCGGCTGTGCTCAAATTTTTTGGATTTTCCATTTTTAAACCTTGAGCTGCTGGGCATTTGGCATGCATCCTCAGCTTCGTATCCTCGTGTCTCATCCATCTATGCTCAGCTTCGTATCCTCGTGTCTCATCCATCTATGTGCCCCCCGAGCCGATTCTGTCAAGTAATTGATGGCATCGGCTCTTCAGGCATCTGTTGGATCAATGTTGAACACAGCCAAAGTATGTTGAGGATAGTTTTGGCCGATTGCCAGAATCGGCCTCCTTTTTCGTTGCAATGCTTGACGATGGTTTGCAACTTCTTGGACTTCCACTGTAGCTACGTGACGTGTTGGAGATAAGATCCTTTGCTTTTCATTTTTTTGAGGGCCGATCGCCGGGATCGGCCTTGCCACGTATGTCCAATGTCTTGGACGTGCTACTCTGTCAGGACCACGGACACCATGTTTGTGTCAGCCGATGCCTGTGCATCGGCATCAGCCGATGCCTGTGCATCGGCTTTCGCCTGTTTTGGGCGCCATACTTTCTTTGGTGGGCGCGCTTTTGTCTCCAATGTTTGCTGGATTTTCACGGCCAGATCGGGCCGTGCTCTTCTCAACGTGTACAGGTGCGCATGCCTCGGCTTCTTCCGGGTTTCGCGGCCGTTGCACCCTACGCTTCGAGAATGGCTGAGTCCATCGGGGCACCACCTTGGTCGGTGATACCTATCTTCTTCTCCATCGACTCCTCAAAGTCTTCTTCTTGAGATGACTCGGCTCGTTTATTCCGAGGTGGGAGAGGTCCTAGGACGCTCGAACACGCGAAACTTCACTTGTCCTTTTCCTTTGCTTGTTTGCATTACGGGCAGTTCTCGATTGTTGGCAATCGGCTCATTCCTGAGTCCCAGCAATGTTTGAAGAAAGGACAGTCCCAGTGCCTATCCATGTCATCTTGCTCCTTTGACCTCCCTCTGGCGTGACGTTCGTACCCATCGTTGCTTCCATCATACTGACGATACCTCCTGCTTTCCGCATCCGACCGACGATATTTCTCATCGTCTTCATCGTAGCGTCGACGTCGGTCATACTGCTGCTCATATTTGTTGAGGAGATGCACTGATAATGGGCGTTGATACCGTATGCTTCTCACCTCCTCCTCGGTTAGGTACCGTCTATCGTCGTCTTGGGGCCGGTCGCATGGAACGGCCTCCTTTTTATCTTTGCCACGAGAGTGGCTGCTCTCTGCTTTGTCCACGCCATGGCGGATCACAAACCCTGCCATATTGACATCGAAAGAGAACACCGGCTCTCTTATGGAGTGGCTTAGGTCCACCATGTTGACGTCCGGAAACGGACGCATGTCTACCTTCATGGCAAGCTGTCCGAAAGTTAATCGGCCTGATTCTATCGCCATCTGAATTTGTGCGCGCAATACTTTGCAGATCGTTGGTGGCGTGCGTGAACGTATGATGCCATTTGCGGTATGGCCTTTTGTTCATCTCTGCGCCGTAGGGATCTTGTGGCCTTCGGGTAGCTTCAAGCTGTTTCTCTTTCGGTAGCGGATCGAAGATCCGTTCGGTTTTGGTCACGTCAAAGTCCAACCCTCTTGGAGGCCCTGGTGGATTCACCCATTTGCGGGACACGAGTGCATGGCGTCCGAGTCCATTCGGCTACCGCTACTTCACGATCTTCCGCGGAATCTTCATCTTCATCGGTATTGACCGGGCTGATCGCGCGTTTGAACTTGTCCTGGTACGATTCCGGATGGCGCTGTTCATATAAGGTCAGCCTCATCGACCAGGTGCGTCAACGAGTTGTACTCCACTTGGAACGTCGGATCTTTGAATGACGCTGCAAGGCTCTGCCACGGCCAGCTCGGCCGCCTCTTTCTCGATTAAATGAGCCGAATAGCATCGGTTCTTGACGGTTCGAAACGTTGGATGTACTCGAGAGCTGTCTCTCTCGCTCTCGCCGAACTCTGTGCTAGTTCGGCAATACCAGCTTCGGTAGCTTCGAATGGTATTGGGTGTGAAACGAGTTCCTCCAGCTGCTTCCATGATTGCACTTGAATTTGGCTGCAACGAGGTGTACCATCCAAACGCTGGACCGGTGAGGGATTGCGAGAAGAACCTCACCCGTAGCTGATCCGATGCTTGAAACCATGCCCAAGTCGGGCCAAGTATCGGCTCACGTGCTCGATGGAGCTTGACCCTTCGACCCACCGAATTTGTTGAAGTCCGAAGCCGGTACTTAGGCGGTAGTGGGATCAGGTTGAACTCATTGGGGTACGGCTTGGAATAGCCGATTATCTTCTTCTTCGGCAAGATGCCGAACTGATCTCTTAGGACTGCGCTGATCTGATCTGCGATGGAGGTGGTGGCAGCTGAGCTTTCTCGGACTCGGTGCGGTGGTATATTTGGCTAGCCACGCCGTTTCTCAGCTTCCGCTCCCAAACTCCCCGCTGCTGCGGTCCGTTCCTCCTGCCGGAACAATGGCTCCTCGCTCCGGCAATCCCTCCCGGCGGAGCCTGGATCGCCTCGCGTCCGGTTGTTGCAGTCCGGCACAAACGTGCACACGTATCCGTGCGGGATTTCCTTGGGCGGGTCATGTAAGAAGCTGATAGTCGCCCGGATCACCTCCAACTTTGTGGACAACGTATGCCGGTGAACCTTGTTGCTGTGGAGCTGCCATAGCGTACGGCAATGGTGGTCTGGTGTGGAGTTGCATCTCTCCCCGGTGAGTCTCTAGAACAGGTCCTGAAGGGGAGTACCGACGCTCCATGATCTCTTGCACCACACGGAGCGCAACGCGCTCCAAAGTGTTCACCAGGCTCTCAGAGTGCCGATGCAGTGAATGGGCCACCACGTAGTTGATTTCCTGTCGCAGGGCTCTGGTACGTTCATCTAAAGGGAGAGACAGATCTACCCCTTCGAGGACGCCTTGTGGCGTGAATCCTTTGAACCTGATACCGTGCGAACGGGTCTTCTCAAAGGAGCCGATGAGTTCGGCTTCAACGATGGCCTTCAGCTCATCGTACTTCTTCTTATGATCAGGAGGAAGATCCTCGTATGTGATCTGTTCCTCCGCCATCTCGGATGCCGATGTTGACGTGGATGTTGCAGAAGGTTGTCCCACCGGGCGTGCCAGAATGTGTTACCCTCCAAAACCCACCGACGGGCAATGGCTGAGCAACACGAAGAGCCGGGAAGCTCCCAGGGCCGCTTAGTGGATCCCTGGCACCTCGCGTCGTCCCGCCAATCTTCTGGCCAACGTCCTGGCGGTTGCTAGGGCGTGCCACCTGACCTAGACCCGATCAGGAAGGTGTTAGTGCTTCGATTGTTCCTGCATGGTAGAACACGTAAACATTAAATACGAGCCCTATCGGCTCTCGGGTTTCCATGTGGATCGGCTCAAGGAGCCGATCGCCCCATGTTTCACGTTGGATTTACAATGGCATGGGGATCCCTGCTTGATCGGGACAAAGCTAAAACGATCCACGACAGTTTAGGGTTTTCACCGCATAACCGGAACGTCCTACGTGTGATCGGGCCTAGCAGCTACGGAAGATGATGCAAACCACCCCTACGAGAGGCTGATGTCTACGGGTGCTTCTATTCTTGTAGACAGTGTTGGGCCTCCAAGAGCAGAGGTTTGTAGAACAGCAGCAAGTTTCCCTTAAGTGGATTACCCAAGGTTTATCGAACTCGGGGAGGAAGAGGTCAAAGATATCCCTCTCATGCAACCTCGTAACCACAAAGCAAGAAGTCTCTTGTGTCCCCAACACACCTAATAGGTGCACTAGTTCGGCGAAGAGATAGTGAAATACGAGTGGTATGAATAAATATGAGCGGTAGCAACGGTGCCGGAAAATAGCTTGATGGCGTGTAGTTGATGGTGGTAGTATTGCTAGCAGATAGTTACGCGATAAAACGAGTAAACAAACAAGCGATAGCAGTATTTAGGAACAAGGCCTAGGGATTACACTTTCACTAGTGGACACTCTCAACATTGATCACATAACAGAATAGATAAATGCATACTCTACACTCTTGTTGGATGATGAACACATTGCGTAGGATTACACGAACCCTCAATGCCGGAGTTAACAAGCTCCACAATTGATGTTCATATTTTAGTAACCTTATAGTGTAAGATAGATCAAAAGACTAAACCAAGTACTAACATAGCATGCACACTGTCACCTTCATGCATATGTAGGAGGAATAGATCACATCAATATTATCATAGCAATAGTTAACTTCGCAATCTACAAGAGATCATGATCATAGCATAAACCAAGTACTAACACGGTGCACACACTGTCACCTTTACACACGTGCAGGAGGAATAAAACTACTTTAATAACATTGCTAGAGTAGCACATAGATAAATTGTGATACAAACTCGTATGAATCTCAATCATGTAAGGCAGCTCATGAGATTATTGTATTGAAGTACATAGGAGAGATAAGAACCACATAGCTACCGGTACAGCCCCGAGCCTCGATGGAGAACTACTCCCTCCTCATGGGAGCAGCAGCGGTGATGAAGATGGTGGTGGAGATGGCAGCGGTGTCGATGGAGAAGCCTTCCGGGGCACTTCCCCGCTCCGGCGGGTGCCGGAACAGAGACTCCTGTCCCCCGGATCTTGGCTTCGCGATGGCGGCGGCTCCGGAAGGTTTCGCGTACCGTGGCTTCCTCCGTAAGGGTTTTCGATGCGGGGGCTTTAAATAGGCGAAAGGGCAGCCTCGGAGGGGCACCAGGGTGCCCTCACCACCAGGTGGCGCGGCCAGGCCTGGGCCCGCGCCCAGGTGTGGTGTGGGGCCCCCCTGGCCCATCTCTGGCCCCTCTTCGGTGATCTGGAAGCTTCCGGGAAAAATAGGAACCTGGGCGTTGATTTCGTCCAATTCGAGAATATTTCGTTACTAGGATTTCGAAACCAAAAACGACAGAAAACGGGAACTGGCACTTCGGCATCTTGTTAATAGGTTAGTTCCAGAAAATGCACGAATATGACATAAAATGTGCATAAAACATGTAGGTATCATCAATAAAGTGGCATGGAACATAAGAAATTATCGATACGTCGGAGACGTATCATCATCCCCAACTTAGTTCTGCTCGTCCCGAGCAGGTAAAATGATAACAAAGATAATTTCTTAAGTGACATGCCATCATAACCTTGATCATATTGTAAACATATGTAATGAATGCAGCGATCAAAACAATGGTAATGACATGAGTAAACAACTGAATCATAAAGCAATGACTTTTCATGAATATCACTTTCAAGACATGCATCAATAAGTCTTGCATAAGAGTTAACTCATAAAGCAATAATTCAAAGTAGAGGCATTGAAGCAACACAATAGAAGATTAAGCTTCAGCGGTTGCTTTCAACTTATAACATGTATATCTCATGGATAATTGTCAACATAGAGTAATATAACAAATGCAATAAGCAAGTATGTAAGAATCAATGCACAGTTCACACAAGTGTTTGCTTCTTGAGGTGGAGAAAGATAGGTGAACTGACTCAACAATAAAAGTAAAAGAAAGGTCCTTCAAAGAGGAAAGCATCGATTGCTATATTTGTGCTAGAGCTTTTATTTTGAAAACATCAAGAGAGTATAAAAGTAAAGTTTTGAGAGGTGTTTGTTGTTGTCAACAAATGGTAGTGGGCACTCTAACCCCCTTGCCAGACAAACCTTCAAAGAGCGGCTCCCATTTTATTTTATTTTTGGGTGGCACTCCTTCCAACCTTTCTTTCACAAACCATGGCTAACCGAATCCTCGGGTGCCTGACAACAATCTCATACCATGAAGGAGTGCCTTTTTATTTTAGTTTTATTATGATGACACTCCTCCCCACCTTTGCTTTCTCAAGCCATGGCTAACCGAATCCTTCGGGTGCCGTCCAACAATCACATACCATGGAGGAGTGTCTATTTTTGTTAATTAATTTGGGACTGGGAATCCCATTGCCGACTCTTTTAGCAAAATTATTGGATAAGCGGATGAAGTCACTAGTCCATTGGTGAAAGTTGCCCAACAAGATTGAAAGATAAACACCACATACTTCCTCATGAGCTATAAAACATTGACACAAATAAGAGGTAATAACTTTTGAATTGTTAAAGATAGCACTCAAGCAATTTACTTTGGAATGGCGTGAAAATACCATGTAGTAGGTAGGTATGGTGGACACAAATGGCATAGTGGTTGGCTCAAGGATTTTGGATGCATGAGAAGTATTCCCTCTCGATACAAGGTTTAGGCTAGCAAGGTTTATTTGGAACAAACACAAGGATGAACCGGTGCAGCAAAACTCACATAAAAGACATATTGTAAACATTATAAGACTTTACACCGTCTTCCTTGTTGTTCAAAACTCAATACTAGAAATTATCTAGACTTTAGAGAGACCAAATATGCAAACCAAATTTTAGCAAGCTCTATGTATTTCTTCATTAATAGGTGCAAAGTATATGATGCAAGAGCTTAAACATGAGCACAACAATTGCCAAGTATCACATTATCCAAGACATTTTACCAATTACTACATGTAGCATTTTCCAATTCCAACCATATAACAATTTAACGAAGAGGAAACTTCGCCATGAATAGTATGAGCTAAGAACACATGTGTTCATACGAACCAGCGGAGCGTGTCTCTCTCCCACACAAGGATGAACTTATTCAGAGAACTAAGATAACAAAACAAAAATAAAAATAAAAGCACACAGACGCTCCAAGTAAAGTACATAAGATGTGACTGAATAAAAATATAGTTTCAGGAGAAAGAACCTGATACTTTGTCGATGAAGAAGGGGATGCCTTGGGCATCCCCAAGCTTAGACGCTTGAGTCTTCTTAGAATATGCAGGGGTGAACCACGGGGGCATCCCCAAGCTTAGAGCTTTCACTCCTCTTGATCATAGTATATCATACTCCTCTCTTGACCCTTGAAAACTTCATTCACATCAAACTTCAAGCAAACTCATTAGAGGGTTAGTGCATAATCAAAAATTCACATGTTCAGAGGTGACACAAACATTCTTTTCACTTCTGGACATTGCATAAAGCTACTGGACATTAATGGATCAAAGAAATGAATCCAACATAGCAAAAGAGGCAATGCGAAATAAAAGGCAGAATCTGTCAAAAACAGAACAGTCCGTAAAGACGAATTTTAAGATGGCACCAGACTTGCTCAAATGGAAAAACTCAAAACTAATGAAAGTTGCGTACATATCTGAGGATCACGCTCGTAAATTGGCAGATTTTTTCGAATTTTCCACAGAAGCCTGTGCCCAGATTCGTGACAGACAGCAATGCTGTTTCTGCGCAGCGATCCCAAATATAACATCAACTTTAACATAGAAACTTTACTTGGCACAAAAACATGATAAGGAGAGGTTGCTACAGTAGTAAACAACTTCCAAGACACAAATATAAAACAAAGTACTGTAGTAAAAAAAACACATGGGTTATCTCCCAAGAAGTTCTTTTTTATAGCCATTAAGATGGGCTCAGCAGTTTTAATGATGCACTCGCAAGAAATAGAAGTTGAAGCAAAAGAGAGCATCAAGAGGCAAATTCAAAACACATTTAAGTCTAACATGCTTCCTATGCATAGGAATCTTGTAAATAAACAAGTTCATGAAGAGCAAAGTAACAAGCATAGGAAGATAAAACAAGTGTAGCTTCAAAAATTTCAGCACATAGAGAGGTGTTTTAGTAACATGAAAATGTTTACAACCATATTTTCCTCTCTCATAATAACTTTCAGTAGCAACATGAGCAAACTCAACATTATAACTATCACATAAAGCATTCTTATCATGAGTCTCATGCATAAAATAATTACTACTCCCAACATAAGCATAGTCATTCTTATTAATTGTAGTGGGAGCAAATTCAAGAAAGTAGCTATCAAATATAGGAGGTATATTGTAATCATAATCAAATTTATCCTCCATAACAGGTGGTAACAAAAGACTACTATCATTATAGTCATCATAAATGGGAGGCAAAGTATCATCAAAGTAAATTTTCTCCTCAATGCTTGGGGGACTAAAAATATCATGCTCATCAAAACCAGCTTCCCCAAGCTTAGAATTTTCCATAGCATTAGCAACAATAGTGTTCAAAGAATTCATATTAATATGTTCCATGGGTTTTTTAATTTTTGCATCAAACCATCCATGTCTTAAATCAGGAAATAGAATAAAAAGGTCATTGTTGTTCATTATGCCTAACTAGTGTAAACAAGAAACCAAATGTCGCAATTGCAGAGTCTAAAGGAAATAGCTTCGAGTACACACACAATGGCGCCAGAAAAGTACTGTTACCTGGAACCGAAGTATGAGTGCCTTTTACCTTTCTTCCCCGGCAACGGCGCCAGAAAAGTGCTTGATGTCTACGGGTGCTTCTATTCTTATAGACAGTGTTGGGCCTCCAAGAGCAGAGGTTTGTAGAACAGCAGCAAGTTTCCCTTAAGTGGATTACCCAAGGTTTATCGAACTCAGGGAGGAAGAGGTCAAAGATATCCCTCTCATGCAACCCCGCAACCACAAAGCAAGAAGTCTCTTGTGTCCCCAACACACCTAATAGGTGCACTAGTTCGGCGAAGAGATAGTGAAATACGGGTGGTATGAATAAATATGAGCGAGTAGCAACGGTGCCGGAAAATAGCTTGCTGGCGTGTAGTTGATGGTGGTAGTATTGCAACGAGTAGTTACGCGGTAAAACAGGTAAACAAACAGCGATAGCAGATATTTAGGAACAAGGCCTAGGGATTACACTTTCACTAGTGGACACTCTCAACATTGATCACATAACGGAATAGATAAATGCATACTCTACACTCTTGTTGGATGATGAACACATTGCGTAGGATTACACGAACCCTCAATGCCGGAGTTAACAAGCTCCACAATTAATGTTCATATTTTAGTAACCTTATAGTGTAAGATAGATCAAAAGACTAAACCAAGTACTAACATAGCATGCACACTTGTCACCTTCATGCATATGTAGGAGGAATAGATCACATCAATATTATCATAGCAATAGTTAACTTCGCAATCTACAAGAGATCATGATCATAGCATAAACCAAGTACTAACACGGTGCACACCTTGTCACCTTTACACACGTGCGGGGAGGAATAAAACTACTTTAATAACATTGCTAGAGTAGCACATAGATAAATTGTGATACAAACTCGTATGAATCTCAATCATGTAAGGCAGCTCATGAGATTATTGTATTGAAGTACATAGGAGAGATATGAACCACATAGCTACCGGTACAGCCCCGAGCCTCGATGGAGAACTACTCCCTCCTCATGGGAGCGACGGCGGTGATGAAGATGGCGGTGGAGATGGCAGCGGTGTCGATGGAGAAGCCTTCCGGGGGCACTTCCCCTGCTCCGGCAGGGTGCCGGAACAGAGACTCCTGTCCCCCAGATCTTGGCTTCGCGATGGCGGCGGCTCTGGAAGGTTTCGCGTACCGTGGCTTCCTCTGTAAGGGTTTTCGATGCAGGGGCTTTAAATAGGCGAAAGGGCAGCCTCGGAGGGGCACCAGGGTGCCCTCACCACCAGGTGGCGCGGCCAGGCCTGGGCCCGCGCCCAGGTGTGGTGTGGGGCCCCCCTGGCCCATCTCTGGCCCCTCTTCGGTGATCTGGAAGCTTCGGGAAAAATAGGAACCTCGGGCGTTGATTTCGTCCAATTCCGAGAATATTTCGTTACTAGGATTTCCGAAACCAAAAACAGCGAGAAAACAGGAACGGCACTTCGGCATCTTGTTAATAGGTTAGTTCCAGAAAATGCACGAATATGACATAAAATGTGCATAAAACATGTAGGTATCATCAATAAAGTGGCATGGAACATAAGAAATTATCGATACGTCGGAGACGTATCAGAGGCCTAAAAACCAACATAACGTCGATTCCCGGAACATCCCTCGCAGGGACGGTGAACAACATCTAGCGCACTACCGGATCCTCCGACCCCAGCGTAAGGCCTAACTATGCAGATATTAAACTAATCCTTGCGGAGCAAGGAGCAACTATAACGGATCGGATCTACTAAGTAACGAATAAGCAAGATGCTGCCCTTACGTATGGATAGACGTAAGGGCAGCTAGGTGTCGAGGGACGGCATCGCCACGCGAGATATGCACGTGAAAGCATCAATGCAAGCCCCTAAACACCTAAGGATAAATAGTACTGCTCGCCATCAACAAGGCTTCAGCACGAAGCGGTACAAGGTTGACGAATAAACGTATCTTGCCTAGATCGCTAGATGCGATCTAGGCAGCATGGTGCTTACCCGGGAGAAACCCTCGAAGAAAGGGGTGGCGATGCGCCTGATTTGTGTTGGTTGAACGATGATTGTCCTCCTTTTCCGATAACCCTAGATACATATTTATAGTCCAAGGGACTTTCTAATTGAGGCGTGCACCTAACCGTGCACGGGCCAGACTCTATCTCTTAATTCTAAATTACAATGCGATCTAATATGTTACAGATACATGGGCAGTTAGCCCAAACTCTTAGCGTGAGCCGCTTCAAAGACGCTCCACGTGTAATCTTCAAAGCCCATCTTCGCTTACGGCACACCTCCTGATTTGGCCAAAATCGGGTGGTAACAAACCGACCATAAACTTGGTTAGGCACTCGAAGCAAACCCATGCCATGCACTTGTCCAGGATTTTCTTCCCCCAAAATTGTATGTAAGGCATCACCTTTCCATGCAACTTTTCCATGGTCACTCTGTGCTAGCTCTGGTTCATTATGTATTAGCTTTTCCAAGTCAGCCAAGTCAGCCTGTAAAAGAATAATAAGGCAAAGGCATACGCTACTTATTAGATTCAATGTTAACTTGATATTGTGCAATAATTTAACTTATATTAGCCTTTTTGGAACATGGGAGCATATGATCCCTTTATTTTGAAATTCATCTTACACAAATTTTGAATTTCAAAAAAATTGGAACGAAAAATTCGCACGTACATCTTCACGTGCTACACGCTCACAAAGTTGTTTCATAAAAAATAGACTTGTCATGTGACGTGTGTAAAAAGACAAAACTCAGTGCTAAAAATAATGTTTTTTACAAGATAAATTTTCTCTTTTTTACATAGACCACAAAAATATTAATTTTTCATGAAACTTGACGAATGCTCATATATTATGGAGATGTACACATAGAATTTTTTGTCAAATTTTTCGACAACTCGAAATATAATTTTTTGGTATAGGGAGCATACGCACCCGGGAGCCCAATTGAATTTCCGACCACATGTTTATTTCTTTCTTCATCTTTTTTTTTATGAGTCGCTAAATAAACCTTCGCTCTATGTGGTTGTTTCTTTTCAGGATCTTCTTGTCGCTGCAAAACAAGTAGAAAAATATTAAAAGTGATGGGGAAAACTATTACATCATTAAAGATACGGAATATAAGTCTGTTCATATTGATCAATTGAGAAGAATGGCTGAGATCTGACATATGTTCAAATCTAACTAATATACATGGATACAAAAAGTTCTAAAGTCAATACAATTAGATTGATCACGGCTCAGAATATTTTCTTGAGTTTAGCAAAGAATTGGCAGTAAAAGCTAGAAACGGCACTATCCAGTTTAACTTGTAAGTAGTGTGTCCCTTAGGCGTAATTGGCAAGGCATTGTCCCAGATGTATGACATGTAAAAAACAAGATTACTCACAAGGTCCTCAGCCCAACGAGCATAACTCTTTGTACCAGCTGTATGAGATGTTTTCACAGATGCTCGACTAATTTTGTTCTTCTCACTAGCCGCTTCGTTAAGATAAAAACATTATGACAATGCAGTACTTAACAACACCACACAGTCCACTAAAAAATGATCGAAAGCTTACCCTTCCTTTTTTGGATTTCCAATAGTTGACAAGTTCACGCCATTGGTCGCTGTCCACATATTCTGGACAAAGCTTATACAGAGCTTTTCTTTTTTTCTTTGCATTAAAGAATTCTTTCTTAAGACCAGCCTTGAATTTTCTCCAATCTCGTCCGATAGTTTTTAATATCCACTTATCACATTTAGCAGGATACAAGAACTTTGTCTGGATTTTAAGAAATAATGAATAAATGTAATCAGCTAGGTCACCATTGTATTTATACTAGAGCACACGTAGGGAAGTAAAATAGTATGGTAGATAATATAACTCTATTTTTCTTCTCGTGTTATATTGGAATACCTGTACACACTGAAGTATTGTGTCAGCCCCACCATCCTTCTTGACATTACGCCAATCCTTTTTGTCAAGTGGACAATAGCCCCCAAGTCTAGCTATTGTGCCAATAAACTTCCCTAGGACTCCACCTTCGTCCCCAATAGGCTGGCCAAGATTATTACATTTTACAACTATGCGTGCGCCATCTGGCATGTTCCAAACAGCTGGCAGGGAATGTACTCCACGTTTGTCAAAAGCTTTACCATCACCTGGCATTTTGGTTTACATTAGTATTAATTAAATAAGGAAACAAATCACCCTAAGTACGTCAAAAGCATCGAACAAGTAAGGAAAGTTAGCCTACTAATGAATTGATCAAGAGCATGAATCTATGATGACAAATTCCATTCTCGGGTGTGATTGTGTGCATTCAGATTAATTAGAAAAAATGGATAAATGTATACAGAGCTAGGCGGGTTAATTAAGTGGAAGCTAACTTAATTAGTATCATACCATTATCGAGATTGTCATCTCGCTCAGTAAGATGATCCTCGTTATCTTCCAATTCATGTGTCTCAAGCAGCTCACGTGATGACCAGAGATTGCTCACTATTGGCGAAGTCTCCATTGGCGTGCGAGCACGGCTCTGAACCACATTAAATCTTTTTGATTTACGCACCATTGCTGCAATTAATTCATACAACATTTACCCGTTAATTACAAGTATAGATACAAAAGTGATCTAGGCTAAACATGAAAATAGACTGCAAGCTAAACTCTACAGAAACAAAGTAGTAGTTGAGCTTAAGTTTGTAATTACTTTGTGACTTGCTCGTCCTAGTTTGTGTTGCTCGTTCAGGGAAGGCATCCTCCTCCTCAAAGCTTGTAATGGGTCCATCATCCTCACCCTGAGGTTCCGATGGAGCAACATCAATGTTGGCCATCTCCTTATACACGTACAACTGTACCCTCTTCTCCTTATTGTGCTCAGTTATCATTTTCCTCACATGAGTGTCGTTATCGATGTGTACTAGATGGCCCTTGCCGCGAGGGTATTTCTTCCTGTAGTAGAGGTAATCAATCCCCGAGAAGCCAACACCTTCAATCAATTTGACCAAGTCATAAAAGGAGATATTGCTCCTGTCCATTGATGCTTCAAGAAAATTTTGGGTCTTAAAAGTCATGACTGTCATATTCTAATCCAACAACTTCTGCCACTTGCTCTACGATATATACTCCCAGATAATGTTACTTCTGTGCTGTTTGATCTATTCGGATATTTTAGAGAAGTGAGTGCAAAAGTTCTTTATATTGAAGATCTCGAGAAATTGGAGGAGAGAATTATAATGACGTTATGTCGTATGGAAATGATATTCCCGCCAGGATTTTTTACTGTTATGGTGCATTTGGTTATTCATCTAGCAACTGAGGCAAAAATAGGTGGTCCAGTTTGCTACCGTTCGATGTGGTTTACGGAAAGGTATGCTAGCTTCTCATAATGGGGATGCATTTGCTATACGTGTAGAAAAATATTATTTAACTAATTTCTTCCTTTTGTTTTTTTTGTTTATGTAGGTACCTAGGTAAGCTGAAATCAAATGTTCGCAATAAAGCTCATCCCGAAGGATCTATAGCTGAAGCATATTTGGCAGATGAGTGCATGACATTCTGTTCAAGATATATTGTTGGTTTTGAGACCAAACATAACTTGACTTCACGGAACGATGATAGTGAGGAGTTGGTTGGGCATTGTGACGTTACACGAAGATCAACTTTATTTCCTCATGCTGGAAACCCACTTGGAAAGTCCGGGAATTTTGTTTTAAGGGGTCTAGATAAAGTACAAGCTCACAGATATGTATTGTTCAATTGTTCTGATGTGAACTCATACCTTAGGTAATCCTTTAGCTTCTAGATTATTAATAAGTAGCTTTTCCTACCTAATTAGACATTTTTTGCAAATTACTCTGCAGAGCTCATGCTGATGAGATCACGCACAGACGCAATGTAAACCTAGATACTATCGAGAGGACCCCGGAATGAGAAGTTCCACGAATGGTTCCGAGCTCATGTAAGTGCCATATTACGCATGCTCTACATGTACCACTACATTTATTTCCAATATGCTTCTAAGTGCCATATTCTGCATGCTCTACATGTACCACTACATTGATTTCCAATATGCTTCTAAATATGCGGATCAAGAAATTGGAGGAGGAAAATGGCATCAATAGTATTAAAAATGATATTAGATGGCTGGCCCGGGCCCAGTTCATGCGAGCAAGAAGATATCGTGCTTTCAACTCCCGAGGCTTTCGTTTTAGGCCTAAACGCTTGGATAAAAAAACACGAATAGTGGAGTCATGGTAGCTGCAAAAACATCTCGATATTCTACAACGAGGGAATGCAAATTCAGTTTTACGTGACGTGACGTACTATGGGAGGATAATTGATATTATTGAGATGAACTATTACTGGGCAATTTTCGGTGGTGTTGTTTAAATGTGAATGGGTTGATGTATTTTACGAAGAAGGAATACGAGAAAGACAAGTACGGTTTCACACTTGTCAACTTCTCACGTCTGATACACAAAGGAGATAAAATTGAGCACGAGCCTTTTATTTTCCCTAACCAGGCAGATCAAGTGTTCTATGTGGAAGATGAACATAACCCAGGTTGGTCCGTCGTAATGAAGCAGCCGAAGCCTAGAGATGTGTATGACATTTCCATTGAAAGGGCTGCGACACGGAAATGGAGCCATTCCATGTTTCACACCTTGGGGAGATGTTTAAAAGAAAAACAATGACAAACATTGGGTTAGAACAGGACGTCGAGGGGACATTAGTGGATGCTAATATTGCTTCAAGCAAGGAAGAAGGTCATAACCATGAAGGTATGTGCTACGGACCATGAAGGCTAGATGCAGAATACCTATAGTAGAATTATGTCCTTTTGCTTCCTTCCAACATTATACATGAGCCTTTTAGCACTCGTGCCATTTATAGTAGCGCTATATCCACTGTGTATCTTTTCTCTTTGACATAATTTATTTTCTTGAGTTTTCCACTATAATATGGTATGTGCATGATAGCTAAGCTGATGCGGGTTGTCACGTAACAATTATCGCTGCGAGCTCCATTTGTTACGTTATTTCCTTCCCTTCGGTTTGTATTGTCTAGCTACAATGACTAGATACATAAGTCCCATTGGCTTGTAGATTGTTATGTTTGGGCTGCAAGGTAGCGATAGTTGACATTCTTGTAGTCAACGCACTATGTGAATTCACTTGGTACAGGATTTAAATTGAAGCTAAAAGTTCTAATTCGTTTTCAATTCTTCTACACGGGTTGTGATGAAGAAGCAAAAACCTAATTCTAAGAAGAGGAAGCAAAAGGTCATTTCCCATTTCTTTGTCTTTTGCCTAATTATTGAGTTTCTTTCATAGTCTTTCAATTCTCCGAAGGAGGATGCGACTCTCTTTTCATCTCATTCGGTGTGAGGCTATTATGTGTAATACACACTTTACTTTCTTCCTTTTTCAGATTTAGGAACATATTTATTTCAAAAATATTACAAGATTTGCATAGATGCACTTACCAGATATATTTGATGTATTTGCAAGTAGCAACAGGTATAACCTGGAGGAAAATGTTTTCCTGATAGTTCAGTTTGAACATTTTTTTTGCCTAGGTGTTCTACATTTTGTTGACTGTTTACTCTTGATTAGTGATACGTCTCCAACGTATCGATAATTTCTTATGTTCCATGCCACTTTATTGATGATACCTACATGTTTTATGCACATTTTATGTCATATTCGTGCATTTTCTGGAACTAACCTATTAACAAGATGCCGAAGTGCCGGTTCATGTTTCTTCTTGTTTTTGGTTTCGAAATCCTAGTAACGAAATATTCTCGGAATCGGACGAAATCACCTCCCGGGTTCCTATTTTTCCCGGAAGCTTCCGGATCACCGGAGAGGGGCCGGAGATGGGCCGGGGGGCCCCACACCACACTTGGGCGCGGGCCAGGGCACTGGCCGCGCCACCGGTGGTGAGGGCACCCTGGTGCCCCTCCGAGCCGCTGCCCTTTCGCCTATATAAAGCCCCCGCATCGAAAACCCTTACGGAGGAAGCCACGGTACGCGAAACCTTCCGGAGCCGCCGCCATCGCGAAGCCAAGATGCGGGGACAGGATTCTCTGTTCCGGCACCCTGCCGGACGGGGAAGTGCCCCGGAAGGCTTCTCCATCAACACCGCTGCCATCTCCACCGCCATCTTCATCAACGCTGCTTGCTCCCATGAAGAGGGAGTAGTTCTCCATCGAGGCTCGGGGCTGTACGGTAGCTATGTGGTTCATCTCTCTCCTATGTACTTCAATACAATAATCTCATGAGCTGCCTTACATGATTGAGATTCATATGAGTTTGTATCACAATTTATCTATGTGCTACTCTAGCAATGTTATTAAAGTAGTTTATTTCCTCCTGCACGTGTGTAAAGGTGACAGTGTGTGCACCGTGTTAGTACTTGGTTTATGCTATGATCATGATCTCTTGTAGATTGCGAAGTTAACTATTGCTATGATAATATTGATGTGATCTATTCCTCCTACATATGCATGAAGGTGACGAGTGTGCATGCTATGTTAGTACTTGGTTTAGTCTTTTGATCTATCTTACACTATAAGGTTACTAAAATATGAACATTAATTGTGGAGCTTGTTAACTCCGGCATTGAGGGTTCGTGTAATCCTACGCAATGTGTTCATCATCCAACAAGAGTGTAGAGTATGCATTTATCTATTCTGTTATGTGATCAATGTTGAGAGTGTCCACTAGTGAAAGTGTAATCCCTAGGCCTTGTTCCTAAATACTGCTATCGTTGTTTGTTTCTTGTTTTACTTGCGTTACTACTGCTTGCAATACTACCACCATCAACTACACGCCAGCAAGCTATTTTCACGGCACCGTTGCTACTTGCTCATATATATTCATACCACCTGTATTTCACTATCTCTTCGCCGAACTAGTGCACCTATTAGGTGTGTTGGGGACACAAGAGACTTCTTGCTTTGTGGTTGCGGGGTTGCATGAGAGGGATATCTTTGACCTCTTCCTCCCTGAGTTCGATAAACCTTGGGTAATCCACTTAAGGGAAACTTGCTACTGTTCTACAAACCTCTGATCTTGGAGGCCCAACACTGTCTACAAGAATAGAAGCACCCGTAGACATCAAGCACTTTTCTGGCGCCGTTGCCGGGGAGGGAAGGTAAATGGCACTCACACATTGGCAAGCCCGGCAACTAAGCACTTTTCCTCCCTCGTCAACTACGCGCCAAGCACTTTTACAGCGCCGTTGCGGGGAGGAAAGGTAAAAGGCACTCATACTTCGGTTCCGAGTACTGATGCTTTTACGGCGCCATTGTGTGTGTGCTCGAAGCTATTTCCTTTAGACTCTGCAATTGCTACATTTGGTTTCTTGTTTACACTAGTGAGGCATAATGGACAACAATGACCTTTTTATTCTATTTCCTGATTTAAGACATGGATGGTTTGATGCGAAAATTAAAAAACCCATGGATCATATTAATATGAATGCTTTGAACACTATTGTTGCTAATGCTATGGAAAATTCTAAGCTTGGGGAAGCTGGCTTTGATGAGCATGATATTTTTAGTCCCCCAAGCATTGAGGAGAAAATTTACTTTGATGATACTTTGCCTCCCATTTATGATGATTATAATGATAGTAGTCTTTTGTTACCACCTATTATGGAGGATAAATTTGATTATGATTACAATATACCTCCTATATTTGATAGCTACTTTGTTGAATTTGCTCCCACTACAACTAATAAAATTGATTATGCTTATGTGGAGAGTAATAATTTTATGCATGAGACTCATGATAAGAATGCTTTATGTGATAGTTATATTGTTGAGTTTGCTCATGATGCTACTGAAAGTTATTATGAGAGAGGAAAATATGGTTGTAGAAATTTTCATGTTACTAAAATGCCTCTCTATGTGCTGAAATTTTTTAAGCTACACTTGTTTTATCTTCCTATGCTTGTTACTTTGCTCTTCATGAACTTGTTTATTTACAAGATTCATATGCATAGGAAACATGTTAGACTTAAATGTGTTTTGAATTTGCCTTTTGATGCTCTCTTTTGCTTCAACTTCTATTTCTTGCGAGTGCATCATTAAAACTGCTGAGCCCATCTTAATGGCTATAAAGAAAGAACTTCTTGGGAGATAACCCATGTGTTTTTTTACTACAGTACTTTGTTTTATATTTGTGTTTTGTAAGTTGTTTACTACTATAGCAACCTCTCCTTATCTTAGTTTTGTGTTTTGTTGTGCCAAGTAAAGTTTCTATGTTAAAGTTGATGTTATATTTGGGATCGCTGCGCAGAAACAGCATTGCTGTCTGTCACGAATCTGGGCACAGTTCTCTGTAGAAAATTCGAAAAAATCTGCCAATTTACGAGCGTGATCCAAAGATATGTACGCAACTTTCATTAGTTTTGAGTTTTTCCATTTGAGCAAGTCTGGTGCCAGCTTTAAATTCGTCTTTACGGACTGTTCTGTTTTTGACAGATTCTGCCTTTTATTTCGCATTGCCTCTTTTGCTATGTTGGATTTATTTCTTTGATCCATTAATGTCCGGTAGCTTTATGCAATGTCCAGAAGTGAAAAGAATGTTTGTGTCACCTCTGAACATGTGAATTTTTGATTATGCACTAACCCTCTAATGAGTTTGCTTGAAGTTTGGTGTGAAGGAAGTTTTCAAGGATCAAGAGAGGAGGATGATATACTACGATCAAGAAGAATGAAAAGTCTAAGCTTGGGGATGCCCCGGTGGTTCATCCCTGCATATTTCAAGAAGACTCAAGCATCTAAGCTTGGGGATGCCCAAGGCATCCCCTTCTTCATCGACAAAGTATCAGGTTCCTTCTCTTGAAACTATATTTTTATTCGGTCACATCTTATGTACTTTACTTGGAGCGTATGTGTGTGCTTTTATTTTTGTTTTGTTATCTTAGTTCTCTGAATAAGTTCATCCTTGTGTGGGAGAGAGACACGCTCCGCTGGTTCGTATGAACACATGTGTTCTTAGCTCATAATATTCATGGCGAAGTTTCCTCTTCGTTAAATTGTTATATGGTTCGAATTGAAAAATGCTACATGTAGTAATTGGTAAAATGTCTTGGATAATGTGATACTTGGCAATTGTTGTGCTCATGTTTAAGCTCTTGCATCATATACTTTGCACCCGTTAATGAATAATTACATAGAGCTTGTTAAAATTTGGTTTGCATGATTGGTCTCTCTAAGTCTAGATAATTTCTAGTATTGAGTTTGAACAACAAGGAAGACAGTGTAGAGTCTTATAATGTTTACAATATGTCTTTTATATGTGAGTCTTGCTGCACCATTTTATACTTGAGTTTGCTTCAAATAACCTTGCTAGCCTAAACCTTGTATCGAGAGGGAATACTTCTCATGCATCCAAAATCCTTGAGCCAACTACTATGCCATTTGTGTCCACCATACCTACCTACTACATGGTATTTCTCCGCCATTCCAAAGTAAATTGCTTGAGTGCTACCTTTAAAATTCCATCATTCACCTTTGCAATATATAGCTCATGGGACAAAATAGCCTTAAAAACTATCGTAGTATTGAATATGTACTTATGCACTTTATCTTTTATTAAGTTGCTTGTTGTGCGATAACCATGCTTCGGGGAACGCCATCAACTATTGTTGAATATCATGTGAGTTGCTATGCATGTCCGTCTTGTCTGAAAGGATCTATCATTTTAGTGATTGGAGCATGCAAAATTGTTAGAGAAGAACATTGGGCCGCTAACTAAAGCCATGAATCATGGTTGAAGTTTCAGTTTTGGACATATATCCTCAATCTCATATGAGAATAATAATTGTTGCTACATGCTTATGCATTTAAGAGGAGTCCATTATCTGTTGTCCATGTTGTCCCGGTATGGATGTCTAAGTTGAGAATAATCAAAAGCGAGAAATCCAAAATGCGAGCATTCTCCTTAGACCTTTGTACGAGCGGCATGGAGGTACCCCATTGTGACACTTGGTTGAAACATGGCATGCAAAGATCCGGTAGTCCAAGCTAAGTAGGACGAGGTGCGGGCACTATT
This sequence comes from Lolium rigidum, assembly GCF_022539505.1. NCBI lineage: Eukaryota > Viridiplantae > Streptophyta > Magnoliopsida > Poales > Poaceae > Lolium > Lolium rigidum. Next base: position 62,440,506 of record NC_061514.1, on the reverse strand, counting down.
AGTATACTATGCATGAGGCTTGCAACTTGTAAGATATAATTTACATAACTCATATGCTTTATTACTACCGTTGACAAAATTGTTTCATGTTTTCAAAATAAAAGCTCTAGCACAAATACAGCAATCGATGCTTTCCTCTTTGAAGGACCTTTCTTTTACTTTTATTGTTGAGTCAGTTTACCTATCTCCCTCCACCTTAAGAAGCAAACACTTGTGTGAACTGTGCATTGATTCCTACATACTTGCATATTGCACTTGTTATATTACTTTATGTTGACAATATCCATGAGATATATATGTTATAAGTTGAAAGCAACCGCTGAAACTTAATCTTCCTTTGTGTTGCTTCAACACCTTTACTTTGATTTATTGCTTTATGAGTTAACTCTTATGCAAGACTTATTGATGCTTGTCTTGAAGTACTATTCATGAAAAGTCTTTGCTATATGATTCACTTGTTTACTCATGTCATTACCATTGTTTTGATCGCTGCATTCATTACATATGTTTACAAATAGTATGATCAAGTTTATGATGGCATGTCACTTCAGAAATTATCTTTGTTATCGTTTTACTGCTCGGGACGAGCGGAACTAAGCTAGGGATGCTGATACGTCTCCAACGTATCGATAATTTCTTATGTTCCATGCCACTATTATTGATGATACCTACATGTTTTATGCACATTTTATGTCATATTCGTGCATTTTACGGAACTAACCTATTAACAAGATGCCGAAGAGCCGTTGCCGTTTTCGCTGTTTTTGGTTTCAGAAATCCTAGTAACGAAATATTCTCGGAATTGGACGAAATCAACGCCCAGGGTCCTATTCTGCCACGAAGCTTCCAGAATACCGAAAGGGATATGAAGTGGGGCGACGAGGCGCCGCCACCATAGGGCCGCGCGGCCTAGGGGGGGCTGCGCCACCCTATGGTGTGGGCCCCTCGTCAGCCCTCCGAATCTGCCCTTCCGCCTACTTATAGCCTCCGTCGCGAAACCCCTGATGCGAAGAACCACGATACGGAAAAACTTACTGAGACGCCGCCGCCGCCAATCCCATCTCGGGGGATTCTGGAGATCTCCTCCGGCACCTGCCGGAGAGGGGATTCATCTCCCGGAGGACTCTACACCGCCATGGTCGCCTCCGGAGTGATGAGTGAGTAGTTCACCCCTGGACTATGGGTCCATAGCTGAGTAGCTAGATGGTTGTCTTCTCCTCATTGTGCTTCATTGTTGGATCTTGTGAGCTGCCTAACATGATCAAGATCATCTATCTGTAATGCTATATGTTGTGTTTGTCGGGATCCGATGGATAGAGAATACCATGTTATGTTAATTATCAAGTTATTACCTATGTGTTGTTTATGATCTTGCATGCTCTCCGTTATTAGTAGAGGCTGCGGCCAAGTTGATGCTAGTAACTCCAAGAGGGAGTATTTATGCTCGATAGTGGGTTCATGCTCGCATTGATATCCGGGACTGTGACGAAAGCCCTAAGGTTGTGTTGTGTTGTTGCCACTAGGGATAAAACATTGATGCTATGTCCGAGGATGTAGTTGTTGATTACATTACGCGCAATACTTAATGCAATTGTCCGTTGCTTTGCAACTTAATACTGGAAGGGGTTCGGATGATAACCTCGAAGGTGGACTTTTTAGGCATAGATGCGGTTGGATGGCGGTCTATGTACTTTGTCGTAATGCCCAATTAAATCTCACTGTATTTATCATGACATGTATGTGCATTGTTATGCCCTCTCTATTTGTCAATTGCCCGACTGTAATTTGTTCACCCAACATGCTTTTATCTTATGGGAGAGACACCTCTAGTGAACTGTGGACCCCGGTCCATTCTTTTATACTTGAAATACAAATCTGCTGCAATACTTGTTCTTTATTGTTTTCTTGCAAACAATCATCTTCCACACAATACGGTTAATCCTTTGTTACGGCAAGCCGGCGAGATTGACAACCTCACTTGTTTCGTTGGGGCAAAGTACTTTGGTTGTGTTGTGCAGGTTCCACGTTGGCACCGGAATCTCTGGTGTTGCGCCGCACTACATCCCGCCGCCATCAACCTTCAACGTGCTTCTTGGCTCCTCCTAGTTCGATAAACCTTGGTTTCTGTCTGAGGGAAAACTTGCTGCTGTGCGCATCATACCTTCCTCTTGGGGTTCCCAATGAACGTGTGAATTACACGCCATCACCCTTCACCTTCGCCCTCCAGCTCCAGGATCTGTTCAGCTTGGGTGGCGATGGTCGCCTTCAGAGTGGCGATCCTGGCCTTGAGGCGGTTGATGGCGTAGTCCTTCTTCTGGTTGGCGCGGCGGAGTGCCCTGCGCTCCCCGGCGATGACCTTTATGGTCTCCGCCTGCTGCGCCAACTGAATGTGAGTGTGGTTGGCATATTCGCGGGAGTTGTCGAGGTCGATGCGGGTCTCATTCAACATGAAGTCGAGATGATCCACATGGTGGCGAAGTTGCGGGTGCGACGGCAGGTTCATTGGCACCCCGAGGGAGTTGTGCCTTGCATAGTGCACAAAGCGGCTATCCTCGAAGTCCATGAAGTTTTGCCCGCACGGACGTGCGAGCCCTTCTCGAAGTCCCCGTGCGAGACCATCCGCCCGGTTGTTCTCCCGGAAGGAGAACTCGGATCCTTGCGCTCATTGGGAGCGTGAACCTTCCACGAAGGTCCACCATGATCACCCACTGGAGTTGACCACCGGGCTGGTCATTGATCATTCCACGAAAGACTTCCGGTGGTGGGCGCCCGAGGAATTCCGAGAGGGAGAAGAGGTCCCTCTCGAAAATGATCTCTCCACCGTTCCCCAACTGATAGAACTCAGTCTGGAGGAAAGGCTACGCGTCGACGACGTGATCCATCTGTAGAGGGATTAGATGATTAAGTTAGAGAAGTGCAAGTGTTCCAAATTTTAGTTCACTCATAAGAAAGAGCATGAATTTAAAGTTTGCCAAAGACTCTTCAAGGTAAGAGGTGGAATAAAGTTTTCATAACTATTCGATTCATGGAACTTGAAACTAAGTTTTTGAGCGTCCATTCTAACTAGGGTCTCCTAAGGTCAAGCAATGGCTCTGATACCAACTTGTCAACACCCGAATTTTTAAGTCCAGATGCCTATTATGCCGTACATCGCAATCCTAGGAATAATGTTTTTGCGAGACATAATAGTAAGTAGCATAGAGTCATCATTTATTACAACACATATTGTCTTACAACCATAGATCACATGATCCAATATTACACGAATATATTGTTCAACATCACAAATAGTAGCGGAAGCGAAGTAGTAGTGGACTATCTATTCCACAGGCAACGCTTGACGTTAGAAGACGATCCTAGTTATCGTAGACGTCCTGTTGTCCGTCATCCTAATACTGGTGCTCTCCTTCATAGTCCGGCATTTGAATAGCCGAGGCAAAGCCATGAGTACTTTTAAAGTACTCGCAAACTAACTCTACAATAATTACTCATTAAGTGTAATAAGGGGGTGCTAAGCTCTAGGTTTATTTGCATAAAGCCAAGTTTTAGTTTGATAAACCTTTAGTAAAGCCTTGTCATGTGCTAGACTAACTCAAGTGGGAACATTAGTGTCATTCCCACAACTTATATTGATTCACCTCAATATCACTGATACGTCTCCGACGTATCGATAATTTCTTATGTTCTATGCCATATTATTGATGATACCTACATGTTTTATGCACACTTTATGTCATATTCGTGCATTTTCTGGAACTAACCTATTAACAAGATGCCGAAGTGCCGGTTCTCGTTTTCTCGCTGTTTTTGGTTTCAGAAATCCTAGTAACGAAATATTCTCGGAATTGGACGAAACAAAGACCCAGGGGCCTATTTTGCCACGAACCTTCCAGAAGACCGAAGAGCATACGAAGTGGGGCCACGAGGTGGCCAGACCACATGGCGGCGCGGCCAAGGGGGGCCCGCGCCGCCCTGTGGTGTGGGCCCCTCGTCAGCCCCCCGACTCTGCCCTTCCGCCTACTTAAAGCCTCCGTCGCGAAACCCACGATGCGAAAAACCATGATACGGAAAACCTTACTGAGACGCCGCCGCCGCCGATCCCATCTCGGGGGATTCTCGGAGATCTCCTCCGGCACCCTGCCGGAGAGGGGATTCATCTCCCGGAGGACTCTACACCGCCATGGTCGCCTCCGGAGTGATGAGTGAGTAGTTCACCCCTGGACTATGGGTCCATAGCGGTAGCTAGATGGTTGTCTTCTCCTCATTGTGCTTCATTGTTGGATCTTGTGAGCTGCCTAACATGATCAAGATCATCTATCTGTAATTCTATATGTTGTGTTTGTCGGGATCCGATGGATAGAGAATACCATGTCATGTTAATTATCAAGTTATTACATATGTGTTGTTTATGATCTTGCATGCTCTCCGTTACTAGTAGAGGCTCTGGCCAAGTTTTTGCTTTTAACTCCAAAAGGGAGTATTTATGCTCGATAGTGGGTTCATGCCTGCATTGATACCTGGGACAGTGACAGAAAGTTCTAAGGTTGTGTTGTGCTGTTGCCACTAGGGATAAAACATTGGCGCTATGTCCGAGGATGTAGTTGTTGATTACATTACGCACCATACTTAATGCAATTGTCTGTTGCTTTGCAAC